>NC_080747.1:66699499-67051999 GCF_020826845.1 Diceros bicornis minor | reverse complement strand
CATTTGTTTGAATGATTTTATTTCCATTTCTTAAAGTCTTAGTTTTTGGAGTAGAGCCTTAAAGTATCCCAGGCTGGGATTTGAAGACATACATGTCTTAGAAGTTCTGAGTCATTCTAAGAAAGTGTAGCTGGGAGTTTAGTTGATCGCTTTAGGATTAGGTTGGAAGAGTTTTTTTCCTGTCATTTGTTCTATTTGTAAAATATAGAAATTGATAAAACATTCAGTTGGAAGGCTTTTGGTATCTGTTACTAGGATTCAGGGAATTGATACCCACTAACTTGGAAAATCTTTATAGTTAACTACTCATTTGAATGTTAATAAATGTTCTACCCCGAGTGGTAATTTAAGACCCTATAAATTCAGCTAAGTCAAGCCAGACTGCTGAGAATAGTTGCTAGAAAAAAGTAACAATATAAATGAGAAATGGTCTAATTCTGTAGTGTAGAGTGAGGTGATTTTTGTAATTTTTTTTATGTGGAGTTGAATCATGTTTGATGTTAAGAGTTGACCTCCAACTAGGCAAGCATTTTAGTGAACAAAAATTAGTTAAGTTAAACCTTTATCATAGGCATCTAAATTGGGGGCCTGCAGCCTGTTTTTGTAACAGTATTGCCACACAGCTATGTTTATTTGTTTATGTATCGTGTGTGGCTGTTTTTGCACCACAACAGAGTTGAGTACCAAGGACAGAACTGTAAAGCCTAAAGTATTTACTCTGGCCCTTTACAGAAAAAGTTCGTAGACCCCTGATCTAATTTAGTGAATTTGTGTTGGGATTGTTAAGCAGCACTATGATTATTTTATGTAAATATTACACATCAAAACCTTTTTAAAAAAGGAGGTAAAACTGATTGGATTCAAAACTAGGTTTTAAAAAGTGAGGTTTCTTGGCATTGGCTAATGTAAAGCTATCAAATTAATTTTGATTCTTTATGTTACAATGTTACCCTGCCCCATGATTTGGTAGATTTAATTAGTAGAAAATGAGAGATTAAAGCTGTACTCAGGTTTAATTCTTTGCCCACAGTAATTGAATGTTTTAATTTGGGGTGGGGTGATTCATTCCCACTTTTGACTTTTTATAAAAGTTGTACTTGCACATAGAGTTAAGGAAAAACAACTCGTGATTTTTATACTATTTGTTTCCATATAGTCTTAAGTCACATTTAAAGTGCTATTCTCAGATCCATTTCAGGCATTATCTCTTGACCTAGATGAATATTTTTCTGCGTACCAGGCTCTAGTTTACTTGCAAACTTGGCACAGAATTGAAAAATTCTCCCTTTATACAAATTCATTTATCAGCTGCATGTTTTTCTTAGGTCTTCTATATTCCAATCATTGCCCTTTAGAACTGTTGAACAACTTGAGTTGGAACTTTGCCATCATTTTGGACAGGGTGGGGGGGTTCCCTTTGCCTGTCAATTTAGATCCTTTATTTTCCTGAATCCTGGAGTTTTCTTATTTTTGTGCAGCCTGTCTTTTTGCTTCTGAGACTTTCTTGTCTAAAAAGGTGAATTCCACCCTCTAACTGGATTACTAGTTTGGCTAGATGTAGAATTCTAGGTTTGGTGAAGAAACTTGATGTTATTTTGATTCCTGATCATTCATAGGAGATAGTTTTACTCTAAAATCGCTTAGGGTTTTACATCTGTCACCAGTGTTCTCAAATTTCATCACTGTCTTGGGTTAATTTCATCCATTGTGTTGGGCACTCACTGGGTCCTGTCGTTGTGTAAACTTGCTCTTCAATTCTGGGAATTGTTACTGAACTGATTCTTTCTTCATCCCCTTCTCCACCACCCCAATCCTTCTATTCTCTAGAATTCTTATTATTTGGGTGTGAGCCTTGGACATCTATTTCCTATTTTTCATTGCAGTTATACTTTGTGAGCAATTTTTACAACTTAATCTTAACTTGTTTTTAAGGTTTAAATTTCAGTCATCTCAATCTAAGACCTACACCCTCCAACTTGTGTTACAAGTAGCAACCTGTTTTTACATGGATGCATTATCTTTTTATCATCTCTAAGGTTATTAACAAGTTTAAAAGTTTGTTTCTCCAAGATGCTTTTACTTTCCTGTTGCTTCAGCTTCTGCCTTTCATAGTAGAGATTTTCCTTAAATGTTTGGTGATCCTTGGCTCATACTTAGGAGTGGAGCATTTTAAAAGCGAATTGGATGTTGTGAATTTGTGTGTGGGGCTGGGAGGTGGGGGCTTCTCAATTATGGGGTCACTGTTGGGTGATCTGGCTTTGTCATTTTATTGAGGGAACACCTTGTTACGTGTCCCATCCCCCTTGAGCTGGTCATGTTCACCAGAGACGTCTTTCCACTCTGCCACCTGATGGGTAAAAAACCTGGCTGCCAGTGTTCTGGGAACCCAGTGGGGGAAGAAAGCTGAGGGATCTGAACAAGTAAACGATTTCAGTTCCTTTGTTTTCATCACTGTATGCCTATTGAGTCCAAAGACCACCCGCTCATACCCGCTTCAGATAATCTCCAGTTTTCTGCCAGGATGGGGGAGTTGAGTTGTCCAGCAGTACAGAGGATCTGTGGGTTTAACTGCTTGTCAGACTTAACAACCAATCCTCTTTTAGTCCCTTTTACCTCTATCTCCGGAGGTACCTGGGTTGCCAATTGCTAAGCCCTTGGTGGGGGGGGGGGGTTCTGTGCTATAATCTGAGTTATCTTCACTGCTGACAGAATACTGTTTTCTTGTCTGCTTAGTCAATTACTATTTGTTGTTCATAAGCTTTGTAGCTTCTAAAATTTTGTTGCTGTTGTCTCCTATCCCATTCATGCTCCTTGCAGTTTTTTTTATGTTGTCCCTCACCTCCCGTTTTTTTAAAGTATTGGGTTTTAGTAAGATTTCAGAAGGGCCTAGAAGTGATGGTCTGTTTTTAGTAGCTTTTTTATTTGTGTGTGGGGTGGTTGGTGATGGAAGATTTAGGGGAACTAAAAGGGGCAGGTAAATTAAAATACAGCTCAGAACCCTTCCAGAATTTGGCCAACAAAGTAAAGTTCACAAGTTTGCTAGTTTATGACAGAATCAACTTCTGTTTACTAATGGACAGTGTTAGGTAGCTTTGATTTCAATTCTTTATCAGTTCTGTAGACTCTTATTTGAGCTACTAATCCCACTTCTTTTCAAGTAATGTATGAGCTTTCTAGGTTTGCTGTCCTAATTCAAATTTTGATACCTTTTGGTTTACTAGATGTCTGCTACCAGGTGAGTTACTCATTCTGGGTTTCTGGGTTTCCTCTTTTATTCCTTCCCTAACCTTCAGTGTGTATCATAAAGTTGCAAGTCTTCTTACCACATTACTCTTTCCAAGCTGGGATGGTAATTGCTTCCTTGTTCTTCGTTGTGCACAAGTTAGAATACAATGTGTGGAACACCTGTCCAGGTGCCATTCATGCTGAGATAATTTTGAAAAGTAATCTCACTAATAATATTAGGATCCAATTATTAGGGCTTTCTTATTAGGCCTTTGCATTCTATACTGTAGTCTCTGTGCTTTTATTGTTTTACTGCTTGGAAAAGTTCTTTGAAGTTGTTATCATGTACTTTAAAAGTACTTTATGTTTAGAGCCTCGAGGTATTGGAAATTTTAAAAACCAGGACTGAACTCACTGTCCACCGCAGTGTTTGTGTTGGTCCTAAAATGTGTAATGGGTTTATTTGGTTTGGGGTAAGATTAAACAGAAATGTCAAAATCTAGATCTATGCATAATACACATCTTAGTATTTCTCTGAGAGTAGTTTACTTACTAGTGAAATGTGTCCATGTACTGATAAGGATGACCCCAAACTATTCCTAAAAAGTCGTTTTTACTACCTGCTTTTGACAAGGGTGAAAAGGGTACATACTTTTATTGTTTTTTCACTACTGGCTATATTTAGTTTGGGAGTCTAGCCTGAAAATTTTCCATAGGTAAAATGATTCTAGCAAAATGAATATCCAGTTGTGCAAATTGAGTCTGGCCTGTTAACTGCTGTCAACTGCCTGTAATCTTGAAAAATGGGGAAGGGTTGATTATAATCTGGTTGGCATTTCAAAGAGGACTTCAGGCCATTTACATCTGAATCACTTAATCAAAATTGGGGGTGTTTAATGGGATTCTGTATTTACACCCCAAAGTGATCTTAGCTACACTAAAGTTTTAAGGACTGTTGCTTTAAGATGATTGATTATGCTATTTCATAAGGATTTTTTGTTTCTACTTTTATCTCATGTAAAGACAGACAAAGGTGCATGTTTCGTAAAACTTAACACCACTCAAACATTTTAGTCATGGATCCTAAGTCTATCTTGAAAAAAAGTCGGAAGACTTAGTATTCCAGTGAGTGTACAGGATGACAATGAGCATGTGTACCAAATGGGGGAAGGGAGGCAGTGGGGGTGGCTGTATGCGGGAACTTGGTGAGTGGTTTTATTATTATTTTTAAATTCTCTACAGGCACAGTCCCCTTATTGCCTGTATAGTGCCCCTTTTGGTTTGTCACTGATGTCACTCATCCATTCCATTATTATGAATTAGTAATCAGCAACTCTGATTGAAACTGACTTGCTGTTGTCTTGAGTTGGGCTAGTTATATATTGCCCTCTTGTCCTTAGCGCCTTTTAGATTCTCTTCCAGCAGCCTCCCATTATAAATGGCTATAGTCTAGTAGCCTCAAGTAAATACAGGGATCCAAGGGACTATGTAATTTAGGAAGACAGAGCAGTGGGGTAACTGCTAAATGTTAGTTTTCCCCAATAAGCCCTGTAAAGGCAGATAATTGTGGGGGGACAGAGGGGTGCTCTAAGATCATGAAACAAGGACTTGACAAAATTATTGTACTACTAAAAAAGGGTGAAATGCTTCATAGGAATTAGATCCTAAGAGAGAGGAAGATGTTCCTTGTTACAGCACTGCAAATCAGTTATTTTAGTTGTCATGGGAGGAATTCTTTAAATCTTCAAAGAAAATACAGGTAGACATTAGGAGAGGGGATAATTCATTAAACAGTGAATAGAGGTTATTGGGTTCTATTTTGAGAAACTTAGATCTAAGTTACTTGATGTGTGGAAGATAGTTTACTTCAAGGCTAATTGCTATACATTTTATTTTGTAATCAGATAGGCTATATTCTGTTCATGCTTTAGAATATGAAAGCAAGTTTCCTTTCCTGGCTCTTATTTCATAACAATAAAATATTGGAAGAAACTTAAATCTGTTACTGCCAGTACCTAAATGTGACATTTAACATGTCATGGAAGCTATGCTTTGAATAAATACTTGAGAAAAGGAATTATATAATTGCCCTTTTTTTGTTATATGGATGGCCTTGAATTACACAGGGCTTAATCATGTTTTTAGAAAATACTTGCCAATCTCAGGCTGATGAAGTGGAACCCTTTTAAAAATAAAAATTGGAAGATGGCTCTTTGATATTACAGTGTAGTTAAGAGATTGGCTAAGGCAATAAAACTTCGAAATGCTCAGAAATTTGTTGTAAACTGCTTTTATAATCATTGATATATAAAGCATGCTACTACTGATCATTTAGTTTTATGTATTAAGACCTATCAGCATGTCTTTTTTTAGTACCTGGTTGACTTGATTTTAAAACTAACATGATGTTCTCTGTACCGTTTAACATTTTCAAGACATTCTCCCCAAGCAAATTCTGTTGGAACCAAGTGTTTCCAGTTCTAGAAGCCTACTTCTAGAGTATTCATATGAAGTTTATAGCGGGCTTTAATGGGGTTTTAATTTGCACTAAGTTTTCTTCTGAAAGATTACTTATGTTCCAATTATAATGTAGTGCTTTTGTCTTACAATTAAACTCTTACGGCACTCATGTATTTTTTGCACTGTCTTGTCTTTTTTTTTTTTTTTTTTTTTAATTTAAGCTTTCCCCTCTTGGATGAATACTTTGAAATAACAAAGGTCTTATTTTCTTAGTTGAAAAGGTAAGGCAACCGCTATCATGTTTAAAATGACAAGAATTTTAAATGAGATTCTTTTGCAAGTTAGCATATGCATAATTAGTCAAATAGTATTACATGTTGAAGAGTCATTGAATTTGATGGAAAGAAAAAGGGCATTTTCTAGTTTTCTCCAGAATGTTCATGAGGAAGGATATTGAGAGTAGGAAGATGCTATATGGGGATGCTCAGTCTTTGGCCCCTACTGGGTTTGCTGTCAAATGTAGTAAGACCAATAAAAGCGGTGGTAGGCCTTTACACAGTCTTCTATAAATTTTTCAGAAAATGGTAAATTGAATTAGATGTGTATAATAGCAATAATGTTAACCAAGATACTCATACTCAATGTAAATACAGAGAAAGCCTAACGGTGTTGTTTCACTATTCCATTTCCTATGTTTGTGTTCCTTGAGAACTCTTTAAGGAATGTGGGTCACTCATAACGCTGGCCTGATGAGAGAGGTTGCCATTATGGCGTGTCATGGTGTGGTGTTGAGAGGTCTTCTGCTCCTGGGACCATGAATGACCTCTTTCTCTGTTACCAGCTTGTGATTTGCCTTTTTCTAAAAATGAGAGGCCAGAATTAAATAATGGGTTTTGTTCTAGGTTCTGCCATGATTATGAGAGAATACGAACTTTCAAAACAAGTTAAAATAAATCCTTTTCAGATTTATTAAAATATGTGAGACATATTCTATTTAGCAGATTTTAAAAATTTCTAGTTTAATTCATTCAATGAGATAGATTATTTCAAATGAAAGGTTTGAAGTCCAGCTTTGTCATTTGCTCTGTGATACTGGGCAAATAAAATTTAACTTCTCCAAGCATCAGTTTTTCCAACTGGAAAATACCTTCCTCAGGTATGGTGGCTAAAGGATAGGCATGTGAAAAAGCTCTGAGGTTAGTAGTTCTCAAGTTCTCGTGGGATTAAACACACACTTTGAGGCCCCATCCCAGCCTTTAGCAGAATCTTCAGGGGTGGTGCCCAGGCATCTATATAATTACAATCCCTCAATGATTCTGATGCTGAGGGTTGAAAACCAAAGCTTCACATTTATTGCTGTGACCATGTTTAAGAGCTATGGAAATCATGCATATGAAAAAATATCAAATGTTAACGCCTATATGTGCTGGGCAGTCTCAGAGTATGATGTGGCCAGGCTTGTGGGGAGGAAGACACACAGCCATCCACCATGATGGGAGGAGTGCCTTTTTCAAAGCTTGTCTGGGCATCTGCAGGGACTCCCTACTTTTGCTTCTGGAACTCTTTGGGCTTCCCTGGGTATGAACTTTAAGGAGATTTGACATAAAACCCCCCTGATTTTGTTGGGTAATTTGGGAAGGGAGGAGTCAAGGCCGGCTAAAACAGTTCTGGATTATAGAATAGCTGTGATCCCCTTTATAGAGACAGGAAATAAGGTCAAATAAGCAGTTTTGTGGGGAAAGGAGGAGGAATATTCAATTGAGTTTTGGGATTTAAAATTTGATGTGTTTGCATGATATCCAAATGGGTATATTCAATAGAGAGTTGGAAAATGGTTTGGAATGCAGAAGAGGTTATTGCTGGAGAAGGCAACGTCATGGGAGTGAATAAAAGCACCATGGAGAGTGGGAAATGAAGAGAGCCAGAGGCTGAGCTCTGCTGCAGGCCATTTAACGAATGAATGATTGCATGATTGAACTCCAAGGTCTAGTCCACCTTCTGCACCCCCACAGCAGGCAGTGTCTTCATTTGTTGATCCTCTTTCCTCTTAGGAGCCCAGAGGACTCAGGCAAGTGACAAAACTTGTGCTTCAGTTTTCTTATCTGTAAAATGGAAATAATAATAGTACCTACCTCAGGGTCGTGAGGATTAAATAAGAATCTCTGAAGTACTTAAACAGCTACTGGCACATAGTAAGTGCTCTAATAACTCAATTGTTACTGTTACCTGAACTACCTCTATCGAAAGAATTTGATTAATTTATTCAATTTCTAATAAGATGCAATTCCCATCCCACTTATAACCCATGAAATCTTCCTCAGTGATTGGAGCCGGTGTTGACCATTACCTTTCCTGAATTTATTCTCTGCCATGCAGTGCATCACTTAAGTACATGTTGTTTTAGCGTGTTTATGATTTTCATTGGTCTTGACTCCTCAACTGGAATGTAAGCTTCTCTTAGGATTATGATCATTTCTTACACTTCTATATTCAGCCATTAATTCTCAAACATCAGTAATTTCTATCAATATGGTAACTAAGAATAAATCCTTCTGTTTGACAAATGTTTTGGTGCAGAGAGGTGCTCAACAATATTTGAATGCATAAATGAATGAAAAAATCTAAGATTACTTGAATATTTGTTTCTACTCAGGTATGTTCTGACAGATGTAGCACAAATAGTAGGGAAACACTCCTTATTAAACGAGTGCTTTTCTTCTTCCTGGCAGCTTTCAACAGTTCATAAAAATGCAAGTCATCTTAAACTCTTAAATGCTATTTAAGACTGCCTAGGAAAACAGGCATTACGTGGGACTTGTTGCCTGGAAGCAGGGTGATAGGCTGTGCTTTACACATGCTGCGAGTGGAGAAGAGCTTGCAAAGGCACATTATTCATTTTCAGGCTTCTGGGTCTTGGCATCCTAATATGTAAAATCGTAGGGGGGGGGTGGCTAGATTAGGTGATCTTTAAGTTCGATGTCTTCTAGCAATAAATATGCTAGTACTCACTGGCAAATAGGATACAAATATATCGTTTTATACATAATTATAAATTACAGAAATGTTAGGAGGCAAATTTTATAGGGCTTCAAAAATCATGGCAGCAAAATAAACGACAATTCCTCTTCTCACAGTACTCCTCTTCAAATTCCTGTCTGTCCCCCAGAAACAATACACTAACCTGGCAAAAAGCAAAATAGTACTGATGTGTCTTGTCTAGCCCATAATTAAGAGGTCAGAGGATAGATACTCTTGAGTTAAACATAGGGGTTTCATGGCTATATACCACAGTTAAGACTTGAATCAGTAAAATCTCAGCTTTCTAGCTGCGTGGTCTTGAACATGTTATTTAACTTGGCTATTTTCTCATCTGCAAAATAACGATAATACTGGAAACTAACATTTATGTAGCACTTAGTAAGTGCCAGCCACTGTTGTGTGCCTTACATTATACTAGCTTACTTAATCATTTTTACCTCTTTTTTGTTTTTGTGAGGAAGATCAGCCCTGAGCTAACATCCATGCTAATCCTCCTCTTTTTGCTGAGGAAGACCGGCTCTGAGCTAACATCTATTGCCAATCCTCCTCCTTTTTTTTTTCCCCCAACGCCCCAGTAGATAGTTGTATGTCATAGTTGCACATCCTTCTAGTTGCTGTACGTGGGACACGACCTCAGCATGGCTGGAGAAGCGATGCGTCGGTGCGCACCCGGGATCCGAACCCGGGCCACCAGTAGCAGAGCGCGAGCACTTAACTGCTAAGCCACAGGGCTGGCCCTCATTTTTACCTCTTCATGTCTTGTAAAATTAAATGAGACACTCCTCCCCCAAAGCACTTAGTACATTGTATCAGAGTAAGTATTCAATACATCACGTATTTTTCTCCTGGGTATAAATTACAGAAACTCCAAAGTTTCTAACATTTAAAACCCTTTAAAAAATATTTTGTGAATGGAAAGGTGATACTGTGCTGGAGGAATTGGTGCCTATTTAAAATGCTGATATTTCATCATTATCAGAATTAAAATGAGTTATCTAGCAGTAGGGAACCCCTGTTCTAATCTTTTATAGTTCTCCATGGATCACTAAATGATTTTTAAAACTGGGGGGGCTGGCCCCATGGCTTAGCGGTTAAGTGCACGTGCTCCGCTGCTGGCACACCGATGCACCGCTTCTCCGGCCATACATACAGCAACTAGAAGGACATGCAGCTATGACATACAACTATCTACTGGGGCTTTGGGGGAAAAATAAATAAATAAAATTAAAAAAAAAAACCCTGACTTTAGATTTCAAGTTTCCACATAGGAAATAGAACTCATGAAA
Organism: Diceros bicornis minor; assembly: GCF_020826845.1. Classification (NCBI taxonomy): domain Eukaryota; kingdom Metazoa; phylum Chordata; class Mammalia; order Perissodactyla; family Rhinocerotidae; genus Diceros; species Diceros bicornis. Next base: position 67,041,989 of record NC_080747.1, on the reverse strand, counting down.
CCTTGTTACCAACTGCAAAGTGAAGTTAGATGCTTTGGCTGTTAGATATCTTAGTGATTTGAGGTTATTGGATGAAGTGTATCACTCAAAAAAAAAAAAAAAAGGCTGTTGGAGTGGTAAGATAGGAAGACAGGACCTCTGATTTATTAGAGAAATAATACAGCTTCCTGATTTTTTGATCTTTACCCAAGGAAATGCCTAGTATAAAATACAATGGTTTGAATTTTCATTTCAAACAAAAGAATATGTAGAAGAGGTGAATGTGTATTTCTGGACTGTACTCATGTTAAGATTCTCATATTTCTAAGGGAATTTTAAGGTCAAGGTCATTTCTGAGTCAGGAGTAAGATGACAGAGATTTAATCAATGCCATAAATGCAGTCATCTTTTCCTATTAAGTAATAGTTAACACTTAAGTAGCATTTACTACGTGGTAGACATATAACAAGAACTCTGTGCAGTAATTATTAGCTCCATTTTACAGCTGAGGAAATGGACATAGGTTAACTAACTTGTCCAAAGTCTCCTAGATGGTACATGGCAGAGTGGAGAGTTAGACGTTGGCAGTCTGATTCCAGGGTTTGGGTTCTTAATCTTAACAAAGAGAAGAGAGGCTGGGGAAGTAGTGGAGCAGTGGTGGAGCAGTGGAAAACAACAAATGGGATGACAGAAATGGAAGAGGTACAAAGACAAGAGTCAAGGGACACTGAAGGGACAAAGAAATACTTACAACCCCTTCTTCCTCCAGTCTTCCTATCACTAGACAATGCTTTCATAATTGTTGGTTGTAGAACTCTATAATTACATATAACAATTTATTGGTACCTGCTGGGGATGGGGAGAAGGGTCAGGTTGGTATTACATTTGTAGTTAAAAGAATGACGATGATTGAAAGGAGAACTGCCACAGTGATGATTATAATCTTTTTGAAGTGTTTCCACCATATCCTCCTAAGAATCTTTCTTGTTTTTTGGGGTTCTTTGGCCTGAAATAAAAAAACACAAATTTAATGTTTTCTTTCTATTTCTGGATTAATGGGCACACTTACTTACTAGAGCTGTCTAAAAGAACAGATTTAGTTTGGTTTTGACCCATCCCAACAAGTCTCAATTTGAACAGTTTTTGTAAAATAATTTTATAAAAAATTCCAGGTGCCTTCCTTATTGTGTTCAGCTGTACTCTTATTAGCTTTACTAACTTGGTGAACTTGAACAAGTTACTCACTCTCTGAGCCCGTTTCCTCATCTTCACTTCATGATGTTACTTACATGCCACTATCCCTTACAACCGATTGGAAATTGCTCCCCCGTCTCCATCCCAGAAGCCTGATTCCCCTTCAATACATTATTTTTCTCCAAAGTACTTATCTCTTATCTAACATTATGTAAATTTTACTTATTTATTGTTTGTCGAGAATGTAAGCTCCATGAAGGCAGGGATTTTTGTCTGTTTCATTCACTGCTATATTCCCAGCAATGCATGATATAGAGCAGGTGTTCAATTAATATTTGTTGAGCGAATGAACTATCTGTTAAATGGGGATAACAGTATCTGCCAAATAGTAGCCCAGATTGTGAGGATTAACTGAGATAGTGAATATAGTATATCTAGACTACCATTTGAGAATAAATTATGCCATTATTGTAATTCATATTTTTGATGAATAAAGAGATGCATTTTAAGTACTTTATACAAAAAGTTTCATATCTTAACCTAATTAAACCTAAGTGAAATAACTCACTTTTATTACCATGCAAAAAATTATTGTAAGAATTCAAGGAGCAGTGAGGAGAAATGAAACAAGGCCGTACAAAATTGTAAAATTTTTTTTTTTTTTTTTTTTCCTGCCAAAAGCTTTGTTGTTTCCATTTGGTCCACTCCTTTTTTGTTTTCTGAATATATATAACTGCTTCTCATATAGCTATGTTACAAATAAATTGCTTGGTTCTTACATGGACTTCTGCTGTCTGCCACCTGGATGAGAAGTAAAATTGTAACATATTTCAATTAATTTTCTTCATGCGTCAGATCAACTTCTTTACTCTTAGTATCTATGGTGACTTTCCAAGAGCCAAGTCAAGGTACATGATTACAGCACATGCCATAAATAGCATGGGTCCTGGTGTGCTACTCAGATGGCCTCGTGACTCTAATGTCTGACAAATTATGGGAGCACCAGGTTTATATATCCAAGATGTTATTCCCAAGGATCTGGCATATGGAAGCTAGTGACTGAGTGTACTTTCCACGATGTTATAATTTATTGAATGCTTTAAATGCAGGTACTATATGACATGCATTATATGTATTTTTGCATAATAATATGCAATACTCATAATAATCTTTTGTGAGCATTCCTATTTTACAGTGTTGAAGAAAATGAGGCTCAAAAAGGTTTAAGTTACTTGCCTAAGGACATATAACTAGTAAATGGTGGGGCTGGAATCGAAATCTAGTATTGCATGACTCTATACTGCCTTGTGTAGAAATATTTTAGTAAGGTATAAACAGACTTTACATTCTTCTCTTAGATTAATTTCTTTTATTAATGTAATATGCCTATATAGTTTGAAAAGTCAGAATTCTACAAAGCGTATGAGTAAAAACATCATGCTCCTGCCTTATTCCTTCCCACCCCTGATCCTGTTTTTCACAGGTAATCACTTTCAGCTCTTTTTGTCTATTTTGTTTGTTGCTGTATCCCTATCACTTGGAACAGCAGGGGTGATTCTGCCCTCCAGGGGACATTTGGCAATGTCTGGAGACACTGATTTTCATGACTGGAGGGGGTGCTACTGGCATCTAACGGACAGAAACTAGGGATGCTGTTAAACATCCTGCAATGCATAGGGCAGTCCCCCCCAACACACAAATAACTACCCAGTCCCAAATGTGCCAAGGTTGAGAAACCCTGATCTAGAACAGCATCTGACATATAGTGGGTATTCAATAAATATTTGTTGAATGTACCTCATTTAGCTGTTTATTTTTTCCTGGTGTTTGTTTTCCTCTGCATTACTAGAAAGCATATATATTTCTTGATTTTTCTGTTTCCAACTATGGAAAAGAAGATATAACTCTTACCATACTCCCCAAACCCTCCATTCCCCCCCCCACACCTTTCCCTTTCCTATCATCTCTTTTTGTTTAATTAAAACTTTGTAAATATTCGCTGAGCCATGCAGTGTATTTGATTATATTGACTTTAATGTATAACCTTCTGGTTTCTCTAGAGCTAATAATAGGTAGATAAATAAAATGTTTTCCTTTGTTAGTTTTTAATCTACCAACCAATAATTAATTCCCAGACTCTCCAAAGGAGCTGAAAAATATCCTTCCTTTGATTGCTCCTGTGTTGGATCCTCCTGCTTTATCTTGAAGTTCCTCCCCCAGTCTTTCGCCCTGCTCCAGTCTGGTTTGGTTGGGCTCTAGGTTTGCTATATAGTTTTAATCTTGAAACCTTTCATTAATAAACTGGGAATACCCCACTTTTGTGTTGGGCCTTCTGTTTTCTCAATCTCATGTCTTTCCTTTTCTTGATTTATTCCCTCCTATTGGTGAAAAATATCTGCCAAAAACTTCCTTAGAATGGGTGAGTGGGAAGTAGATTTCTGAGAACTTACATGCCTAGAAATGTTTCATTCTACCCTTACTTTGAGTTGGTAGTTTGACTGGGTATAGAAATCTAGTGTGGGGGCCGGCCTCGTGGCTTAGCGGTTAGGTGCGTGCGCTCCGCTGCTGGCGGCCCGGGGTTCGGATCCCGGGCGCGCACCGATGCACCTTCTCCGGCCATGCAGAAGCCGTGTCCCACATACAGCAACTAGAAGGATGTGCAGCTATGACATACAACTATCCACTGGGGCTTTGGGGAAAAAAAATAAATAAATAAAATCTTTAAAAAAAAAAAAAAAGAAATCTAGTGTGGAAATCCTTTTCCCTCAGAATTTGGAAAGCATTCCTCTATTTTTCTTTAGCATCCATGGATTGCTATTGCAAAATCTGATGTTATTCTAATTGCCAAGTTTTTGTTTTTTCTTTCTCTCTGAAAACCTGCAGAATCTTCTCTTCGTTTTTCATGTTCTATAATTTCAAGATTACATGCCCTGCTATGGTCCTTGTTTTTGTTCATTGAATCTGGAAACTCATGTTATTTAGTTCTAGAAATTTTTCTTGTATTAGTCTGATTTTCTCCTCTCCGATGCCTTCATTTTCTTTTTCTGAAACTCCTGTTATTCATATGTTGGATCTCTTAGACTGATTCTCTTTCTTATCTTTACTCTTTTTTTGCTCTACTTTCTGAGAGAATATTGCAACTTTATATTATATTACTTCTACTGAATTTTTAATTTTTACTACTATTTTAATTTCCAAAAGATCTTTTTTGTTCTCTAAATAAGCTTTTATATAGCTTTCCGTTCTTGTTTCAGGGATGTATTATTTTCTATTATTTCTCTCAAGATATTAGAGAGTTTTTTTTAAATGAGGCTTTCTTTTGCTTCCGCATGGTCTATTTTGTCTGAGGTCCTTTTTTCCCTGTTTCTTTTTTTTTTAATAGAGATTTTCCTCAAATATCTCATGATCTGTGTTGTTGATTTACTAAAATGATGATTGGAAACTCAGTATGAGTGAGAGCTGTCATTTGGTGGGCTTCACTGTAGGATAATCTGGTGTGGACCTGACCATTTCATTGGGGGAATGCCTCAATATCTGTAGGTCAGTATCTGTAGGTTTTTTTCCCTTCGTCTAGTCAGTTTTCCTAGAGAGGAATCCTCTAATCTCCTGCCTGGGTGAAGCTGACTGGGAGAGAGGTTGGGGAGTGGTCACCATATTCAGGATGCAGATTTTCAGTTAGTCCATCTGATTTTAATGTGATGGTCACTCTGGCCTCAACTGTACCTGGTGTCTGAGTTTAGAACCTCTCTGTTCTATTGTCTTTAGATAATAAAATTTATTATCCTTTGTCAGTGATAAGGAGAGGGAGCAACGCAGCTGTAAAAAGCAGGGAAGGGGCCCTACAGGTAATATGCTCCTCTTAAAGACTTTAGACCTGGTCTCTTCTTTCTAGACTGTCCTGCAGGTCTACTTTTAGAAGCAACATGTGTCTCCAATTTCAGATCCTCTCCAATGTTCCATGGCTTGGATCAATTTGCATCTTAATGTCTTCTCCTGCCACAAGCTTAGGTTTCCAGCTTTCACAGCTCTGCTGAGGCTAATAAGTACTCAAAATCCCTTTTCTAGCTTCCAAAATTGTTGATATTTCTTACCTGTTGTCCCTTGTCTTATTTTTTATCCTAGTGGTTTATACATTAAAATCTCTAATTATTGTTTTACCTATCATTTTATTGGAATTTTGAGAGGATACAAAGATAAATGTGGATGTTTAAGTTGCCAAGTTAAAATCCATGACCCATATTTATCTGTAGGCAGACCGACAGAAAGCTTACTGGCCTACTTTTTGTTAAAAAACCAAATCTGCTTTTTAAGAACATTCAGTAGAGTCTTTTACAAAAAGACCAAGGGAAAAGAGAGAGAGAAAACTAATTTAGCTATGTAAAAATAGAGGGTTTAGTGAGAGTAATTATGTGCTATGTGAAAATAATGTGAGAAAAATTGTAAAATACTTCAGTTATTCCATCTTTTATTGAGCTGCTTCTACTCAACTGGCTTCAAATAGGAAGTCATTTTTTTCCTCCATGTAATCATCAAAATACAATGTATACATAAAAGTGGGATTTGTTTGGAAAGTAAGGCAGTAAAGTGAAATAAAATCTCTTAAAAGTGTTTTTTCTATAATTTTCTGGGATTTAGGTGTTGCCTCTTTTCCCATAAGAAAGACACATAATATAATCTAATAAAAAAGTAGGGGCCGGCCTGGTGGTGCAGCAGTTAAGTTTGTGCCCTCCGCTTCGGCGGCCTGGGGTTCACAGGTTTGGATCCCGGGCGTGCACCGAAGCACTGCTTGTCAAGCCATGCTGTGGGGGCGTCCCATATAAAGTAGAGGAAGATGGGCATGGATGTTAGGTCAGGGCCAATCTTCCTCAGCAAAATGAGGACTGGCAACAGATGTTAGCGCAGGGCTAATGTTCCTCACCAAAAAAAAAAAGTAAAGATCTGTGATATGGTGGATTATGTAACCCCATAAGCCTGCCACTGTTACTACTCAGAAATGCTAGATAAATTATAAGAAGCAACTTTTTTTTTTTGTTACCAACCAATAAATTAATTGGTTCTTTGTTAGCTTTTAAAACTTTCCCTTTCTTTTCTGCCTAAAATTGATTTTGTTCTGCAAAGCAAATCGAATCCTATACTTCCTCTCTTGAACCCTATTTTCGCTAATTGCTGTTTCTTAACTCATTGCCTTCATCTTTCAAACCTCTTCATCTCTTTTATAAATTTTTTTATTGATGTCATAATAGTTTATAACACTGTGAAATTTTAGTTGTACATTATTGTTTGTCAGTCACGATATAAATGCATCCCTTCCCCCCTTGTGCCCAGCCCCCAACGCTCTTGCCCGTGGTAACCACCAAACTATTCTCTCTGTCCCTGTGTTAGTTTATCTTCCACTTATGAGTGAAATCATGCAGTGTTTGTCTTTCTCTCTCTGGCTTATTTTGCTTAACAAAATACCCTCCAGGTCCATCCATGTTGTTGCAAATGGGACGATTTTGTCTTTCTTTATGCCTGAGTAGTATTCCATGGTATATATATACCACATCTTCTTTATCCAATCATCAGTCAAGGGACACTTGGGTTGCTTCCATGTCTTGGTTATAGTGAATAACGCTGCGATGAACATAGGGGTGAATAAACCTCTTTGGATTGTTGATTTCAGGTTTGTTGGATAGATTCCCAGTAGTGGGATAGCTGGATCATAAGGTATTTCTAGTTTTAATTTTTTGAGGAATCTCCATACTGTTTTCCATAGAGGCTACACCGGTTTGCATTCCCACCAGCAGTGAATTAGGGTTCCCGTTTCTCCACATCCTGTCCAACATTTGTTGTTTTTTGTCTTGGTAATTATAGCCATTCTAATGGGTGTAACGTGGTATCTTAGTGTAGTTTTGATTTGCATTTCCCTGATGATTAGTGATGTTGAGCATCTTTTCATGTGCCTATTGGCCATCTGTATATCTTCCTTGGAAAATATCTGTTCATATCCTCTGCCCATTTTTTGATCAGGTTGTTTTGTTGTTGTTCAGTTGTGTGAGTTCTTTATATAGTATGGAGATTAACCCCTTGTTGGATACATGATTTGCAAATATTTTCTCCTAGCTGATGGGTTCTCTATTCATTTTGATCCTGGTTTCATTTGCCTTGTAGAAGCTCTTTAATTTGATGAAGTCTCACTTGTTTATTTTTTTTTTTGTTTCCCTTGTCCGAGTAGACATGGAATTCGAAAAGATCCCTTTATGACTGATGACGAATAGTGTACTGCCTATATTTTCTTCCAGGAGTTTTATAGTTTAAGGTCTCCCCTTCACGTCTTTGATCCATTTTGAGTTAGTTTTTGTGTGTGGTGAAAGAAACTGGCCTACTTTCATTCTTTTGCATGTGGCTGTCCAGTTTTCCCAGCACCATTTACTGAAGAGACTTTCCTTTCTCCATTGTATGTTCTTAGCTCCTTTGTTGAAGATTAGCTGTCCATAGATGTATGGTTTTATTTCTGGGCTTTCAATTCTGTTCCATTGATCTGTGTGTCTGTTTTTGTACCAGTACCATGTTTTTTTTTTATGTTTTATTTTTTTATTTATTGATGTCTTAATAGTTTATAACATTTGATTACTAGTACCATGCTGTTTTGATTACTAAGAAGCAAACTTTTAAATACACAGCTGAACCTGGAAAAAAGTAAAAGTAAGGCCAGGCGCAGGAACCTAGGAATGCAGTGAGAAATTGCACTAATGGTCTGTAAATCCAAAGCCTCTGTCATCCAGGGCTTAGGATTTTAGTGCTCACAGCAGGCTAAGCCTTGGGCTCACATGAAGAGAGCAATGGAACTGTACTGAATTTCCAGCCTTCCTGTTAACTAGGCTCAAAGCTTTGTCTTCCTTGATTCTCTTTCATCACATATCCAATCTGTCAGCAACTCCAGTTCGCTCCACCTTCAAAATATATCCAGAACATGTGGCATTGTTAACTATCAGGTGGTAGGCAGTGAAAAAACTATTAGAGGCTAGAAAGATAAAGACCTATGCTATGCAAGGTAAGATATTTGCCAAAACTATCACCTGTGATAACATGGAAGGCAGACAAAGTGCCTATTGAGTCTGTCACTTCAGAAGAAAATGTTGGAAAATAGAATGGTAGAAGTGTGAGTTCTTGTTACTGGGTGCATTTAGCAAGGCAACAATTGGCTGGTTTGCATGAAGAACTGAAAAGGAATAGAGAGGGTGCAGAAATGTGGAACACTGGAACATTGGATAAGCTGATGATTTGTTTGGCCCAAACAATAGGAAATAAGATTGAAAAGACCTTTTTTTTTTTTTTTTTTTTTTTATGTGAGGAAGATCAGCCCTGAGCTAACATCCAATGCCAGTCCTTCTCCTTTTGCTGAGGAAGATTGGCCCTGGGCTAACATCTGTGTCCATCTTCCTCTACTTTACATGGGACGCCGCCAAAGCATGGCTTGATAAGCGGTGCATCGCTGCACGCCCGGGATCCGAACCTGCAAACCCCAGGCCACTGAAGTGGAGTGGGCGCACTTAACGGCTATGCCACTGGGCCAGCCCCATGAAAAGACCTTTTAATTACAAATGTCCATTAAGATTCTGCCCTTCTTCAATAACAAAAAAACCCCAAAGCTGTTTAAAAAAAGGACAAAGGACTTGAAAAGACTTTCTTCAAAGAAGATATACAAATAAGCACATGAAAAGATGCTCAACATCATTAGTCATTAAGGAAAGGCAAATCAAAATGAGATACCACTTCATACCAGTAAGATGGCTATAATTAAAAAAAATGGAGAATAACAAGTGGTGGACAGGATGTGGAGAAATTGGAACCCTCTTACATTACTGGTGGGAATGTAAAATGGTTCAACCACTGTGGAAAATAGTTTGGAAATTCTTCAAAAAGTTAAACATAGAATTGCCATACAATGCAGCAATTCCATTCCTATGTATATACACAAAAGAATTGAAAGCAAGAATTCAAACAAAAAATTGTATACAAACGTTAATAGCAGCATAATTGACAGTAGCCAAAAGGCAGAAACAACCCAAATGTCCATTAACTGATGAATGGATAAAGAAATTGTGATATATCCACACAATGGAATATTATTCAGCTATAAAAAGAAATGAATGGGGCCGGCCCCGTGGCTTGGCGGTTGAGTGCGCGCGCTCCGCTGCTGGTGGCCTGGGTTCGGATCCCGGGCGCGCACTGACGCGCCACTTGTCCGGCCGTGCTGGGGCCGCATCCCACATGCAGCGGCTGGAGGGATGTGCAGCTATGACATACAACTGTCTACTGGGGCTTTGGGGGAAAAAAATAAAATAAATAAAATAAAAAAAAAAAAAGAAATGAAGTACTGATACAGGATACAACATAGATGAACCTTGAAAACACCATGCTAAGTGAAAGAAGCTAGATGCAAAAGATCACCTATGATTACAATTATATGAAATATCCAGAATAGGGTAAATCTATAGAGACAGAAAGCAAAGTAGTTGTTGCCAGGGGCTGGAGAGTAATTGCTTAATGGGTATGAGGTTTCTTTTTGGGGTGATGAAAATGTTTTGGAACTAGAGAGGTGATGGGTACAACACTGTGAATATACTAAATGCCACTGAAGTGTATACTTGAAAATGTTAATTTTGTGTGAATTTTAATTCAATTAAAAAAAAAAAAGATTCCGCCCAGCAGTAGAGATCAGACTAAGGGTGTAAGCTTCCTATCCAAACCTAATGGCCACAAGGTAGTTGCCTTTAAATTGAGAGGGGGGCGTGAGGGCAAGGAAGCAAAGAAATAACCAGGCTTCAGAAATATTGTCTAGAAAAGAACTTAACATGTGGCCACAGGCTCTTGGAAATGATTAGAAGCAAAGAGATTAGAAATAAACTAAGTTTTGAATGGAATTATAAATAAATCAAAATCTGGTCCTTTGAAAAGACCAAAAACAAACAAACAAAAAAAGCTTGATTAAAAAATAGAGGTTAGGAATGAGAAAATAAAACTAACCATAGGCACAGGACAGACTAAAAGAATTATATGAGAATACAACTGCACATGGCATCTAGTATATAGTTTTTATACATTGCTAGAGTCAGTCTTTTGAGGCAACATTGATAAAACTATAACATACTGAATCCAACAAACATACAAACATTTAATGTGCAATTCATCATATTAATAAGTTAAAGAAGAATCATTATCTCAATTAATGTAGAAAAAGCATTTGATAAAATTCAACCTTGTTTCATGATAAAATTTCTTAGCAAATGAGGAATAGAAAGGAACTTTTATAACTTGTTAAAAGATATCTATCAAAATCTGAATGTAAATTTAGTACTTAATTGGGAAGCATTAGAAGTATTCATTTTCAATCAGGAACAAAACAAGTATTATAGACATTACCACATGTATTCAATATTTTACTGGAGGCCCTAACTAATGTAGTAAGACAAGCAAAATAAATAAATAAATAAATAAATAAATAAATAAATAAATAAAAGAAATATATATTGGAAAGGATGAAAAAAAATCCTGTCATTATTTATATATGATAGAATTTCTACATAGAAAATGCAAAGAAGTTCATAGACAAACAATATTACCATAAAAGATTTCAGCAAGATTTGGGATACAAAATCAGTATGTAAAAATTGATTGTGCTCCTATTAACCAAAAAATTCTTTTGAAAATGTAGCTTAAAAAATATCACTTACACTAAAAACAAAAATGGTAAGATATCAAGGAATAAATCTCACAAAAGGTGTACAAGACCTTTATGGGAAAAATTATAGAACTCTATTGAAAGATTTTGAAAGAGACCTAGAAAAATGAAGAGACATACTGTATTCAGAGATGGGAAAATAATATTTTATTTATTTATTTATTTTTTGTGAGGAAGATCGGCCCTGAGCCAACATCTGCCAATCCTCCTCTTTTTTTCGCTGAGGAAGACTGGCCCTGGGCTAACATCCATGCCCATCTTCCTCTACTTTATATGGGACCCCACCACAGCATGGCTTGACAAGTGGTGCGTCAGTGCACGCCCGGGATCCGAACTGGTGAACCCCAGGCCGCCGCAGCAGAGCACACACACTTAACCGCTTGCGCCACTGGGCCGGCCCTGAAAAGTAGTATTTTAAAGATGTCAATTCTCCCCATATTCACGTAATTCCAACTAACATCCCAACAATTTTGTGTATAGAACTTGAGATACAGATTCTAAAATTCATTGAAAGAGAAAGAAGCAAGCCTTGCCAATTCTACAATTTTCAAAAAGTTGAAAGTAGATGAACCTGCCCTACAAAGTATTAAGACTTCTTATAAAACCACAAAACTAAAACAGTGTAGTATTGGCCCAAGGATATAGAAATATCTCAGCAGAACAGAATATATAAAAATCAAAAGAATGAAAACTGTTCACATACATAATGAAAACATTATATGTGACAAGGTTGGCATTACAAACCAAATGGGAAAGGCTGAGCTATTCAATAACTGGTGTTTTGGCAACTGGGTATTTATGCAGAAAATAATAAAATTTGATTGCTACCTCAGACATGAAAGTTAAAAACTTCTGTCCTAAAAAAGATACTATACACAAAGTTAAAAGTCAAGCCACATACTGGGAGAACATATTTACTCTTTATACAACTAAGTATAAGGATGAAGAATTGTATGTATAGTCATTCTTTATCTTAACAGTTTTAAATTAGGATTTTATATATATCCTACACATTATTAAAACAGATAAAGACTCCATTAGCAAAATGGGCAAAGGATATCAACAGGCAATTCACAGAAGAAACTCTAATGGTTAACAGACATAAAAATTTCTCACTGTCATTCAAAATTAGGGAAATGCAAATTAAAACTAATTATTTTCTTTCCCCCGCTAGATTGTTAAAAATTATAATCTCGTAATCTCAAATATTGGATAGAATGTGAAGCAACAGGACCTCTCATATACTATTGATGGAGGTATAAACTGGCACAACACTTTGGAAAGCAATTTTGAAATATCTGGTTGATTTAAAGATACACATATTTTAAGATCCAGCAATTCCAATTCTAGGTATATGTTGTAGACTGAAGGTCCAAAAATGGGGTCAAGCACCCCAGGGGGTTGCATAAGATGATTCAATGGAGAGCAGGAAAATAATATTAGAACCTCTATTTGCTTATTTTAATCTAAAAAATAAGAAGGAAAAGAAAATGTATTAATGTTTAACATATGGATAGGCACTGACAGCTTCCGTAGGTGTGAAATATATAATATTATTATAGAATAATATAATTTATACATACATTTAAATCATTCTCAAGAATATTTTACGAATAAGTATGCATGATCAAAAAACTATAGACCACTGTCTTAGAAATTTTTGCAAAAGTGTACCAAGAGACATGTACAAGGGTGTTCAATGTAGTATTGTTCATGATAAAGAAAAATTGGACTATACATTAATGTTTATTAAAAGGAGAAAGGATAAGTACATTGTGTTTTCTTAAATAATAATGATATGCTGTCATAAGTTAAATTGATAAATTAGAGCTAAGTGTATCAAAATTAATACACAAAAAAAATAATGTTGAACTAAAACCTCAGGTTGCAGAAGGATATGTATATTATAATGTCATAAATATAAAGTTAAAAAATGCAAACCAATAATATAGATACATATATAGCTATACATATATAGCAGAGGAATAAAATATGCATGCAAATGATTCATCTCAAATTCACGATAGTGGTTCTTCTGGTGAGGAAGTGGAATGGGCTTGGAAAAGGGTACACAGGGGACTTTAATTATACTCATAATTTTATTTCTTTAAAAAACAAAGGCCCAAATCAAATGTGGCAAAATATTAAGGCCAGATAAAGCAGGCTGATGATTACAAGAGTATTCCATATATTATTCTCAAAACTTCTGCATATGGTTGAAATAAATATTTCATAACAATATAGTTTAATTTTTTCAGGATTCTTAACTACGGCCTCTGAGGCACATAGTATTTAAACATCATAATGCTTCCTAATATAACAGAATGAGGTAATACTGATTGTGGAATTTTATGACTGCAATTTCAAAATGCTTTGTAAGAATGTAGATACTATCAGTTCTCCACTGTTTGGCTGTAATGCTTTATCCATCTATTATGACACTTAACCCAAACTTTATATTGCAGTTAGGTTTATACAAATCTGTCTCTCACAGTAGATTAAATTGTGACAAGTACCTTATCTTATTCTTTTATTCTTGAAGATAACCAGCATAATATTTTATGCATAATAAGCCCCCAAAGAATGCTTATTAATGAATATTGAATGAATCTAAATGGCTTGGACAGTATTATCTGAGCTCTTGTGTTTTAACTCTCGTAAAGTACAACTGCGATCCTAGATAACGATTTACTTTAACTAAGTCTCCTTTGTAGATTATATGAACTGATGTGGCCTTATCATTTTCCTGCTATAAAAATAGTGCAAAGGATTTCTTTGTTCAAATAAATGGTATTTACTTTAACTGACATTGAGTGCTGTTTGCTGGGTTGTGGCTATCATATTCATCATTATATTCTTAATGCCTCATATAGAGCCTCTTAGTGCCTCATATAGAGCCTGGCAGACAGTACATCCTCAAGAGATATTTGTTGAATGATTCAAAAAATAAAAGGAGCGGGGTGGCCAGCCTGGTGGCGCATTGGTTAAGTGCATGCACTCTGCTTCGGCGGCCGGGGTTCACAGGCTGGGGTTTGCAGTTTCGGATCCCGGGCGTGGACCTACGCACCGCTTGTCAAGCCATGCTGTGGCAGCATCCCATATACAAAATAGAGGAAGATGGGCACAGATGTTAGCTCAGGGCCAATCTTCCTCACCAAAATAAATAAATGAATAAATAAATAAATAAATAAATAAATAATTTTAAAAAAATTTCAAAAGGAGCAGGGATGGCAGAGATGAGAGAGTGATAAACTCACCTTGGGCAATGAGGAGATGATTCTTGAGTTGGGTTTTGATGAAGAAGTTTTGAGTAGAAGTTTTCCAGGGTAAGAGAAAAGAGAGGGAACAGTACGTGTGAAGATGTGAAATAATGCAACATGTATTTTGGAGAACTAGCAATAGTTTGGTATTTTTTGAGATTTATAAACTGCAAGACTGTGACCTCTGGGTGATATGACAGGAAATATAGTCAGAAAAAAGCTCATTATGTTAGGGAGGTTGGACTCTACCCTGTGTGGACAAAGGTGCACCACTGGAGGGTTTTAAGAAGTCTATAGATAATGCTCATACTTGCATTTTAAAAGAATATTCTAGTGTCTGTGTGGAGGATGACTGGAGAAGAGTAGAACTAAAAATAGGGAGAAAAATTAAATCCGTGGATTACCACAGTTAGACAAGAGATAAAAGAGCTTGCAGTGAGACAGTGATGGGCAGGTAGACTTAAAATTCTGAGAAATACTATTCAGCAATGAAAAGGAATAAAATATTAACACAAACAACAACATGAATTAATATCAAAAACATTATACTAAGTGAAAGAAGTCAAACACAAAAGACTATGTATTGCATAATTCCATTTATAAGAAATTCTAGAAAAGGTAACACCATAGTGACAGAAAGCAGAGCAGTGGTTGGCTGGGGTCAGGGGTGGGGGAAGAGTCAACTGCAAAGGTCATAAGGAAGATTTTAGGATGAAAGAGCTATTCTATAACTTGATTGTGGTTACACAATTGTACACAACTACCACAATTCATCCAACTCTACACTTAAAGTGGGTGAATATTATTTTATGTAAATAATACCTTAATAAATCATTTCAAAAGTGAAAAAGTGAGGCTAAAAATAAAAAACAAGTTAGGAGGTAGAATCAATAGAATTTTGTGAGTAAAAAATATGTGTATACTTTGCTTTACATGGTGGCTGTGTTTCTAGAAAAGATCTGTAAAAACAAAATTTAAAATGCTCTAAGGGAACTATTCAACCTTTATTCTTTTAAAACTATTTTCTTTTTTTTTTATTATTTTTTATTTTTATTTTTATTTTTGTGAGGAAGATCAGCTCTAAGCTAACATCCATGCCAATCCTCCTCTTTTTGCTGAGGAAGACAGGCCCTGAGCTAACATCTATTGCCAATCCTCCTCCTTTTTCTCCCCAAAGCCCCAGTAGATAGTTGTATGTCATAGTTGCACATCCTTCTAGTTGCTGTATGTGGGGCGCCGCCTCAGCATGGCCGGACAAGCAGTGGGTTGGTGTGCGCCTGGGCCGCCAGTAGCGGAGCACATGCACTTAACTGCTAAGCCATGGGGCCGGCCCCTAAAACATTTTCTAATAGAGAATTTTGAACATATACAAAAGTTGATAGAATGGTAAAATGAAGCCCTATATATTCAAGATCCACTTTTAACAATTATCAGTTTGTGGCCAATTTTGTTTCATGTATACTCCATTCTACTTCCTCAATCCTGAACTATTCTAAAGCAAATGTCAGACATTATATAATTTCATTCATAAATATTTTAGTATGTATCTCTAATGACTCTTTTCAAAACATAACCACAATACCATTATCACACCTAAAAATTAATAATATTCCTTAATGTCATCTAATATCCAGCCAGACTTCAAATATCTAATTGTCTCACGAAGTTGTAAATTTTCATTTTTATAGTTTGTTTGAATCAAAATCCAAATAAGGACCACACAATGCAATTGACATATCTGCTAAGTCCATTTTTTGGTAAGTTCTCCCTCTCGTTTTTTTCCCTTGCAATGTATTTGTTGACTAACTTGTGTGTTTCTTAATGTAAGAAATCTTTCTGTTATGCAAATAACCACCTCCTACTTTTTAATGTTTTTTTTTCTTTTTGGTGAGGAAGATTAGCCCTGAACTAACATCTGTTGCCAATCCTCCTCTTTTTGTCAAGGAAGACTGGCCCTGGGCTAACATCCGTGCCCATCTTCCTCCACTTTATATGGGATGCCGCCGCAGCATGGCTTGATAAGTGGTGCGTAGGTCCGTGCCCGAGATCTGAACCTGCGAATCCCCGGCTGCCAAAGCGGGGTGCACAAACTTAACCACTATGCCACCGGGCTGGCCTCTCCTACTTTTTAATGGGTTTTTAAATTAGGATTGTTTTATAATTATTCTTTTAATATTTTTGTTGCATTCCACTAATTTTTTGATAAAGCCATAGTTTGGTGACATGGGATTATCTCACAGTATCCCTGCTTATATTTTCGCTTTTGGCAATTTGTCTCAAGGGCAGTAATCCTATGGTGTAGAGCACTGTTTGGATATCAAGACAGGCATACATCACTTACAGTTGTTTGAAGATCATCTGTTCTATCAGGGAAGATATTCAATCTTTCTTCGCTTTCCAAAATTTTGTCAATATTTTGGGTCATAACATTTTTTACATCAGTTACTTGACTCCTCAGTGTGGATATAGAGCTGTTATCTTGATTTTTATTGTATTTTACCTATATAGAAGTGAAATATAATACAAATTTTATTTTCTAGAAATGAAATCTATTAAAATACGTTGTACAGATTGGAACAAAAGTGTCAAAGGCACATTTCCCTTGTATTTCAGCATAAGAAATCCACTAAGCCTCAAATTGTCCCACCTTAATCTTGCAAAAAAAAAGTGAGAGGGGAGGTGGCGGCAGAGGGATATGTTAATGTATTCAATCAGCAGTGGAAGTGTTTTTTTTAAATTTAAATTGTTTGTTTATTTATTTAAGTAGACATTTTTAAAGAGCAGTTTTAGGTTCACAGTAAAATTAAGTGCAAAGTACAAAGTTCCTACATACACCTTCTCCCCCACCACACAAAGCCTCCCTCACTATCAACATCCCACACTAGAGTGGTACATTTGTTACAATGGATGACCCTACAGTGATGCATCTTTATCACCCAAAGTCCATAGTTTACATTAGGGTTCAGTGTTGGTATTGTACATTCAATGGGTTTGGGCAGATGTATAATGACATGTATTGACCATTACAGTACCATACAGAACAGTTTCACTGCCCTTAAAATCCTCTGTGCTCCACCTATTCATGCCTTCCTTCTCCCTAAGCTCTGGTGACAACTGGCCTTTTTACTGTCTCTGTAGCTTTGCCTTTTCCTGAATGTCATATAGTTGGAATCGTATAGTATGTAGCCTTTTCAGATTGGCTTCTTTCCCTTAGTAGTATGCATTTAAGGATCCCCTATGTCTTTTCATGGCTTGATAAATCATCTCTTTTTAGTGCTGAATAATGGTCCAGTGTTTGGATGTATCACAGCTTATTTATCCATTCACCTATGGAAAGACATCTTGGTTGCGACGTTTTGGCAATTATGAATAAAGCTGCTATAACGTCTATATGTAGGTTTTCGTGTGGACAAGTTTTCAACTCCTTTGGGTAAACACCAAGGAGTGTGATTGCTGGATCTTATGGTAAGAGCATGTTTAGTTTTGTAAGAAACGGCCAAACTTGTCTTCCAAAGTGGCTGTACCATTTTGCAGTGGTACAGCAGTGAATAAGAATTCGTGCTGCTCCACATGCTCGTCAGCATTTGGTGTTGTCAGTGTTTTGAATTTTGGCCATTCTAACAGTATGTAGGGGTTTCTCATTGTTGCTTTTATTTGCACTTCCTTAATGACATGTGATGTTGAGCATCTTGTCATATGTTTATTTGCCATCTGTATGTTTTCTTTGGTGAGGTCTCTATTCAGGTCTTTGGCTCATTTTTTTATTGGGTTGTTTATTTTCTTATTGTTCAGTTTTAAGAGTTGTTTGTATATTTTGGACAACAGTCCTTTATCAGATTTGTCTTTTGCAAATATTTTCTCCCAGTCTCTGGCTTATCTTCTCCTTCTCTTGACAGTTTATTTTTAAATCCCATCTGACAATCTCTGTCTTTTAATTGGTGTATTTAGACCATTAACTTTTAAAGTGATTATTGATATAGCTGGATTAATATCTACCATATTTGTTACTATTTTCTATTCCTTGCTCTTGTTCTTTGTTCCTATTTTTATCTTCTACTCTATCCATATTAACAAAAAATAATCTCTAAGATATCGTGTTATATTAAAAAAGGAAGCTGCAGCTGCAGAAAAACAATATGAAATAATAACTTATTGAAATCTTAGTACATGCCAGGCACTGTTTTAAGCACTTCACATGTATTAATTCATTTAATTCCCAACCACCGGGTAAAGTAGTACTCATCATCTTTTATTTTCTAAATAAGAAAACTGAGACTGAGAGAAGTCAATAACTTGTCCAATGTTACACAGCTAGAGGCAAAAGAAGGATTCAGACTCAAGAAGCTCCAGAGATTAAGCCTTTACCCATTGTATTAATGATTCCAGTTTTGTGAATTTAAAAAGTATGTATAAACTTATGTTATATATATATTACAAACATATATATGCATATATATATAAATGTGTGTGCACGTCTATATATAAATAATTCTGGATGGTTACACATTAAAGAGTGCTCCCCTCAGGGGGGTTGGGTTGAGATGGTAGGAGATATTCATATTTCATTTTATATACTTTTGTATTATCTCCCTTTATTAATGAGCATTACTTTTTAAATAAAAAATGATATTAAAAACCCCTGTTCTTTGGCAAGTGATCAAATCCACCTTAAGCAGAATTCTGGTCTTGGTGTTTACTGGACTATGCAACTTACACAACTGACATTCTGTGAGGAGCTCACTAGGTAAATGTAGAAAAGAAGAGGCTGCTAGCTGAGTTGTGTCCCCCACAAAAGATACGTTCCAGTCCTAACTCCTGATACCTGTGAATGTGACCTTATCTGGAAATAAGGTCTTTGCAGATGTAATCAAGTTAAGATGAATGGTTAATATTTGATTTTTCTTTTTGTTCCTCTTCTTTTTTTCTCTCCTTTTTTAAAATGCTTAATCTTTTTAATCTAAGAAAATCATGTAAGTTTTGTTAAGATAATGTATCCAGAGTCCATTCAATGGCATTTGGTACATTTATATATATTTTTTGAAATCTCTCAAAACTACTTTTTTTCATTTTGTTAATTATAGTGTAAGAAATTCAACAACTTTTATAAAATTTTCTACAGATTTAAAGCTTACCAGGTTAGTTTATAAATGTTAAACAGAAATTTCTTTGATGTTAGATGTGTTAACTGCTTAAAATGTGCATATTTTCGCACGGTAACTAGTTTTCAGGGAGCTATGTTAATAATATATTTTGGCTGTGTTGAATATGCAGAATTCTCCATAAAAAATGCATGAATTTAATATAAAAGCATCTATCCTTAGTTATTTTGTCAGGCATTGTGATAGACACACCCTATGGTGACCCCCAATGAGTCACATCCTTGTAAAATCCCCTTCCCTTAAGTGTGACTTGCTTCTAACTAATAGAAGCAAAGGTGATGGGATGTCACTCCTGTGATTATGTCACATTATTTAATATTTAGCATTGTGAGAGATACTCCTCTGCTGGCCTTGAACAAACAAGCAGCCATGTTGAGGACTCCCACGTGGCAAAGAACTGCTATCAGTCTCTAGGACCTTTGGGTAGCCTCCAGCTAACAGCCCCAAAAAGCTGCATCCCTGGCACGGCTATAAGGAAGTGAATTCTGCAGCAGCCTGAATGATCCCGTAAGCAGATTCTCCCCCAGAGCCTCCAGACTAGAACACAGCCTGGCTGCCACACTGCCTGCAGCCTTGTGAGACCCTGAGGAGAGAGCCCACTTAAAGCTGCGCCTCGATTTCTCACCCACAGGATCTGAGAGAAAATAAAGATGTGCTGTTTTAGGCCACTGATTTGTGGTAATTTGTTACACATAAATAGAAAACAAATATAGGTATACTTAAAATATGTTATAATGGAAAAGTTCAAACATGTACAAAAGCAGAGTGAATAGTATAATCAACCCTTAGGTACTCATCACCTAGTTTCAGCAATTATCAACACATGGCCAATCTTGTTACATCTATACCAACTGTCTACCCCTTCCCAAAATGTATTATTTTAAAGCAAATCCCAGATATTCTATTATTTTTAATCTGTAAAGCTTCAGTTTGTATCTCTACAAGATATGACTTCATTTTTTTTTTTCTTTTGTGAGGAAGATGAGCCCTGAGCTAACATCTGTTGCCAATCCTCCTCTTTTTGCTGAGGAAGACTGGCCCCGGGCTAACATGCGTGCCCATCTTCCTCCACTTTATATGGGACACCACCACAGTGTGGCTTGACAAGTGGTGTGTCAGTGCACGCCCGGGATCCAAACCCCAGGCCACTGCAGCGGAGCATGCTATGCCACCGGCCGGGCCCCATGACCTCATTTTTTTTAAAAAAAAAACCACACATGATTATCACATCTAAAAAACTCCTTAATATCATCAAACATCCAGTTTGTGTATAAATTTATCAAAAACAAATTATAGATTTTTTTTTACATTTGTTTTGTTGATCCAGGATCCAAAGTCCACATGTTGCATTTAGTTGATATGTGTTAAGTCTTTTTAAATTGGTGAGTTCTCCTTAACTTTTCTCCCCTTTGCAATTTATTTGTTGAAGAAATTGGGTCATTTGTCTTGTAGAGTTTTTCATATTCTGGATTTTGCTGATTGCATTGCTGTGGTATCATTTAAAGTGGTCAGTGATTTATTTAGTTAGATCTAAAGGCTCAGTCACATGCAGGTTTGATGTTTTGGGCAAGCGTACTTCAGATATGTGCTGTATACTACTCATTGTGTGACATCAGGAAACACATAACTGCTGATTGACTGTTTCCCTTATTGTGACCTTCGGAATAATCAACGGGTTTAGGTCTTTTGAGCCTGTTTTATCCATTATGAAATTCCTCATCAGCTTTTCACCTAATTTTTTATCATTGGTGATGACTGCCTAGACCCATTATTTCATTAGGGATTGAAAAATAGTGATATTTTATCACCTCTTCTTCATTTATTAGCTGGAATACTTGTATAAAGACCAAAAATCCCCTTTTTCCCATCAACTATTGGTTCCTTTGAGGTATAGCTCATATAGGAAAGTCAGAATAAATGCTTGACCCTTTTCTTTTATTTATTGGTTTTCAGAGTGATGAGGTGGATCCTTAGTATCTTCCAAAGTTGACTGATGAGGCTTTTTTTCCCGCTTTGGTAGTATCTAGGAATTCACGGATTTTAACATATTTGATGTGTTACAATCCACTGCAGTTATTATTCTTTTTGATGTTCAAATTATTCCATCACTTGCCCGTGGCAACCTTTCCAATGTGGCTCCTAAAGTCTTTTGACATGGGCACAGTAGACTTTGAAAGCTTCCTTGTTTCTGATATGACAAAAAGTTTCTGACTTATGTTTCCTGCTCCATGTCTGGAGTCAGGCCTGGTTCCTTTTAGTGTAAAATGGTATTTAGAAACTATAATCTATACACCGAGGGGACACACTGCTACTGGGCTAGTCATTGTTTCTAGGGTTTTTCAGTGGCAAGGCTAGGAAACACTTATTTTTTTTTAAGAGAAAATATATCATGAGATATATTTTCAATTAAATATTTTTCATTATTTAATTTTCAATTAAAATTTAGGATTATAAGGTTTTACTTAATTCTTTGACTTTACATTTATAACTCTTCTTGTTGAAAATCTTGATTCCTAATAACATTAACTCGATTATTCAAAGTAATATATCTGTATCTATATAAACCAATTTCAGAATAGCAACACCAATGTTATTAATAATAATGTGACACTTGAAAATAAATACTTTAAAATTGATTTTTAGTTCTTTTTCATTAAGATGTAACCTCACTAGGAATATACAAATTACTGTGTTTTAAAGTCACTTGAAATAAATTTTCTGTCTTTTAAGCCATCAACTCAAGACATAGTTTCTTTTATTTGCTTGTAAGTTTTAGGGATTATTTTTTAAAATTAAAATTTTTTTATTATGGTAAAATATACATAAAATTTACAGTTTTAATGATTTTTAACTGTATAGTTCAGTAGCATTAAGTATATTCATACTGTTGTGCAACTATCACCCCCATCCATCTCCAGAACTTTTTTCATCTTCCTGAACTGAAACTCTGTACCTATTAAACACTAACTCCTCCTCCTCCCTTTCCCCCCAAGCTCTGGAAACCACCATTCTACTTTTTTTCTCTATAAATCTGACTACTCTAGGTACCTCATATAAGTGGAATCACACAGTATTTGTCCTGTTGTGATTGTCTTATTTCACTTAGGAGGGACTACTTTTTAAATATTTAATTTAATAGTATTTTATAATTATGTAAAATATTTACATGGTTCCAAAATCAAATTTGCAAGACAAGTTTCATTCAGAGAGGTCTAGTTTCTATTCCTGTCCCCCCATCCCTACCTAGGCAACCACTGAAATGTTTTTGGTTTATCCTTCCCTTGCTCCCCCTCCCTTTTTTTTTTAACTATAAGCAAACAGATACATATATTTGTATTTATTCCCCCTTTCTTAAATGCTTGCATATAAGAATGGTAAATAAATAACAGTATACCCTACATACTTTCTCTATCTTGCTTTATTCACTTATCAATATATCATGGACATCATTCCTTATCATTATACAGAGATAGAAGTTCTCAGTTCTCATTTATCTTTACAGCTCTTAACTCATAATTCCCCACTGACTTGTCAGCTGTAATAATGACAATGTTTAGAAATACAGTTGGAGGTTACATACCATATACTTTCCTAATACTTGTTGAAAATCTGCAGCAACTGCATTTGAAGGAGAAAAATGTTCTTGTGACATCAAAGGATTTCTCAGGAAAGTATCACTGACCTGGGGAAATTAATGGAAATATTCAAACTATACAGATAATTTCAACTGGAGAATTACAGAGCACATGTTTATTAGAAGCAAAGTCTGGCAGAAATCTGAAATAAAAGAAACTAGAACATTTCTAGACTTTTGGTGGCAGGCTGTCCTTTCTATTTAAAGATGCAGTATTTATGAAAACCGTTCTTGCCCAGTCTTGTCCACTGCTGCAGTCCAGAGCACAACCTCATATCGTGAGATTGCAGGTGCTGCCTTGATATATCTGAGGACTTGAGGGAAAGAGCAGACATTTATGTCTGCCAGACAAGGAAAGATGGGAGTTAATGATATTTTCTAAATAATCATGCTTTTCATTTTCCCCTCCTGCCCCTACCCTCAAAATCCATCCAATGATGATAAAACAATCCCAACTAAATGTCATGATACTATCTTTCAAACCTTATAGGGTTGTTATAGGACATTTTGAAGTCTCAAGAAGGAATTCTAACAATTGTTTGTACTTAATGTTGTATTCCCCAGAAATAGTGGTAAAAATTACGTCGTTAGCAATTTTGTGTCATCTGGTTTTGGAAAGGTGGTAAAGTTGGGCTGTTTTGTCACAATGGCAGAGAGAAAAAAATTTAGAGTATAGTCAGTTAAATGGCTAACAGTGTTTACCATCTAGATTCTAACAATTGTCTAGGCATAACTGTAGAGTGAATTACAATATTAGGCCTTATAATCCTTGTTTCCAAATATGGTTACAGTTTGAGCTGTGTTAAAGCAAGTTGGTACACTAAACAAAATATATGCATGATTCATGAATGTGCCTGGAGAATAACTATTAGTAACTATAGTAGGGCTGATTGATTTTTCCGTTAATATTTTTTATTAGAATATTTATCCTGAATTACATATTTGTGAATAAAATTGAAGATTAGTATTATTTACTTTTTAAAATAAGAAACAAACATAGTATCTGGACCATAAAGTTACCAGCATAATAGTTTAGCCCTAGTCTGTCTCTGAGACTGCCTTTCATCAAGTCTCCTTACTCTGGCTGGAGATCAAACTGGGTGATAGTCAGCAACAGGTGATATCTGTTAAGAAGGTTCATTACCCTTTAAGAAATGTATAAAATCTCATGTATTTACATAAGTACAAACACATAGTACTCTGCCATATTTTATATTCACTGGCAATTTTCTGGTAAAACTTTCCCTAAAGATAGTATGTGTCTTGATTTAGAAAAAATATTTCTTTTCATTTATAATGATGATTCATATTTTCTACCAGAAGTCTTGTATGTAACTATTTGTAAATTAAATACATATGCTATTGAAAAAGCATATTAAATATTAGTAAAATTTAATTTCTTTCTTATTTTTAAAGAAGCAAATAAACATAAAGAAAAATTCTGATAGATCTGAGTGGATCGTCTTTGCAGATCTTGCTTTAGAGTCGGGGGAAGTGTGGAAGCAGGAGACAGATAACGATGAGGGTAAAGAACCTCTGAAGGTTTCATGAACGGCTCTGCTTTGTAGACAGATGAGTGATCTGCTTTTGGTTAGTGACATTATTACTAATAAACTGTAAAACAGAGACCTCAAAATTTCAGAAACTGAAAAAGTCCTTAAAGTAATATAAGAAGTTACTTACATTTTTGAGAAATGCAGATGGTGTTACAGTATCCAGGGCATTGTCTGAAGCACATAGGTAAGTGATTCCATCAATAAAGAGAGTATGGTAGACAAAGCTTTAAAAGAATACATTCATTTACATGATAATACTGAAGAAATTAAGTACCCATGCAGAGAATTTAATTTCATTTTCAAGCTCTCATTAATAGTATAAAAGCTATATAGTTAACTTTTTATAATCAGATTAGAAAATCTTTCACATATTTGAAAAATTAAATTATGTTAAATAGAAACTCTATAAAATTTGAATATATATTTGAAATTGCATCAATAAAAATAAACTATAATAAAGAGGAAACTCTAATAACCTAATATACATATATTTGAAATGGCTTTGATAGAAGTCACTCACATTCCAAGACAGAATAAAGATTCTGACCGAATAGAAAATGCTATGTTCACTGATTTTTACTATCCCTATATTTTTAGGTAGACATATTTAATTTTGGCACTTCTTGGCTTTCTATTACGATAGATTAGATTTAAAAGTTGTAAACTGCCAAAACCAAATATTCTGGAGAACAAGATGAGTCGGGGGAGGGAATTAAACTCCCCTATAGTATTCTAAAGTGTACCTTATCCTGACCACTCCAATTTCTAGACCTTTTGTGCCTTCTCAGAGTCACACACAAGGAGGCTAGAAGAGTTTTGGAAAGTGCCTCCATCTTTACCGCCCAACAATCCAAAAAATTTAGTAATATGGCAATAAAAACGTTGCTTGGTGCCTAGGCTTTAAGCTAGTCATTTCGAACACCCTATATCCAAATGGTTAACAGGCAACAGACCTGGTCAAATGCTAAACTGGATATACATGAGAATGAGGAAACTCAGAAACAGGTAGAAAAGATAATCTGGGAGACAGAAAATTTAAAGTATGTGCCCTTTCAACATAAATCCTTCATATCATATCATGAATACAATATGCTACAAATATTTTTAATGATGATATTGATTGATACACATAATATCCAGTTGGAAAATATTTTTATTTCTAAATTGGGAGGAGTCTTTGCTGAAAAAAAGAGTTGCTAATTCTATCATCTCTCTAAAAGTATATAAATTGATACTGGATGTGAAAGGAGAGATTTTTAAAATTTATCTTTAGTATGTTATTAGTAACATTCAGAAACCATCTTTAAATGTTAAAAACCTTGAAGACCTGATGTCCAGGATACACTGTTAACTGACAAAAGCAATCTGGAGAAAAGTGCGTATGATGTACTACCATTTGTCTATTATTCTCATATGCTAACATAAGGGAAATTCAAATATACGTATGCATCTCTTATAGAAAAAGAAGAAATGGAAAAGAACATTATAAACTAAAAACTTATTCAAAACGGTTACCTATATAGGGGGAGAGAGAGTAATGTGGAGAGTAAAGGAATGAAAATTAGACTTCTTGAAGGCAACTTTTTCTGTAGATTTGACTTTGGAATCATATAAGTGTTTTGCATAATTATAAAATGTTATTAAATCAAACTTTCAGAGAGCAATCCCTAAAAATCAAAAACAAAATGAAAAAAAAAATGAACGTAATTTTATATAGAGTTACTCCGGCAAGAAATGATGGTGGTGTGGTTCCTACGGCAGTGGTGGAGGTGGTGAGATTCTGGATATATTTGGAAGGTAAAGGCAACAGGATTTGCTGATGGGTTGGATTTGGATGTAAAAGAGACAAAAGTCAAGGATGACAAAGGTTTTAGGCCTGAGGATCTGGAAAGGTGATATGTGGAAGACTGCAGGAGGAGGCTTGGTTTTGGACATAAGTTTGAGATGCCTATGAGACATCCACCAGAGATGTGGAATAGGCAGCTGGATGAACGAGTCTGGAGTTCAGGGATTCAAGAGATTGAATATTCAAAAGATTGAATCCCTGGAGCTCAAAAGATTCAAATTAGAGTGCACAATATAAGTAAGCAAATAGTAGATGAGGAAAGCGTCTTTTTTTTGAAATCATTCCGGCTAAAAGTCAAAACAACACTAGAATCTCACCATTTTGCAACCTTCAATAAATTAATGGCGCTAGGGTGTAGGCAATGAGTATCAATGGCTGCTAACATGGCAAAAGGAGATACAAGCAGATATTATATACCATCTGATGAAAAAACATCTATCATTTTGCCAAAGAGATCACGCCTCTGGATCCAGCTGCTTGCAACATGGTGAACTACATTTTGAGTACGCGATCAGCAAAACTAGATTTGTGGGAAACTCTAGGTTCTTCAACAATAAAGTGTAAGGAAAGGAAAGGGATGGAGGGGGAATATGTAGATTAAGGAGATTTAAAAGACACCAAATTAAAAAATGGGCAGGATTGGGCTCTTACGTCTAAGGATGCACATTTAGGTGCAGAGACAATGGAAAAACAGGATAAGTGACTGCTATAGAAGCTGGAATGGTGGTTGATTTGGGGAAGAGAGAGAAGCTGTAAACAGGACAGGACACATGGGTGGGGAGTTTTTGGGTGGCTGGTAGTGCTCTATGTTTTTGGTTTAGAGGGAGTTGCAGTTGGTGGGGGGGCTTCCCTTGTAAAACTTCACAAAGCTATATATTTGCTTGATGTGGTTTTTGTATTTTGTTTTATTTTACAATATAAAGGTTAAAACAAATCTATTCAAAAAAACAATGACGATTTTAAAAATAATAGAAGTTCTGTTATTACCCACCTGTTCCTTTACTGGCAAAACGTTTTCAAGACTGTTTTAGGCCATACCATGTAAGGCCCCAAGTAAAACTTGGAGCAGTCTTATTAAAGATATTTTCAAGTGGAAGTTTTCTTTTTTATTAACGAAATATTTTGAGTTTACCAAAAATGGATGGATAATAACATTTTAAGAACACTTGTAGACCTACCATCCAGTTAAAATGTTACAGATACAATTAATGTCCCCTGTATACCCTTCTTCAATTTCTTCTCCTTTCCCTTTGTAGAGCTAACTACTATCTTGAATTTGGTGTTTATCATTCCCATTCATGATTTTATACTTTTACATATAGAAGTTCTCCTTTCTGAGGGTTCAATCAAGAATATGTGCTACTAATTTTTTTCCCCCATGTCATTATCATTGGAATTATAAGCTGGTAATCATTAATAAGTAGACTTTTGTTAGAATATGCCTTACCTTCCCATTTGAATTATGGTCTTTGGTTCAGCTCTAAGAAGCACTAATCTAAGCACTGTTGACGCTGCTTCCTAAAAATAAATTGTTAGCATTTACTTTGTAGAAGATTGTGGTGTCTTTCATTATTCCTCTCCTAAATTTACCAATGTTCTGATTAGTTTATTAAGGAACAACTGTTTACTAGGAGAACTAATGAATGGTTATTCATAATGCATAGTAAGAGGAAAGTTATGAAATATTCATATGAATCTGAAGGAAAATGTTAAAATTACATATAAATATACACATACTTTGTGTATATACATATAAGTGTGCAAAGATAGGTTGCACTAATCAGTCTTATTTTTACAGTCACATCTTATATATGGCTTCAAGGCTGGGAAACACTATCTAATAAAATTATCTTTTCAGTGACCACTAGTCACTGAAACTATACATAAAATGTTAATGGATTAAAAGTATTCAGCTATTCTCTGAATACTCTAAGAAGTCTTCTATCTTTTTTTTTATTAAGATAAAAATTTTTATTCACTATTATTCACTGATCTCTTTCTATAAAACAAATAATTGCTAAGATTGCTTATACCTATTTCTTATAAGGCTCATTCTCTGGGGGAAAACTTGCAAGGTATTGAAATTATCCAGAATACCTTAAATAAGGTTAATCCTATGGAATCCCATTAATTTACTAGGCACTGTACACTGGAAGTCAGGGATGAAGACACTCCCTGTCCTGAAGGAGTCTGAAGGCAGGAACCTGAAAGTTACCTAAGAAGACTTGAATAGCCATGCTCCTAATTAACTTTTCCCTTTCCACATAATGACGCTTGAAATAAAAACTTTTCCGGAGGGTACAGCTTATTATTAATGGTAGAGAGTAATGCTTGAAATTTTTGATACTGCCTGAAAAATCTAGGCAGTGTTCTCTGGGAAAGGATTCCTAAGAAACATTAAAAATTAAGGGAATACATAAACTTTCAGTTACTCTATTCTTGTCACTGGAACATTCCTCTAGCTTTCCCCAGTGTCTCTTTTAGAGTATACAAACAATGAAATCATAGCAAAATTGGAAACAAAGCAAATGGCAATAGAAGGCAGTAAAATGAGTGATAAACTGGGCTCTCGTTCTGTTTCTGCATTAACGTGCTGCACAATTTAAGAAAGCAACTTGTCTGGATCTGTTTCCTTGTGTGAAGAATGAAGGGATTGGGCAAGATGATCTCTAGGATGCTGTCCAGCTCCAGGACCCTATAATAGCAGTTGATTTGATCTCATCATTAAGCTTTGGTAGATACTAATATTTTTCTAATGAATATAAAATATTTGTGACATGAATATTTAGCACTGAGGAAAGACAGAACTGTCCCTTAAAGCTCCTTGTCATCCTTTTTCTTCTCCCTGGTCAGCTTTCTGACAGCAGTCATTCCAAACCTTTAATCCTTTCCTCCAATTGCATACTGCCCCACCCTGTTCCACTTTCTTACCTTCCTGCATGCTTCATAAAGAGAGGCCATTGGGCTTACGAACTCCTTCAACTTTATGTCTCTCTCCTTTCTTAATTAATTAAATGTTTATTGAGAACCTACTATGTACTAGGCATTGTACACTGGAAAGACAGAGATGGAGAGAGTCCTAGTCCTGAAGGAGTCTGAAGGCAGAGCAGAGAAATAAATGATTCCATTTCAGCCTGGTAACGAGTTTGGTAAAGACATGTAAATTAGCCTGGGTATAGAGAAGGCTTCAAGGAGAAAATGAGAAAAGTCTCAAAGCAAAGAAGAGGTTATACTGCTTAAAAGTGGAGAAAAGTAGGTTCAGGGAGAGGGAACAGGAGTTGCAAAGCGAGATCCTACTGAGACTGGAGAACACATGAAGTTCAGGATAGCTGGAACACAGGGATATGTGGAGGAGAGAAGGAGATAATCATGGAAAAGCCCTACCAGGGAGGGCCTTGAATGCCAGGCTAAAGAGTATGGGTTTAATTTTGAATGTAACCAGGTGCCACCAAATAATTTTAAGCAGGGGAGTGGCACGATCGTATTTACTGTTAGGAACAATCACTTGAACAGCAGTGTGGAGGCTGGTTTTGAGAGGGACAAGGCTAAGGTCTGGGGAGATCAGTTAGGAGCCATTTTCAATAACCCTGGTGAGAAGTAATGAGGGCCTAGAAGAATACATGGTTCAGAAACAAGGATTCAAGACACACTCAGAGAGACAGAACTGATCGAAGTTGGTGTCAAAGAACAAATGTGAAGGTGAAGAAAAGGGAAAACTTGAAGGTGACTCTGAGTTTCCAGCTTGAATGGCTCAGTAGAGCTACTCAGCAAGATTAGAAATATATGAGGAGGAATCTGTTAGGAAAGAATTAATTTAGTTCTGGACATGACATGTTTGAACTTCTACTAGGCCATCTAACTGTGGAGAGAGATTATTTTGGAAGTGGATTTGGCAGTATCAAAGTAAAGGTGTCCATGGGTGTGAATGAATGTGTCAAGTTACAAGACGACTGAAGTTAGAATGCTGAGGACACAGCATTTAAGGGATTGGCAAAGAGGAGCGCCCCCGAGGAGACTAGGTTCTATGTCTATATCCACACCCCTCTCTTCCCCAGGAGAAAGAGGGCATTTCTCTAATCCAAGGCTCACATCTCTACTGCCACATTGGATTCCCTTCCTTTGTGCTCCTTCAGGTCTTGTTCCACCAATAGCCCCCTCCTCGCTTATACCTTCAACCACTTCTCCTCCTCCATTAACCTACATACATGTGCAGGTTTTCCTTGTATTAAAAAATCAGGTCCCTTCCGGGACCATGCTTCTTCTAGCTTTCACCCTATCTCATTCTTTTCCTAAATTCTTTTTTTTTTTTGTGAGGAGATCAGCCCTGAGCTAACATCTGCCAATCCTCTCCTTTTTCAGCTGAGGAAGACTGGCCCTGGGCTAACATCCATGCCCATCTTCCTCCACTTTATATGGGATGCCGCTACAGCATGGCCTGACAAGCGGTGCGTTGGTGTGCACCCGGGATCCAAACCGACGAACCCCGGGCTGCCGCAGCTCAGCGCGCACACTTAACCGCTAGCGCCACTGGGCCGGCCCCCCTAAATTCTTGAAAGAACAGTCTAAATTCACTCTCCATATTTCCTCATCTCCCATTCACTTGGCCTAAAGATGTCTGGCTCCTGCCTCTACCACTTCTTTCATCACCTATCATCCTCTAATTGTTGAGTCAGTGAACATCTTTTAGATCTTGTTCAACTTCTTTGGGGCAGGAGACATTCTTATAACTTTCTTCTCTTGGCTTTCGGGATACCAGTGCTCTCATTTGGTGACCCATCTCTCTATTCTGTTCCTAAACAGTGTTCTGCCTTTTCGTCCTTCTCTCTTTTCACTCTCTATACTTTTCTTGGGCAATCTTACCCATTTCTATTCTCTTTAACTGTTAGCCCTGAACCTCTGAGTGCTACCTATTTGACATTTTTATGACTTAAATCTTTTGGGAATAAGGTGGAGGAATAAATACACAAATAGATTGGCCATTTCCAAGAGGCAACAAAATTCAACCTGTCCCAAACTGTACTCTTTCTCCTGCATTCCCTCTGAGTCTCTCCCCTACAATCCTCCTTTGTCTGTAGATCCTATCTTGTTTAAGGACACTGAAGACAAAAATTTGACAAATCATCACATTGTACACCTGAAACTTACACAATGATATATGTCAATTATATCTCAACAAAGTTGGAGGAAAAAAATTTAAAAAACAGAAAAAAAAATTGAGGGGCCCACCTAGTGGCGTAGTGGTTAAGTTTGCGTGCTCCGCTTCGGTGGCTCGGGGTTCACAGGTTCGAATCCTGGGCATGGACCAACACACCACTCATCAAGCCATGCTGTGGCAGCATCCCACATACAAAATACAGGAAGATGGGCATAGATGTTAGCTCAGAGCCAATCTTCCTCAGCAAAAAAAAGAGCAAGACTGGCAACAGATGTTAGCTCAAGGCCAATCTTCCTCCTCCCACACACACACAAAAAATTGAGAATCATCCTAGGCATGACCCTGTCCCTTATCCCATATATTCAACCAGTCACTAACTCCTGAGGATTAGTTTTACAAAGTCTCTTTAGGATCTGCCCCTTCTTTTCCATCTGCACTGTCATTGCCTTAGCCTAAACCCTTAGATCTCCTACATAAACTATAACAATACCATCCTAACTGGTTCCCTCCACTCCAATCCATCTTCCATATTATAACCAGACCAAATTCCCCAGAAGATGAATCAGATTTTGCTATTCCTCTATTTATAATCTTTAATTGCTCCTCAATTTCTCTAGGATAATAAAACAAACTAAATATAGGATACTTCATTAACTATCCTCTGCCCACTTTTCTGACCTCATCTTTAGCCGCTATACACTGCGACTCTGTGCTCTAGCCACACTGAGATTCTTGAGGTTTCCCAAACACACTGCGCTGTTCCCTCTGCATGGAATCCCCATTCCCCTTTCCTGTGCTAGGCTAGGGCTAACTCTCAGAAGGCTTCTAAGCCAAGCACACTAACATCACCCCCTCTGTGGTCGGCAAGCAGCCACCTATCTTGAGTGCTAGAGGAGCAATCTCGACCTACCTCCACTGAAATACTTTTTACCCTGTAGGACAACTGTATATAGCCCCTGGGCATAAACGGACAACGAGTTCATCAAGTGACAACTCCAGGCGCCGTCTTCTCTTCCTTGCTGCATCCCCCACACCTTTACCCCAGGAGTTTGAAACCAACACACGTTCAGTAAATGTGTGTTGAACTGCAGGCCATTTCTCCGCGGGAGAAAGAAAATCTTTAACGGTCTCCGGAACTAAACGTGGCTGCAAATCACCGCCAAACGGGTAGCGTGCAGCGCCAACCCTAACCCCTGGACGGCGCCCGTGCGGCTCCGCAGTCCGGGAGCGCGCAGGGCTTTCGCCTGGGATTTACGGTCTCGCGGGCCCCGCCACGCGCGGGGGCGTGGCCTCTAGCGGGGCGGGGCCTCAAGCCCCCACAGCCCGCCCCGGGCCGCCCCTCAGCCCTGAGGGGCGGGTACAGTGGGCGCCACCCTCGGAAAGCGGAACGCGGGAAGGCGGAGGTGCAGACCCAGGGGTACCTGATAGGAGCCTCCCGTCAGGGCCAGCTCCGCTAGGACCGCTCGGCCATTAGCAATGCAGCTGTAGGTGATCGTCATAGCGGGCGGGCCAGTGAGCGCTCCCGCCGGACCTAACCGCCCGCGACAACCTCGGAGCGGTGACTGGGGCGGGGCTCCGGGGGAGGGCGGTGCCTGCGCAGGCGCAAGGAGAGATTGATTGGCAGGGAGGGAGGCGGGGCCATCTCCCGCCTGGGCTGAGCCAGTGTTGAGACCCGGGGGGGTCTCTAGAAAAACTGGCTTTGGGTGAGTGAAGCCGTTCTTGGTGGTCATCCTTAAAATCATTTAAGAGCCAGTTTACTTCACAGTGCTTACCTGCATATGATTCATCCACAGTCTAGAACATGTAAAATATAGACCTTGATTAAAAATAAAATTCATTCATTAACTCAACAAGCGTTTGTTGAACTCCCCCTGTGTGCTGAGTGCCTTAGATTAACGGGTATGCAAAGATGTAGGCCCCAGACCCTGACTTTGAGGAGTTAGTGTTCTAGTCATGGTTACGGAGGCACATGCAGACAAATGCCCGTGTCAAGGGATATGTTGTATGCTGTGATGGAAAGATCACCAAATTGCAGAAGCTGGAGTGGAGGCAGCTAATTCTCCTGGGGAGAGGGAGCAAAGCTTTCAAAGTCACTGTCTGATTTAGAGGATGGGTTGGAATTCTCTAAGTGAGGAGGAAAGATAGCACAGTCTAAGCAGAGGAACGGCTTTGTAAAGGCTTGAAAGAAGGCAAGTGGGTTTAGGGAATGGGAGTGAGTGAGTGTGGTGGAGGGAAGGTGTATGTACAGTGGGTAGGAGATGAGAGTGGTAGGAGTGGTAGAATGACTTTTGTTATCCCAGACTTTGAGTTCCTTGACAGGAATTTTTTAAAGTATAAGCTTAAGATAAGCTCATGTATTTTCATTAGTAAGGCATTGTGGTAGAGTGGAAAGAAGTCAGACAAACTTGGACTCAAATATAGCCAATGCCATTTACTCTGTGCCTTTATGGTAACTTAACCTTTCTGAGACTCAGTTTTCTAATCTATAAAATGGGGATAGTTGTCAAGTTTAAATTAAGTAATTACGTAATTAAGTAATATACGATATGCAATTTCAATCCTTACTGTGATAAATATATTAATGAGAATTACTTTCTTGCTCCCAATGGTATAACTTTAAAGGAAAAGCAATCGATATCATTCTGGGTGCCTGGCAGGAGGTGAAGACAGGTAGTTAGTTGAGTTTATTTTAATCCACTGTAATCAGATTGGATTTAACAAGCAAGCAGCAACACTGGTCTGGATTGTAGCTCCTGAGAAAAATGCCTTGTTGAGTCTTGTATTCTCCTATATAAAGGAAATCTTGAATCAATGTGTCTTATCAGCTTAGAGATAATGTCTTGTGTTACAGGTGGGATGACTGAATTAAAAGCACTGGTCACGTCACTTACGTGTGGGAAAATGAAATATGCTAATTCTGAGGTAATGCGTTGGTGTATTCTTGCTTACAGTAAAAATAAGCTGAATAAACTTGGCCGCATTGCAGTGCCCCTTCTGTTTAGTAAATAGTGGAGCTGAAAGCTACTGGGCAATGAAATCATGAGCTGTAGTAATGCCAACAAGCCTCTGATAGTTGGAGAGGTGTATGTGGGACCTGCCCCATCTCAGTCTCACTTTGTCATATTAAAACAATCCTGTAAAGCCGGTCTGGTGGGTTCATTTTGCACACTCCAGAAATTCAGGCCTACAGCAATGTAAAATGTAATTTGTAACATAACTCTGCCTTTCTTGTGAGTCCCATTTTACCTGATATGTGAGGCTTGATCCAGCCAATGCCAGGTTTCCTCAGTTAACTCAGGATTTCCCCCTTCCCCTCTTTCTACATGGGGTGGCATCCGCTTGTGTGAGGAACTTGGTGGAGGGGGAGATCTTCTATTGTGACCTGCATCTCTCTAAGGTGGCATCTGCTAATGTTTGTTTTCTGTCTGTTTCCGGTCATCAGTTTACATATTCCACTTGGAAACTCCAGGCCCCGTCAGGTGCTCTGGTTCTCTCTCAGCCACTGTTGTGGCCCTGTTTGGGTGAGGAAAACTTTCTGTTTTTCCCTCATGCCATTCTGAGGCGTTGGGAGGCTCAAGAGGCTGTCTCAGGCCTCTGGCCAACACACTATGCTATCACCCCTCCAGTCATGCTGTCACTCTGTTGTCAGGTGGGGAGCAGCTCTTGGACCTTGCCTTACCTAGGAAGCAAGCCCTTGGAGCTCCAATTTACTGAGAGTCTTTTCATGACCACACTCCATCACCCCTCACCTCCCAGCGGGGACTCTGTGGCTAATTGGATTGCTTCCTTCAACTCTCTGCCCTCCTCCAGCCTTTGGAGACACCAGCAAGGCCAGGTGGGGCGCCTCCTACGCCCCAGGCATTCTTCATAATTTATGGCATTAATGTTGGCTTCTGCCGTCCCAAACCTTTTCTTTCCTTATAATCTCTCTTCAGGGAGTTTCCCAAATCTATTTTGAAACACTAAGAGCTGAGAATCTCTTCCTTCTTTCCCTGCTCTTCCTCCTCTCTCCGTCCTCCTCCTCCTTCATTTTCTTTGTTCTCTGTTTTTACGCAAAAGGAATAACTGAGAGTAAAAAGCACAGCAGGTAATACAAAGCATCACAGGTATTTCTGTCTTTCCCTTGCTAGTTTGACACAACCTTGGGTGGAGCGCAAAGAATGAGGAGAAGCTGGACCCCTGGCTGGGAAAGAGAAGAGGGACAGTTCACTGTTGTCCCTTTTGTTTTAAAACAAACTTTTAGCCCTCGTAACTAGGTTCATCGACTAGCAAATCTACTGTCGTTGCTTTTTAGAGGTTAGTTTCTCAGAAGGAAAAGTCACTAATTTTTGAATCATTCAATGTCTTAGGTCATGAGAGAGTTTGCAAATATTCCGTAAGCTGGAGACTTGCAAGCACTCACTAATTCAGGATGTTTCTTGTTAAGTATTGAAGTTCTCCTGTAAATAAGAAAAAGTTCTCTTTTACTTATAGTTGTTCTTCAAAATGGAAATATCTTTCTAGTTTTTTTCCTTATAGTGTGTGATTGTGGAAATTCAAACAATATACCAGTAAAGGCCTATTTTTTACCATCTCATAAAAATAACCACTGCAATAATCTAATTTCTGTTTGCCTTTTCTTTTTAATGTATTTTTGTATTTAAGACATACACAATACATGGATACACATTTTTCTGAAATTTGTTTTTTGTTTTTTTTTTTTTTTTTTGTGAGGAGATCAGCCCTGAGCTAACATCCGCCAATCCTCCTCCTTTTTTGCTGAGGAAGACAGCCCTGGGCTAACATCCATGCCCATCTTCCTCCACTTTATATGGGACGCCGCCACAGCATGGCTTACCAAGCAGTGCGTCGGTGCGCGCCCGGGATCCGAACCAGCGAACCCCGGGCCGCCGCAGCGGAGCGCGCGCACTTAACTGCTTGCGCCACCGGGCCGGCCCCTGTTTTTTGTTTTTTTAATTGATAATATGTTGTTTTCTTTGACTATCATATTTTTCAAATATTTCCTCTGAAGTTTATAATTTTCTTTTTCTTCTTCTTCTGGGTGTTTATTCTTTTGCAGACATTTTTGTTTCTTACCTACTCAAATGTATCAGTATTTTTTCTTGTGATGTTGGACCTTAGTGGTATGTTAGGCAAGGCTTCCTTCCTTTCCTATTCCCATATAAAAATATTCCCTTATTTTTCTTCTGTTACTTTTGTTTGTTTTACTGTTTACGTCTTAAATCCACCCGGAATTTGTTTTTGTATCTCTTGTGAGGTAGAACTTTGTGTTTTCCCAAATGTACAGCGGTTGTTTCCCACCACTGATTGACTACTCTGTCCTTTCCTCACTAATTTGAAATGCCACTTTTTCCATACACTAAATTCCCCCCATATACATTGTTAATTGGATTTTAGAGTTGATTTATATGCCTGTTTCTGTGCTAATATCACAATGATTCAATAACTGTAGCTCGAATTGCTTCAAATTTAACAAATTAGAGAAAATTAATATATTTACAATATCCAGTCTTCCCACTCAGGAACATTCTATTCATTCTTTATTATGTCTTCCTGTAAAAGCTCTATAAGTTTCTTCATAAAAGCTTAACAAAATTTTTTTAATGTTTATTCTGGGGTATTTTGGCTGCTATTGTTAATGGAATTTGTTCCCCATTATGTTTTCAAACTGGCTGTTCCTGGCATGTAGGAAATCTGTTGGCTATATCTAATTTATTTTGTATATAGCCCCTGATCCATTATACTGTAAACTCCTTAAGGCCAGGGGCTTTGCATAGAGCATGTAATGCTTTGCTCAATTTGAACATGATGTAGGATACTATTGTTGACTGTTATATTAGGCTTTTCCATTATACTCAGCAACCAAGTGCAAGGGAACCCCAGGTAGCAATGATATTTGTGGAAACTAGATAATGATTGAAGGTATAGTGGGAAGAGATTAAAGGGACTTTGGGGGCCGGCCCAGTGGCACAAGCAGTTAAGTGTGCGTGCTCTGCTGCCGCGGCCTGGGGTTCGCCCCTTCGGATCCCTGGCGTGCACCGATGCACTGCTTGTCAGGCCGTGCTGTGGCAGCGTCCCATATAAAGTGGAGGAAGATGGGCACAGATGTTAGCCCAGGGCCAGTCTTCCTCAGCCACAAAAAAAGGAGGATTGGCAGATGTTAGCTCAGGGCTGATCTTCCTCACACACAAAAAATAAATAAAAAAATAAAGGAACTTTGGAGTCAGGCAGACTTGGACTTGAATGCTGACTTTGCCACTTTCTAGGTGAGTAATCTTGGCATCTCTGAACCTCAGTTTCTTCCTTAGGCTCATCTCTGAACCTAATTCATAAAATGAGCTAAAATACATAAAGCATATTGTGACTAGTCCCCAGTAGGTGTTCCATAATGGATGGCTGTTAAGATCATTATGAGTTCATATTGTCATGTAACCAAATCTATGCAATAAGATGCACATTTAAGAGAGCCCAGCCTGGCCTATGTGAGGTGCCTCTTTATAGATTCAGTGAACGTATTTGAATCATCATTCAAGGCACATGTTACAGAAATTTTCTAAAATTCCTCCTTTTGAGAAATGTATTATATATTGGTTTCCTCTCTAACTTGGAGGTTTCCTGAGCACAGAGTTCAAGTATTACCAATGTTTTTATCCCCAGCACCTCACACAGTGGTGGACAAACAACTTTGGTGGTTGCGTTTCATAGTCTGAAGTACAATAATTTATTTAACCATTCCTTCCTACCTCCCTTTTTTGTTGTTGTTACTAATACAAAATAAGTTGAATTCTCATCTTTGCTAGGAAATGTAGCCAAGTTTAAGAGAGGATATGTAGATGGCAAACATCACTGAAGGCCACCATATATGACCATTATACTATAGTTGGTTTTAAATCTAATAGCTATGTCAGGGCCAGCAGAGGGAGCACAGAGCACAGCTTTGAAGGAGAAAGCCGACCACAGCTGTGCTGGGGAAGAATTAAAAAGGCCACTGAGGGCTTTTGCAGAGGAAGGAAATGAGAGCTAGGATGGTCGTTCCTCATTTTCATTCTCATCTGCGTTGCTCTCTTTTGTAACTCATTCAGGCCCAGACAGGCCTGTTTTCATCTTTCTCTTGTCCCTTGCTCAGCAGCTTTTCACAACCCTTCCCTTTCCTCTAGTTAATTACCCAGGAAGACCCACAAGTGCTATCATGTTCTCGAGGCTGTTTCTCTTTTAGCCAGCTCAGTTTCTTTGCTCAGATTCAGGAGATGGACGTTGGTGAGGGGCCCGGAAAAACAGTGAGGAACCCAGGGGCCTTGATTCACCATCCCCACTGAATAAAGCCGTTCGTAGGGACTTTACGGGTGGGAGAGAGGGCTGGGGTTGGGTTCTTGTCTGCATGAGGAACTGAAGAGACAAATGAGCGCTGGACAGGAAGAGCTATAGGGAGCCGGCTTTCTAGAGTGGGGGGAGCACCACTTCCTGCTTTATTGTCTTGCATAAGCAGATCTATGGCAGGCACAGAACCACATCTGACATGTCTCCAACCACAAAGAAGCTAATATAGCCAGTGTTTCTCAACTTTTTCTGTAGAATACTAGGATGTTAATAGATATGTGAGAATAAGTGTGTGGAAAATCTGGGTTAAAAAAATTGAACAGATTTCTCTACTGTGGGAGTTCTTAGGTCCTTTAGTAGGCTAATTAATAAAGTTTCTGGATCTCTGATAAAAGGGCGTGTGATCTGTGGAACTCCCCGAACTTATGCGAACTGAACCTTTTTAACAGATTGCATCTATGGGACGAGTATTGTATGAATTACATTTTGGAAAGTACTGAAAAAGATTTGTCTAATGTTTAGGGAATTAGGCGATTACTCCCTGAAATGAAGCCCTGAAGCACTTTCAGAAGGGCAGTGTTTTCTTCATAGTCTCTTGTGACTTTCCATTCCCAGTGAGGAAGATGTAGAGGGACGGGTGAAGGAAGGAAGAATATCAGAATCTCAAGTGGGGCTTTTTGAAATTTCTCCTGTCCTTCATTACAACCCCCCTCGCCCCGAGATTCTGATACCATCCTTACTACCACATCCCCATATTTCAGGATCTCTTAAATTGTGAGCCTTTGCTGTTACTGGGAGTGATAGCATCTCTCGTGTGTATTGGAGGAGAGAAAATGATTGTGAACTGTTGTCCCACAAGTCCAGTCCAGAATACTCTGCCTGTTCTTTAAGGTTTTCTATTGCCTTCCTCAACCTCAGTGTCTCCCTAACTTTAACCTTCTCCTCCCCATGTAATCACCACTATAACCAATTAGTCTGCTCACTGATCTGAGATCATATTATGCTGATTCCAGGCTGGAAGCTTTTGGCCATATAGTCTTTCCCACATTCTCCTTATTCCTCTTCCATCCTTCAAAATCCAGCATAAGTATTACTTCCTTCAGAGGTCTCCAGTAATCTACCAGCCTACAGTACTTACTTTTTACACAGTTGGTTTCAGCTATTAGTTGCATACAGTCAGTTCTTTGTTAACAAATCTGTTGGGCTTTAAAAGTTCATAAGGTGACTGTTTGGAATGTAGAGCACATTTCTCTGCAGAAATATTGTAACTGAGTCAAGGTGTATTTGAAATAGTAATAGTAGAAAACAATCTCTAGTAATTAAAACAGTGACTCTAGTAATTGAACAAAACAGAGAATCAATAAGATTGAATTAGCTTACTCTCATTTATCTTGGTGCTGGTGTTTAAGGAAGAGCAGGTTTAATTAAAGGAGGATGAAGAGGTGTTGGAAATTAGTGGATATTCTGAATGGGCCTTCTGGGGCAATTACACAGAAGACACAGGCTGTTTGTTATGTCTTCATTACTTCACAACTCCTAACTATCCATTTCCATGGTGCTGGTGTCTGACTACTAGTGCTTTTGTACTTAGCCATGGTTTGGATTATTTTGGTCTTAAAAAATGTTATGGGAGAATGTCAGCAAAAATGGCAGAAAAAAGGACCTCCAAAAATTTTCCCCTCAATACTAGCAATGAAAAAACTGGCAAAAAGTTTCAGAATTAACTTTTTTAGGACTCTAGAAATTAATCAAAGGCTTTCAGTAACCCGGGGATTGTTTATTCAAGAAAAATGGCTGAATCTTAGTAAGAACAGTGAGCTCTGTGGCATTTTAACTTGCCGTAGTCTCATTCCTCACTTTCCAGCTATGTAATAGCCTTAAAAAAATAACAGCCTACATTCCTGGGCAGCTTGGTAGCCACCGAAGAGGGCAGAATGTATTTGGAACTCTTTCAAATCCTCATTCTTTTTTTTTTTTTTTTTTGTGAGGAAGATCAGCCCTGAGCACATCCTGATGCCAATCCTCCTCTTTTCTGAGGAAGCTTGGCCCTGAGCTAACATCCGTGCCCATCTTGCTCTACTTTGTATGGGATGCCGCCATAGCATGGCTCAACAAGCAGTGTGTCGGTGCATGCCCGGGATCTGAACCGGCAAACCCCAGGCCACCGCAGTGAAGCGCGCGCACTTAACCACTTGCGCCATCGGGCCAGCCCCTCAAAGCCTCATTCTTATAGAATTGTCATTATCTGACCTGTCTGGTGGTTCGCTGGAAGACTTCACTTACAAGGCTGACTCAGAGCTCACTCAGTGCTAAAAACCTTCTTCCCCCACAGGGGGCGTTGTCAAAAACAATTATAGGCAAGAGTTTTAACTTTGCAGATGCCTTAGGTGATGGATAACTGTTGGGGCAAACAATAGACTAACAAAAAGCTTAAAAGAAATAGCTAGATTTTATTGTCTGTAGGGGCTTTGAAAAACTCTGACATATTCCTGGTACTCTAGTGGGCCATATAAATGGAAGGGCTGTGAGCATTCTGAGGAAAGGCCTGAGAAGGCCCTAAGCTCTCACTTCTGGTTGATATTGAGATTCTATGCAAGTAGGAAGTGAAGGCTAAGGTGGAGTTATAAACTGAGGTTTTTTTTTATAATTTTATTTATTTATTTATTTTCCCCCTAAGCCGCAGTAGATAGTTGTATGTCATAGCTGCACATCCTTCTAGTCGCTGTATGTGGGACACGGCCTCTGCATGGCCAGAGAGGTGGTGTGCTGGTGCGCGCCCGGGACCTGAACCCAGGCCGCCAGCAGCGGAGTGCGCGCACTTAACCGCTAAGCCACGGGGCCGGCCCTATAAACTGAGTTTTAAAGGCATGCTCCAATACCCACACACAGCCACTCACAGCAAAGTCTGAGAGGTTTATTGGTTCCAAATATTTAAGGAAATTTCTGTCAATCATTAGCTGACCAATAAGCTAACCAAATAGAGATAGTAACATGACAAAGAATGTAGATTTTACAGAATTGGTTCAGAAAAGTCACTAAACAAACAAACAACAACAAGTATAACAAGTGGCAACAACTACAAATTCTGTA
Organism: Diceros bicornis minor; assembly: GCF_020826845.1. Classification (NCBI taxonomy): domain Eukaryota; kingdom Metazoa; phylum Chordata; class Mammalia; order Perissodactyla; family Rhinocerotidae; genus Diceros; species Diceros bicornis. The sequence goes on along the minus strand of NC_080747.1, from coordinate 67,000,075 downwards.
GGTGGGAGTGGGCAGATCTGATTGCCAGAGTCGTCACATTATATGATTTTAAATGTCTAGTTTTTAACAAAAAATTATGAGGCATACACAGAAACAAGAAAATATACTCTATACAAGGAAAAAAAGCAATCAGTAGAAATTGTTCTTATGGAACTCCAGATGTTGGACTTCACAAAGACTTTAAATCAGTTGTTTTAAATATTCCAAAGAGCTACAGGAAATGAATCTAAAGAATTAATGTATGATAATGATGTCTTACCAAATACAGAATATCAATAAAGAGGTAGAAATTATGAAAAGAAATAAATAGAAATCCTGGAGTTTAAAAATACAAAAACTGAAATGAAAAAAATCACAAGATGAGCTTAACAACAGATTTGAACAGGCAGAAAAAAGAATCAGGGAATTTGAAGATGGATACATTGATATTATCTGTCTGGAGAACAGAAAGAAAAGAGAATGAAGAAAACTGAACAAATCCTCACAAACCTGTGGGACACAAAATAATTGTGCCAACCTAACCATAATGGAAGTCTCAGAGGAGAGGAGAGTGAGAAAAGGGCAGAAAAGATACACATGAAGAAGTAATGGCTGAAAACTTCATAAATTTGATGGAAAACATTCATCTACACATCCAAGAAGTTCAAAAAACTCCCTCCACATAGGGTATAAACTCAAAGAGATTGACTCCTAGACACGTACTAATCAAACTGTTGGAAGCCAAAGGCAAAGATAGAATCTTGATAGCAAGAGAGAAGGGATTTATCACATATATGGGAACCTCAATAACAGTAACAGCTGATTTCTCATCAAAAGCCATGGAAGCCACAAGACAGTTGGATGACATATTCAAAGTGCTGAAAGAAAAAGAAAACTGCCAACGAAGAATTCTGTATCTGGCAAGGAAAAATTAAGACATTGCCAGATAAACAAGAACTGAGAGAGTTCGTCCCTAGCAGATCTGCCCTGTAAAAAAACTAAATGAAAGGGCACTATACGGTAACTCAAATCCACATGAAGAAAGAAAGAACATTGGTAAAGTAACCACAGAGGTAAATATAAAACATAATAGAAATGTAGCTTTTGTTACTCATTTTCCCCCCTCATATCTGATTTAAAAGACAACTGCATAAATCAATAACTATAAATGTATGTTGAAGAACACACAATATATACAGATGTAATTTGTGATAATAGCATAGAGGAGTGGTGGGGAATGGAGCTATTTACAGCAATTTTTTTTACATACTATTGAAATTAAGTTGGTATTAATCAGAAAGAATTTTGGGAAATTCAAAATATGTGCAAATCAAATAATATATTCCTAAAATAACCAGAGGGTCAAAGGAGAAGTCATAAGAGAAATTCATTCATACTTTGAGATGAATGAAAATGAAAATACAACATGCCAAAATATAGGATGCCACTAAAGCAGTCCTTACAAGGAAATTTATTGAAATAAAAATCCTAAATATAAATTCTATAAACAAATTTATAAATAAATATAGAAGGCTCTCCACGACATCTTCTCATGGTGATAGCAGAGGAGCAAGAATAAATAAAATCAATCAAGCAAGCTCTTTCCAAGCCTCTGCTTGTGTTACATCTGCTAATATCCTGTTGGCCAAAATAAATTACATGACTGAGCCAGAGTCAAGGGGAGGCGCACAACACACTCTCCACAGTGGGAGGGCCCTGGTGCTCTCATTGTATTGTACTTCTCTGTAATACTGCTTGTTTCTGTTTCCCTGCTTTTGAAATAGGCATAGAATTATAAAAGCCTAAGATAAAAGTAGTGAAAACCATGTTGCTTTCATTGTTCAAGATCTGTGGTTATGAATTAATACTTAGCATGAGTTCATATGTTAGAAAACGGCTTTAACCATGTATTCTAATCATTGGTGTGCATGGAGGAAATACTTAACTGTTGTTATACATTCTGTGGTCAGCAGTGTCAGTTCTGTTCGGATGCCGTGGTTTCAAAATTACTGGAAAATGATTCTTTAATATGGCTTATCTTTTGAGGTTGTCCATCTTCAAGTGGTGATATTAATTAGCCCAGAATTAATAACCCCTCACTAACCTGCGAAGCTGAGAAGATGGAATTGGAAAATGCCTGAATATTGTATCATATAAACTAATTTTTGTATTGTCCACTTGGTGGTAGAGTTGTTTTTAGAAAGCAGTGTGAGGAGTAATGAGCCAAGTAAAAGAGAATCTCATGAATTCCTGACCATGAGAAAAATGCAGCATACATTTTTAGTAGGTATTTTTCTAAGCAGCATCATTACTTTTATTAAAGTGTAAAAGATAATGTAATCCAGGGTATGTTCATTTAATAGTTTTTTTTTTTTAATTTTTATTTTTGCTAAGGAGGTGTGGTAATTCCATTTCCCAACACATCACATGAAACTACTTTCTTACCGGTTAGAGTTCAGTGCTCAGAAATATAGATTTTAGAGACTGTCTTAAATTTGGTGATCAGATCCTAAACACCATCTGATCTTTATTCCTTTTTTTTTAATTTAGAAGAGTCCTTTGCAAAGTACACTCCTCATACAACGTTGTCGAAGTCTTGCCTACTCTAAGTGGTCTGCTGATCAGCAAGACCCGCATTGTTTGGGAGCTTGTTTTTAACAAGCAGAATCTTGGCCCTCACCTCAGACCTACTGAATCAGACTGCAATTTAACAAGATCCCCAGGCTTTTTGCATGCACTCTGAGATGCACTGTTCTCCACTGGTAAAATGCAAACAGTGGATGATGCGGTACAAAGGGAAGAGAAGTAGGACAGGAATCATTTAACAGATGTTCACAGATGTATTTGAACCTTTAATTGCTTATTTGAAACCATCCTGAAATGCCCATGCTCTAGCACTGGAGATTGTATACATGAAGCCAGCTTGAGTTCTTTTAGAGTCTAAAAGAAAGAAAGCAGAGTTGTGTCATTCACACTCATCATTCACACACTCATCAATCAATCATTAAAATATAGGAGATGCTGGAGACTGGTGTTTTGTTCTGGCGCAGCCAGTAACTGATGGTGTGACAGTTGGCAGGACATTAATCTCTTCATCTTTAGCTTTTTTAATCTGAAAAATAAGGTGGTTGGGCAGGTTTATGCTTTTCAGCTTTCCTAAAAACGCTATGGTTTTAGGTATAGTCAGGGCTGATCTTCAACTGGTAAACCCAGGTAGTGCTATACTCATCTTTATGCTGCCATCTGTTTGGAGTGGCTGCTGCTGGTGCCCCACTGGTTGTTGCGTAGTTTGACCACTCCTGTCAACAGATAATTGTAGGAGAACTAAGTATTAATCTCTGTAGGTTCCAGAATACTTGCATGTCATGGACTCATACATGTAAATACAGGCCTGAGGTATAAGACAGCTGAATCAAGCAGTGCAGGGAGTGGAAAGTACACAGGCTTTGGTGTCAGTCTTGGGTTTATATTCTAGCTCTGCTGCAGACTAGCTGTATGGGTTTAAGTACATTACCTAAACTCACTTGGTATCAGTTTTGTTTTTTAGCTGAAAAATAGGATTAATATAATAATATGTACCTCAAAGTGTAATTATGAGGAATTAATGAGATAATTTATGTAAAGAATGTGGCAAATAATAGATGCTCAATAAATGTTAGTTTTCTCTTTACTTATGTATCCATACTCAGAATAACTTGTACATCTTGGAAACGTCTATAATGTGATATACTGAATGAACAGAGACACCATGTGCCTTAATAATTTTAAAGAAAGATAGCTAACTTTTAGGGCAATTCTAATAATTCTGATCGGGGTGGGGAGGTTATACATCCATCTAGGGCTCTTGCGAAAATCCAAGATGACTTTCTTCTTTAGGCCAGTGGTCTTGAAACATTTTTGCTTGCATGCCTGCTCTAAGAATTTTGAAAACAAGCAAACCAAAACAGCCATGTACTCCATATACATTTTAAAGTTGACATCTAAAATTTTTCATCGTAAATTTAAATAGTTGCAAAGGATGCAATTTCTGGTGTACTACAAATATTACCATTTAAAATAAAACTATTGTTTGTCTTTAGACAGACTTAGAATAATTAAAGTTTGTAAGAAGCGTGCTGGGAAATTCCAATCTTCAAGACAGATCGTTTTGTATGTTTACAATTCTTGTTAGTGAGAAATAGCTGAGCGAGGACTCACTTTCACCAGTGTCTCATTCTGTGCCCTGGCCACTTATTTAGCTTCATTTGAAGGAAGACAAGGTGAAAAGTTACATGTTTATTTCTGACAGTTCAGCATTGCATCTTTGAATAAAAGGGGGGTTGGCAAACTTTTTCTTAAAGGGCCAGATAGTAAATATTTCAGAATTTGAGGATCATATAGTCTCTGTCGCAGCTACTCAGCTGTCTCCCTTGTAGTGCAAGAGCAGCCATAGATGATACGTGAATGGACAAGGCTGTGTTGCATTAGAATTACTTACCCTATTAGCAGTTACTCCCTGTTCCTGACACTCCCCACCCAGCCCTAGGAAACTACTATTTACCTGCTATCTCTATAGATTTGCTTAGGCTGGACTTTTGGAAGCCTACTTAGAGCTTGTTCTGGTAATTTTCTAGGAAGCTAATTCTCTGTATTAAATTCCTTTCTGCTTAAAATGCCTTGAGTGGTTTCTGTTTCTTGCACTGAACCTTGACTGATTTAGTCAGATTTAAAGGAGAAAGATGAATGATGTAGCATTTTCAACTTTTAAAGAGGAGCTTGTTTATTAATGTGTTATAATGGGTATCCAATCACTATGATATTTAGATTCAATTGTATACATTTAAAAATATCAATATTTATAGCCTGCCCAAAATTATGTCCTTCAAAAGTATTTATATTTATGATGAAAAAATTTAGATGTTTCACTTAACACTATGCAAGATAAATAGTTTTCAAAGTTCTTATAGGTGAGATGCAAGCAAAGGAATCTGAAGACTTGCTTTAGACTGGGCATCATTATCTCTAGAATGTCCTTTGAAAATAAGGCTTTGACTATAGTTTTTGGCTTTGGTCTTTAAAAAAGTTTACTTTTACAAATCATTTTTGTTTGATTTCTTCAATGACAAAGCAACAAGTATTTATTATTTAAAACTTTCAAACATTACAGACATGATGGTCCCACCTTTAACTACACTTTCTAGAGGTAACCATAATTAACAGATTTTTATCCTTTGAGATCTTTCTCTGACACAGGGGTTGTAAGAGAAACATTAGATGACCTCTTGAGGTGCCTCCCAGCATCTGAGAGTTAAATACAAATTCTGTGCATTTCACTGGGCTGTCTTTGAATTCCTGGCACGGTGCCCTATCTCTGGTACTTAATGAATCTTATGGATACTGACCTCTAATTTAAATGATTCAACCTTGATAAGGAGCTAAAAAGTAGATCATCTAAGATGTGAGTCTGAAGTGCACATCTCATTTGTAGCAAAGATCCTCTGCAAAGCTAGAGTTTTTTTTTTTTGTAAAGATTTTATTCACTTTTTTAAAAAGTAGATACCTGTCATGCAGAAATAACAAATGTCTTTTTTTGTCAAGTATAACCTTCTTGATCTGAACAAAATGAAGTGATTCCTCATGCTATATCATTTCAGTAAAGATAATACTAATAGCTGACATTTATAATTACTTTATATTTTACAAAGTACTTTGAGATGTGTCTTATTTGATCCTAGTGAGGCAGACTTAGTAAGGGTTATACCCATCTTAGAGATGAGTAAGTGGAGGAGAAGGGAGGTTCGTTGACTTACTCAAGGTCATATAGTGGTAGAGCTTGAACTAAAACATTTCAACTGTAGTGTTCTTTTCCCTTCCTACAGACAAAACGTTCCCCAGCAATTGCCTTTATTAAATGAGAATTTGGGTAAGATTACTGTGGGGGGCAATTATGGGACGGCTGGCATATGCTTCTGCACTTTTTGCTTATTGTTGCACAACTTTCTCATCTTGGAAACTAAGCGACAGTTTAGCAATGTTAATATAACTCAACAAATTAGTTGTGGCCTGATGAGGGTGCTCTTATTCAATGCATGGTTTGAGAATTGATGTTAAATCTAATTTATAACTTCACGTATTGCTTAAATAAATGAGTGTGAGTTTGAGTATATTTATCTTGGACCAAATAGAGAATTTCAGTTCAGTTTCATCTATTTTTTTTTTACCTATTCAAAGAACTGGAATCTTCTCTTTTTCTCTTACTCTGATTATAACATAGTCTAGATTTAAAACAATAAAGAACCTTCCCACGATTGGATTCATTTAACTCTGTTCTGGAGGGAGAGTGAGGGAGGGGGAAACAATGCTGGATCTATCCAGTACTGAGAAGACAGTCAGCAACAGGTGAAACTCCTTTAAGGAGCCCTTCTGATCCTCTTCTCCCAGCCCAGTCCTAGCAGTGCAGACATCAGGTTAATAGGATTCCCCTGTACAGGCATCACTTTTTAGATTAGCTTGTCTATACTTTTGGCTAACACCAAAAGTTGTGAAGTTTACATTTGTCTTTCTTGATTTACTGATGGAAAAATTAACCTTAGATTCTGCTTTTGTATCTGAGCTGCCCATTTGTGGACTGACTTGGGTAACACCTTCCTGGCTGGGCTGATTCCCCTTCCCTCACCTGCCACCATCACACACACACATACTCAGGTCTCTCTTGAACAGGTGCTGTCCCATCCGCCTAAGCCTGGGAAGCCCTAGACAGTATAGGAGCATCACGTGGTCTGTCAGCCCAATAATCATTCTCACTGGCTAGTCTCTGGGCAATACATAAATTTATTGAAAACCGTTATACCGTGGTACATTTAATTCCTTAAATTAAATAGTGTCAGGCAGCAGTGACTCTGCCACTTCCTAGCCTGGAAACTCTGGGCAAGTTACCTAACCTTGTTAGGTTTCAGTTTCCTCCTTTGCAGAGTGGGGCTAATAATAGTCTCTACCTTAAAGTGTGGTTGTGGGGATTTAAAGATACTGTAGGAAAACTGCTTAGCACATGGCCTGATAAATACTCAGTATTATTAAGCATCCTTGATCACAGGCCCCAAATTTAGGGGTTAGAGAGGGGGACACAGGACTAGTAAGAATAATTTTAGTAACAATAACATGAAATAGGGACCAAAGAAAAAATCCTATAAACTCAGAAGCAGGAAGTTGATAGGAACTTAATGGGGGGAGATTCAGGAAATTAGCGGTCATTTTGGGAGACAGCATCCTGGGTATGAATGACAGTAAAGGGAACTCAGGTTGCAGTGGGAGATCCCAGCAACTCCTTCCCTAGGCCGTCTAACAGGAAGGATGAGTCAGCGTTAGAGGGCTGGAGTGGCTCCAGGAAAGTCAGATCAGTGCATGCGTTACACCCAGGAAGACAGAGGTGGGAAAAATGTACAGATTGGCATCTGAAGTGATGAAATGCAACAGCATTTTGTTGTACGTCTACCCTTTTATTTTTTCCCTCAGTGTTTTACTTTTTCAAAGCTCGTTTTGTATAGTTTAAATAATGTATGTGCCTAGGATTTTTTTAGTCAAGAAAGTGCTCCTTTAGAGAGGTCACATATTTTTAGTTTGGCATACTTTTTATAGTATGAATTATTGAATTATTACCAGAGTATTTGAAATGATATGATTGATATGAGTTGATTTTTAATGCTGAAAAATAGAGGACTCTCCCAGTATGTATAAAACCTGATGATATTCTCTTTCTTACTCTCATTTAAATTTGTGTTTTAAACTTATCCTTGTCTTCCTTCTCTGTTTTCTACTTCCTAAATGCTGCAGAGAAAGGATGAAATAAAATTGATGTGAACAAGACTTCCCTGAGAAAGGAGCGTCTATTAGAGAGAGAGGATGTCTAGTGGACTCAAGAAAAGACACCAAATAGTAGTGTGTTTTTCTGTGTATATTTGGGAGATGGGCTGAGGATGGTTATGTAAAAGGAAGAATGTGATTAGCTTAGAAGAATTAAACCTCAACCATCTGTCTATTCTAAATGACGTTCTTCATTCCAAAATCTTAAGTAGAGTGTAATGTCACTGATGGAGACTGTAGTAGTCAGGCTAGGCTAAGCTGTTCTGTGGAACAGATAAATCTGAAAATCTCAGTGACTTAACACAATGAAGGTTTATTTCTCTTTTATATCACAATCTGATGTAGGTTGGGTGGCTTCCCTGCTTGGCTCCCTTCCACGTGGTGACTCAGAGATCCAAGTTGGTTTTATCTTGCAACTCTGCCATCTTATAGAACTTTGTTTCCAGCTGCATGGACAGCAGAGGGAGAAGGTGTGGGTAAGGTACATCCTTCTTGGATTAGAAGTGGCACATCACTTTAACCCACATTCTGTTGTTAACAATTAGTGATGTGATCCCAGCAGGATTCACAGGGGCTGGGAAATGGAGAGGAGCACATGGATATTTGGGGAGTATTAACAACCTCTGCCTCATACACATTGCTCCATTATGTTATTCTGTGTCCTTTATCTTCTCATGGCATATTTCTCATAGAATTAGTATCAGGAAAAGGTTTTCCTCTTCTAAGGAGTTGGTATGCTTTTTCTTTTTCTTTTTCTGTGGTCAGGAACTTTAAATTTAATGCTAACGTCTACCTGATCTCAGGTTTTTGGTAGCATCATCTATCTATTCCTCTACTGGGTTTCTGAAATCATTTTATGATTTTACTTTGAACTGACCTGTTGGATTTGTTTTTATTTTAAGTTGCCACCCTCCTTTCTAGTTATAGATGAATTGGTGTATGTCTAGGTATATTGGTAAAGATGTTTTTGGCTGTAACAGAAAAAACAACTAATAGTAGTTTAAGCAATAAGAGCTTTATTGTCTGACATAACAAGACTGGCAGTTCAAGGATTGGTTAAGGATTAGTTAAGGATGGTACAACAATATCATAGAGGACCATGTGTCTTCTATTTTTCTGCTCTACAAACCTGTTTGGCCTCCTTGTCATGAATAGCTTAGTAGTTCTAGATGTCACATGCCGTGGTAGACCTTGGTCAGGCCTGGGCCTTGTGATGCGGGAGACAAATGATTGTCACATCCTGGTCATCATGACATGGTTGCAATGTAGTACCACCAGGCATGTATCTTGTCTAGTCATTATAAACATCATATTATGTAACTTGTGGAAAATGTTGCAAAATAATGCTGGTCGCGGGGTAAGAAGTTGTATGCAGAGTTGGATGTTAGATCCAGAAAAATGACTTGTTGCAAACAGCTTTTGCAAGCATATAAAGAAATCATGTTGATGTATCAGGTGACATATTTGGCGGGTAGTAAGGGGATGCTTGGACAGCACGGTAGTAATAGAAATGGTGAGAAGCAGCTGGATTCTGGATATAGTTAGACAGATTCACTGATGAATTGGATTTGAGGAGTGAGAGAGACAGAGATGTTGAGAATGGCTCCAAATTTTTGGATTCACCAATGGGAGGAATGGAGTTTCTATTTATTGAAAATGGGGGAGTGCTGGAAGAACTTGGTGTTGTTTCATAAAATAAAATATTTTAGGTTATTAACAGCGACTGGAGGTAAGATATTGCAAGGAGTCTGGACTGGGCTCAGATAAAGAGCTGACATAGGGAGCTGATAACTGCCCTGGATCCTGGGACCCAGATAGGTAGAAAAGGTACCTAGCACGGGCAAGGACTCCTGTATGCTGGAGTCCTTCTTGTGCCAGGTCATGTTCACTTCCAAGGATCGTTGGCTACAAGTGTTAAATTTACAAAGAGCTCTGATACCCATTATCCCACTCAGCCCTCAGGAGGTTGACTGTAATGTGGTGACTGCTCTTATGCCTATGACCAAAGACTTGAAAACAGTCTCAGAAAAGTTGTTATTCGTGCATTCATTCAACAAACATTTATTAAGTGCTTGCTGTATATCAGGAAATAAACCCCAGATCTCCTGGTTCAAAGCCAATGTTCTTTCCACATATCTACTTCAGTTTATTGATTCCTGCTCCCTCTGCTAAATTTGCCTCCCAAATATTCCCCTTCTGTTGTGGTTAGGAAATGTCTACGTATTCATTAATATTTCTTCCTTCAAGAAGGGGAGCCTAATTCCTCTCCCTATGAATGTGGGCTAGTTCACTTCTAACATGTAGAATAAAGCAGAGGTGATAGTGTATAACTTCAGAGGCCATGTCATAAAAGGTACTGCAACTAGGAATTTGCATGTTCTCTTGGTCTGTTTCTTTTTCTTTCTTTTTTTTTTTGTGAGGAAGATCCGCCCTGAGCTAACATCCATGCCAATCCTCCTCTTTTTGCTAAGGAAGACTGGCCATGGGCTAACATCTCTGCCTGTCTTCCTCCACTTTATATGGGATGCCGCCACAGCATGGCCTGACAAGCGATGCATCGGTGTGCATCCCGGATCCGAACCCGGGCTGCCAGCAGTGGAGCGGACGCACTTAACTGCTTTGCCACAGGGCTGGCCCCTCTTGCTCTGTTTCTTGAATCACTTGCTCTTGGGGAAGCCAGCTACCATACTGTGATCAGACTTATAAAGAAGACCATATAGTGAAGAATTGAGGCCTCTGGCCAAAAGATACTTCTGTGACCTTGCAATCAGATCCTCTGCCCTCAGCCAAGCCTTCAGATGAGACTGCAGCCCCAGCTTACATCTTGACTGCAACCTCACAAGAGATCCTGAGTTAGAACCACATCAATAAGCTGCTCTTGGACTTCTGACCCTCAGAAACTGTGTCAGATAATAAATACTTGTTTTTCTTTTTTTAAATATTGGGTTTGAAAAAATACTGAAAAAATAAAGAAGAAAAAAAGATAATTTATAATCTCATGAAAAAGAAAAATATCTATCCATAGAAAAATTCCAGTAGTATAAAAACGAAAAATTAAAATAAAACTCTCCGTCTCCCATCCTTGATCTCTACTTCATCCCAAGGTGACCAAGTTATTCTTCCAGAAAATTTTCATGTACATGCAATATATGTGTAAATCCTTTTAAGAGGGTCACAAAAGTCGTATTACACTCTTTTGAAAAACTTAATAATCTTGAAGATGTCTTCATATCAGTACATACACATCTATCTTATTCTTTTTAATGGATTTTCCATTATTTGAATGTATCATATTTCTTTTATCAGTCCCCATGTATGGATATTCAGAATATTTCCAGTGTTTTTTCCATTATAGAAATGTTGTGATGAACATTTTCGTGCTTTTGTGAAGACCTTCAGGTAAATTCCTAGTGGATTTTGGAATTCTGACATCAAAGGGTATGTGCATTTAAAGTTGATACTATCTACCTGCTCCACAATCTTGGCCCCGACAAAGTATGAGAATGCCATTTTCTCATAAACCTGTACATATCTTTGATAGTAAGCATCTTTTACTATATTTCTGGCCATTTATTTTTCTTCTTTTGAGAATTGCTAGTGCCTAGTAGAGTGCCTGTCTTATAATACATAACATAATAATAGTAATACCTAGCATTTTCTGAGCCTTCTTGTGCTTTGCATATATTTACTCATTTAATACTTACAAAGACCCTATGAAGTAGGTACTGTTATTATCTGCCTATGGCTGTTGGGAAAACTGAGTCATAGAGAGGTTAAATAAACTGCTCAAGGTCACACAACTAGAAAGGGTAGAGCCAGGATGCAAATGATACTGAATCTAAAAAAACTGAATAGTTGTTGAATGAATGACCTGTTTGCATCTTTTGCTAATTTTCTATTGAGTTGTTTTTATTTTTTATTGGTAGAAGCTCTTTATATATTATGAATAGTAACTTCTTTCCTATTATATGTGTTGCAAATATTTTCCCAACCTGTTACTTGTCTTTAACTTGTTTATTTGCCACAGTTTGGTATTTATTTTTTTGTTTGCATTAGAAAACCTCAAAGTAGTAGTTGAAAATATGACCTGCGATATTGTTAAAATTTGTACTGGCCATTTGAGAAAAGTGGTAATAATAATTTAAGTGTACAGAGGAGCTATGATGTGGGTAATATAAAGTCTCACTAAGTTAATCTAAATATGAAAAATAACCTCAAGAGAATTAGTTGCTTTGTTCACACTGAGGTACTTTAAAATTACAATTTCCCTTCAGGCGTAGTTATAATTGAAAAAGAAGGAGTTGTGGGTTTTCATATGGATTAGGTTGACATTTGGGGAAATGAATTTTTACTTCATCTGCAACAAATGAATCCTAATCAGTTAAGTGGCTCCGGGCTAAGGGAACGATAGCGACTTCCTCCTCTCATTTTGTTTCCACTTTTTGAAATGCCCTTTTTGGTCCTATGAAACTCTCCCATCCTGCTGGCCCCATCACATGTCACTTCCCTTGAGGCCTGTGACTTCTCTGAGCCCTGAGTATTTTTCAGGGAAACTCTGTGGCAGGCATCTTTCTTTCTTTTTTTTTTTTTTTTGTGAGGAAGATCAGCCCTGAGCTAACATCCGTGCTAATCCTCCTCTTTTTGCTGAGGAAGACCGGCTCTGAGCTAACGTCTATTGCCAATCCTCCTCCTTTTTGTCCCTCAAAGCCCCAGTAGATAGTATGTAGTAGTTGCACATCCTTCTAGTTGCTGTATGTGGGACGCGGCCTCAGCGTCGCTGGAGAAGCGGTGCGTCAGTGCGCGCCCGGGATCTGAACCCGGGCCACCAGTAGCGGAGCGCACGCACTTAACCGCTAAGCCACGGGGCCGGCCCGGCAGGCATCTTTCTTACTGTCCGATCCCCAAATTTGTTAAGGTGTTCACTTAGCATCCTGTGTCCTCAGGGGTGTGATCATGTCTCTAGCTTCAGAAGTTAAATCAGATTTGGTTGAAGTCTAAGCCAGTGTTCTCAAACTTTAGCATGCATCACCTTCACCTGGGGAGTGTTAAAAGATGGATTGCTGAGCCCTACCCCCAGAGTAACTGATTCTATAGGTATGGGGTGGGGCACTCCTGGCAAATTTTTTTTTTTTTAGTAATAATTTAATATTATTTAATCCCCAATCTCTGTTCATTTTCCCTGATAGAGTAGTAAAAATAATTCAGTTTGATTTGTTCAAATCAGGATCCAATCAAGGACCACACTCCCTCCAGTTGTTATCTCTCTTAAGTCTCTTTTAATCAGTAGCCGTTTCCTGCCCCTTTTTTTAAAATTGGTGTTATAATAATTTATAACATTGTGAAATTTCAGTTGTACATTATTATTTGTGAGTCACCATATATATATGCACCTTTACCCCTTATACCCACCCTCCAACCCCTGTCCCCTCTGGTAACTGCTAATCTGTTCTCTTTGTCCATGTATTTGTTTATCTTCCACATGTGAGTGAAACCATATGGTGTTTCTCTTTCTCTGTCTGGCCAAAGTTTTTTTTTTTTTTTTTAATTTTTGTTTATTGCAGTAACAATGGTTTATAACATTGTATAAATTTCAGGCATACATCATTATACTTCTATTTCTGCATAGATTACATCATGTTCGCACCCAAATACTAATTACAACCCATCACCACACACGTACCGAATTATCCCTTTCGCCCTCCTCCCTCTCCCCTTCCCCTCTGGTAACCACCAATCCAATCTCTGTCTCTATGTGTTTGTTTATTGTTGTTATTATCTACTACTTAATGAATGAGATCATACGGTATTTGACCTTCTCCCTCTGACTTATTTCACTTTGCATAATACCCTCAAGGTCCATCCATGTTGTCACAAATGGCTGGATTTCATCCTTTCATATGGGTGAGTAGTATTCCATTGTGTATATATACCACATCTTCTTTATCCATTCATCCCTTGATGGGCACTTAGGTTGCTTCCAATCTTGGCTATTGTGAATAACGCTGCAATGAACACAGGGGTGCATGTATCTTTACCCATTGGTGTTGTCACGTTCTTTTGATAAATACCCAGCAGTGGACTAGCTGGATCATATGGTAGATCTATCCTTAATTTTTTGAGGAATCTCCATACTGTTTTCCATAGTGGCTGCACCAGTTTGCACTCCCACCAGCAGTGTATGAGAGTTCCCTTCTCTCCACATCCTCTCCAACACATGTTGTTTCCTGTCTTGTTAATTATAGCCATTCTGACGGGCGTGAGGTGATATCTCATTGTAGTTTTGATTTGCATTTCCCTGGTAGTCAATGATTTTGAACATCTTTTCATGTGTCTGTTTGCCATCTGTATATCTTCTTTGGAGAAACGTCTGTTCAGGTCTTTTGCCCATTTTTTAATTGGGTTGTTAGTTCTTTTGTAGTTGAGATGCATGAGTTCTTTATATATTTTGGAGATTAACCCCTTATCAGATGTATGGTTTGCAAATATCTTCTCCCAATTGTTAGGTTGTCTTTTTGTTTCGTTGATGGTTTCCTTTGCTGTGCAGGAGCTTTTTGATTTGATGTAGTCCCATTTGTTTATTTTTTCTATTGTTTCCCTTGGCCGGTCAGACATGGTACTTGAAAATATGCTGCTAAGGCCAATGTTGAAGAGCCTACTGTCTATGTTGTCCTCTAGAAGTTTCATGGTTTCAGATCTTACATTCAAGTCTAATCCATATTGAGTTAATTTTTGTGTATGGTGAAAGATAATGGTCTACTTTCATTTTTTTGCCTGTTGTTGTCCAGTTTTCCCAACACCATTTATTGACGAGGCTTTCCTTTCTCCATTGTATGTTCTTGGCTCCCTTGTTCAAAATTTGCTGTCCATAGATGTGTGGGTTTATTTCTGGGCTCTTGATATTCTGTTCCATTGATCTGTGTGTCTGTTTTTGTGCCAGTACGGTGCTGTTTTGGTTACTGTAACTTTGTAGTATATTTTGAAATCAGGGAGTGTGATACCTCCAGCTTTGTTCTTTTTTCTCAGGATTCCCTTGGCTATTTGGGGTCTTCTGTTGTTCCATATAAATTTTAGGATTCTTTGTTCTACTTCTGTGAAAAGTCTTGTTGGAACTTTGATAGGGATTGCATTGAATCTGTAGATCACTTTAGTGATCTTAGATCTTAGATTGGAAGAATTAACTATGTTAATTCTTCCAATCTAAGAGCATGGAATATCTTTCCATTTCTTTGTGTCTTCTTCAATTTCTTTCAGCAATGCTTTATAGTTTTCAGGGTACAATTCTTTCAGCTCTTTGGTTAAGTTTATTCCTAGGTATTTTATTCCTTTTGTTGCAATTGTAAATGGGATTGTATTCTTAATTTCTCTTTCTGCTACTTCATTGTTAGTATATAGAAATGCAACTGATTTTTGTATGTTGATTTTGTATCCTGAAACTGTACTGTATTCATTTATTATTTCTAAAAGTTTTTTGGTGGATTCTTTAGGGTTTTCTATATATAAAATCATTTCATCTGCACATAGTGACAGTTCCACTTCTTCCTTTCCAATTTGGGTCCTTTTTATTTCTTTTTCTTGCCTGATTGCTCTGGCTAGGACTTCCAATAATATGTTAAATAGGAGTGGTGAAAGTGGGCATCCTCGTCTGGTTCCTGTTCTTAGAGGGATAGCTTTCAGTTTTTCTCCATTAAGAATGATATTAGTGGGCCGGCCCCGTGGCTTAGCGGTTAAGTGCGTGCGCTCCGCTACTGGTGGCCCGGGTTCGGATCCCGGGCGCTCACTGACGCGCCGCTTCTCCAGCCATGCTGAGGCTGCGTCCCACATACAGCAACTAGAAGGCTGTGCAACTATGACATACAACTATCTACTGGGGCTTTGGGGGAAAAAAATAAAGAAATAAAAGAATAAATTAAAAAAAAAAAGATATTAGCTGTGGGTTTGTCATACATGGCCTTTATTATGTTGAAGTGCTTTCCTTCTATACCCATTTTATTCAGAGTTTTTTCATAAATGGATGCTGTATCTTGTCAATTTCTTTCTCTGCATCTATTGACATGATCATGTGATTTTTATTCTTCATTTTGTTAATGTGGTGTAGTGCGTTGATTGATTTCTGAATGTTGAACCATCCCTGGAATAAATCCCACTTGATCATGGTGTATGATCTTTTTAATGTATTGTTGCATGTGATTTGCTAGTATTTTGTTGAGGATTTTTGCATCTATGTTCATCAGTGATATGTGTTTTTTTCTGTTGTCCTTGTCTGGTTTTGGTATCAGGGTAATGTTGGCTTTGTAGAATGAGTTAGGAAGCTTCCCCTCCTCTTCAATTTTTTGCAAGAGTTTGAGAAGGGTAGGTATTAACTCTTCTTTGAATGTTTGGTAGAATTCACCAGGGAAGCCGTCTGGTCCTGAACTTTTATTTTTGGGGAGGTTTTTGATTACTGTTTTGATCTCCTTACTGGTGATTGGTCTATGCAAATTCTCTGTTTCTTCTTGATTCAGTTTTGGAAGGTTGTATGATTCTAAGAATTTATCCATTTCTTCCAGATTGTCCAATGTGTTGGCATATAGCTTTTTGTAGTGTTCTCTTATGATCTTTTGTATTTCTGAGGTGTCTGTTGTAATTTCTCCTCTTTCATTTCTGATTATATTTATTTGAGCCGTCTCTGTTTTTTTCTTGATAAGTCTAGCTAAAGGTTTGTAAATTTTGTTTATCTTTTCAAAGAACCAGCTCTCTTAGTTTCATTAATGTTTCCTTTTTTGTTTTTTTGGTGAGGAAGATTGGCCCTGAGCTAACATCTGTGCCAATCTTCCTCTATTTTGTATGTGGGATGCCGTCATAGCATGGCTTGATGAACGATGTGTAGATCCGTGCCTGGGATCCGAACCCATGAACTCTGGGCCGCTAAAGCAGAGTGCGTAAACTTAACCAGTACACTACTCGGCTGGCCCCTTTTCTATTGTTTTTTTAGTCTCTATTTCATTTATTTCTGCTCTGATTTTATTATTTCCCTTCTTCTACTGATTTTGGGCTTTGTTTGTTCTTTTTACAGTTCCTTTAGGTGCACTATTAGATTGTTTATTTGAGATTTTTCTTGTTTGTGGACTTCCCTCTTATCCCATACATTTTGCCATATCCCATAAATTCTGGTGTGTCATATTTTCATTTTCATTTGTCTCCAGGTATTTTTTGATTTCTCCTTTGATTTCTTCATTGACCCAATCGTTGTTCAGTAGCATTTTGTTTAATCTCCACGTATTTCTGGCTTTTCTGATTTTCTTCCTGTAGTTGATTTCTAGTTTCATACCATTGTGCTCAGAAAAGATGCTTAGTATTATTTCAATCTTCTTAAATTTACTGAGACTTGTTTTGTGGCCTCATATGTGATCAATCCTGGAGACTGTTCTATGCGCGTTTGAAAAGAATGTGTATTCTGCGGTTTTTGGATGGAATGTTCTGTATATATCTGCTAAGTCCATCTGGTCTAAGGTGTCGTTTAAGGTCATTGTTTCGTTATTGTCTTCTGTTTGGATGTTCTATCCGTTGGTGTAAGTGGAGTGTTCAAGTCCCCTACTATTATTGTGTTACTGTCTATTTCTCCTATTATGTCTATTAATAATTGTTATATATTTAGGTGCCCCTATGTTGGGTGCACAGATATTTACAAGTGCTATATCCTCTTGTTGGATTGTTCCCTTGATCATTATGTAATGCACTTCTTTGTCTATTGTTACAGTTTTTGTTTTAAAGTCTATTTTGTTTGATATGACTATTGCTACCCCAGCTTTCTTTTCATTGCCATTTGCATGGAGTATCTTTTTCCATCCCTTTACTTTCAGTTTGTGAGTGTCTTTAGGTCTGAAGTGTGTCTCTTGCATGCACCATATATATGGGTCTTATTTTTTTTATCTAATCAGCCACTCTAAACCTTTTTTTAAAAAATTTTTTGTTTATTGCAGTAACATTGGTTTATAACATTGTATAAATTTCAGGTGTACATCATTGTACTTCTATTTCTGCATAGATTACATCATGTTCACCGCCCAAATACTAATTACAACCCATCACCACACACATGTTCTGAATTATCCCTTTCGCCCTCCTCCCTTCCCCCTTCTCCTCTGGTAACCACCAATCCAATCTCTGTCTCTATGTGTTTGTTTATTGTTGTTATTATCTACTACTTAATGAAGGAAATCATACGGTATTTGACCTTCTCCCTCTGACTTATTTCACTTTGCATAATACCCTCAATGTCCATCCATGTTGTCACAAATGACTGGATTTCATCGTTTCTTATGGCTGAGTAGTATTCCATTGTGTATATATACCACATCTTCTTTATCCATTCGTCCCTTGATGGGCACTTAGGTTGCTTCCAAGTCTTGGCTATTGTGAATAATGCTGCAATGAACACAGGGGTGCATGTATCTTTATGCATTGGTGTTTTCAAGTTCTTTGGATAAATACCCAGCAGTGGAATAGCTGGATCATATGGTAGATCTCTCCTTGATTTTTTTGAGGAATCTCCGTACTGTTTTCCATAGTGGCTGCACCAGTTTGCACTCCCACCAGCAGTGTATGAGAGTTCCCTTCTCTCCACATCCTCTCCAACACATGTTGTTTCCTGTCTTGTTAATTATAGCCATTCTGACGGGCGTGAGGTGATATCTCATTGTAGTTTTGATTTGCATTTCCCTGGTAGTCAATGATTTTGAACATCTTTTCATGTGTCTGTTTGCCATCTGTATATCTTCTTTGGAGAAATGTCTGTTCAGGTCTTTTCACCCTAAACCTTTTGATTGGAGAATTTAGTCCATTAACATTTAAAGCAGCTATTGATTAAGTGTGTACTTATTGCCGTTGTGTTACATTTTTTCTGGGTGTTTTAGTAGTTCTTCTCTGTTCCTTTCTTCTTCTCTTGCTCTCTTCCTTTGTGGTTTGATGGCTTTCTTTAGTATTATGTTTGAGTTCCTTTCTCTTAATTTTTTGTGTATTTCTTATCGGTTTCTGGTTTGTGATTACCATGACATTCATATATAATAACCTATGTATATAACAATCTATATTAAGTTGATGGTCTCTTTAGTTTGACCTCTTTCTAAAAGCTCTACTCTTTTACTCCTCTCATCCCACATTTTATGTTTTTGATATCATATCTAACCTCTTTTTGTGTGTGTGTGTCCATTACCCTCTTTTCATGGAAATAGGTAATTTTAGTACTTTTGTCTTTTGACCTTCATATTATCTTCATAGGTCACTGATCTGCTACCTTTACTGTATTTTTGCCTTTACCGGTGATTTTATTGCCTTTTTTTTTTGATAATTTTCTTATTCTTATTTGTGGTCTTCTCTTTCCCACTTAAATAAGTCCCTTTATCATTTCTTGTAGGACTGGTTTCTTGGTGATAAACTCCCTTAATTTTTGCTTGTCTGGGAAACTCTGTATCTCTCTTTCCCTTCTGAATGATAATGTTGCCGGATACGGTATTCTTGGCTGTAGGTATTTTCCTTTCAGCACTTTAAATGTATTGTGTCACTTCCTTCTAGCCTGTAAGGTTTCTGCTGAGAAGTCAGCTGATAGCCTTATGGGGTTTCCTTTGTATGTAACTTGTTGCCTTTCTCTTGTAGCTTTTAGGATTCTCTCTTTATCTTTAATTTTTGACATTTTAATTATGATGTGTCTTGGTGTCGGCCTCTTTGGGTTTATCTTGTTTGGTGCTCTCTGTGATTCCTGTACCTGGATGTCTATTTCCTTCCTTAGGTTATGAAAATTTTCAGCTATTATTTCTTCAAAGAGATTCTCTGCCCCTTTGTCTCTCTCTTCTCCTTCTGGGATGCCTATAATATGAATGTTAGTGCTCTTGATGTTTTCCCAGAGGTCACTTAGACTGTCTTCATTCTTTTGAATTCATTTTTCTTTTATCTGTTCAGTTTGGGTGATTTTCTCTCGTCTTTCATCCAGCTCGCTGATCCTTTCTTCTGTATCGTCTACTCTGCTACTGAGTCGCTCTAGTAAAATTTTCATTTCTAGTATCGTATTCTTCAGTTCTGATTGGTTCTTTTTTATATTTTCCAATTCTCTATTGATGTTCTCACTGAGTTCATCCATTCTTCTCCAAAGGTCAGTGAACATCCTTATGAGGTTTTGTTTGAACTCTTTGTCAAGTAGATTGTTTATTTCTCTTTCATTTAGTTCTTTTTCAGGTGTTTTGTCCTGTTCCCTTACTTGGAACATATTCCTTTGCCTCCTCGTTTTGCCTCTTTCTTTGTGCTTATATCTATGTATTAGGTGGGTCAGCTACGTCTCTTGATCTTGGAGAGGTGGCCTTATGTAAGAGATGCCTTATGAGGCCCAGCAACGTGCTTCCCTCTCATCACCAGTTCCAAATGTTCCAGGAGTGTCCCCTGTTTGGGCTATGTGTGTCCATCTGTTGTGGCAGGGTTGCTCTTGCTGCAGGTGCCCAGGGAGGCTAGGCTGCCCCTGTCTGGCTGGTTGTAATGCTCAGCTATGTGTGGCTGCTGTGGACCCTTCGGTCACTTTATGGGATGTGTGGAGCTCCAGCACAGTTGGCTGCAGGATCTAATAGCACATTCCTGTTTCAGTTTTTCTGTTAAGTGAGTAGGCCCCCAACGTGGCTTGTTGCTAGGCTCAGTGGCTTACAATTGCTATAGGACTCCAGCCTTTAAGTCTCTTGTCAGCTCTCTGAGGATTGCAGGTGAGTGGGGCTGGCCCCACTCATGGGAGCACCCAATTGTTTCACACTTTAGAAGCTGGGGCCAATCCCCTATGTGGCTGTTTGAGAAGCACAAGTCTTCTGCAGCTGGCAAGCCCTACTGTCCACAGGGCCACAAACACCATCAACAGAGTCTTGCCCCCTGTATGTGCCCCAACCCCCTGAAGCGGACCCAGTCGCCCCACTGCAGAGGCCCCACACGCTCCACCAATGCCCCATCCACTCCACCCACTCCTTATGCATGCCCTGCCCACTTTCCTGGCTGCAGAGGATCCAGGCACCTAGCCTATCAGGCCCACAAGTTGCCTGATGGCTTGCTGTTGGGTGGGGCCAGTCTCTAGGGTGGGCTGCCTGCCCTGGCTGAGCTGGATTAAATCAGTGCTGTAGTGGGTGGGGCAGACCTTGGGCTAACAGGCCAGGGGAAGAATTCCAATGGTGTCTGCTAGTGTCTGTGTCAGCACACCTGTACTAGGTCACAATAATGGCTGTTGCCAATGTCTCAGTCCCTGGAGGGATCTCACTTCTCACCAAGATGCACCCAGAGCCTATCAGGTGAGTCTCTTTTCAACAAAGGACTGTGCACCTTTCTTTCTGGTGATTTTAGGTTGCTTTCTGAAATGGGTGAATTTATGCATGGGCCCTTTAAGAGCTGGCTTTTTTCCTCTTATGTCTGATAGCTTTTCTGAGGGTATGCCCTGTTGTTGTTAGTAGCCAGCAAAGCCAGATATTATGACACTTGTCTTGGTTATGGTGAGTCCAAAAGATGCTTATAGCAGTAATGTTCCCCGGCTCAGGTCCCCCACTCCTCCAGGGAAGGCTGCGTACCTTAGGATTGCTCCCGGCCAGCCATGAAGCACCGGGGCTTGCGAAGGTGGCTTTTTTTCTCTCCAGAGCCTCTTCCACCTCAGTCAGGACTGTCCCTTGTTGCGAGAGTTCTTTTTATCTAGTTTTCAGTTCTCTCTCAGGGGTAATGGTTCCAACAGTACTTGTAAGTTTGTTGTGTCCATGGGAGGAGGTGTGTTCAGAGTGCGCCTACACCACCAACTTGACACCAACCCAGGAATAGAATTTCTTAATTTTAAGTTACTCAAATTTATTATTCTTTTCCTTTATGTCTTCTGCTTTTTGAGTCCATTTAAAGAAATCCTTATCTACTTTGAGTTCATATTGATTTCTCATTGTTTTATAGTTTTGCTTTTCACAGTTTAATCCACCTGGAATTGGTGTGAGGCAGGAAGTCCAATTTATTATTATATTTAATATGGTTAACCAATTATCCCTGGAGTATTTATTGGCCAGTCTGTCCTTTCCTTTGATCTATAATACCACCTCCCCTCCATCATATCAGGTTTCTATATAAGTGAGCATCTGTTTATCCCTGCACCAATACCAGTATTGTAAAGCCTTATAATAATTTTTTATATCTGGTAAGATAAAAACAAGTGCTCCCCACTTGTTCTTCTTTATTGGTTTCTGGATATTCTTAGACTTTTGCTCTTGCATATATATTTTAGAATCAGATTTTTAAGTTAAAAAAAAGTTGTCTGTTGGGAATTTGATTAGAATTACATTGAATCCATGGATCAAGTTGATGAAAATTAATGTCTTTATGATGTTGAATCTTCTAATGCATGAATATGATATTTAGCCATCTTTTTGTTTCTTTTAGTGAAGTTTTATAATTTTCTCCATAAAGGTATTGCACATCTTCTATTATATTAATTATTAGAGACTTTATATCTTTTGATCCTATTATAAATAGTATCTGTTTATTAAATATTTTCTATTTGTTGCTAGTAAATGGAAATGCAATAGATTTTTATACCTTAATTTTGTATTGTTCAATCTTGCTAAACTCTTTTATTAATTCTATAGAGTATTTCTTGTTTTTTACATAGACAATCATATCATTTGTGAATATGACCGTTTGTTTCTTCCTTTTGATTATTAAACATTTTATTTGTTTTTCTTGCTTTATTACACTGGTTAGGATATCCAACCAAGGTTGTATAAGAGTGGAAATGGGAGGCACTCCTGTCTTGTTCCTAATCTTAAAGTGAATGCTTTCAATGTTTATCATTAAGTTAAATGTTTGCTATAGGTTTTTATAGATATCCTTTACTAGGTTAAGAATTTCTAGTTTGCTAAGAGTTGTTATGAGCTTTTCAAACACTTTTTCCTGCATCAATTGATATAATCATATAATTTCTTTTATTAATTGTTAATGTGGTGAATCACATTTTTTGATTTTCTAGTGTTAAACCAACTTTTCATTCCTGTGGCAAAGCCAACTTCTTTGTGATGTATTTTCTTTTTTTCTGCATTTCTTGATTGTTCACTAATATTTCCTTTTGGATATTTGCATCTGTGTCCCTGAGCAATATTGGGCTATAATTTCTTTTCTCATTCTGCCCTTGACAAGCTTTGGAATCAAAGTTTTGCTAGTCTAATAATAACATGAGTTGAGAGTATTCTCTCTTTTTCTGTTTTGAAATAGTTTAATATAAAATTAGAATTATTTGTTCCTTGAATATGTGATAGAACTTTCTGTGAAAATTGTGTGAGTCTGATATTTTCTTTACAGAAATATTTTCCCCCCAACATCTTATTATGGAAAATTTCTAAGAAACAATCAGGCTTAAGGAATTTTATAGTAAACATCCATATACCTGTCACCTAGATTATACATTAACATTTTACTATAAACTGGCTTTATTAAGTATCTATCTATATATCTGTCTGTGGGATTCTTTTTGACTATTGATTTAATTTTTATAATGATTTTTGGGCTATTTGGATTAAAAACTTCTTATTGGGTCATTTTTCACAATTTATATTTTTCTAGGAATTTTTCCATTCCATAAAAGTTTTCTTTTCCATAATTTTTTCCACAATATTTTCTTATCTTGTTAATATCTCTAGCATCATAGTTTTGACACTCTTTTTATTTATTTTTTATTTTTTATTTTTTATTTTTGTGAAGAAGATCAGCCCTGAGCTAACATCCATGCTAATCCTCTTCTTTTTGTTGAGGAAGACGGGCTCTGAGCTAACGTCTATTGCCAATCCTCCTCCTTTTTTTTTTTTCTCAAAGCCCCAGTAGATAGTTGTACATCCTTCTAGCTGCTGTATGTGGGACATGGCCGCAGCACAGCCCGAGAAGCGGTGCATCGTTGCGCGCCCGGGATCCGAACCCGGGCCGCCAGCAGCGTAGTGCGCGCACTTAACTGCTAAGCCACCGGGCCGGCCCTTGACACTCTTTTTATTTCTAGTGTTGTTTATGCCTTCTCTTTTTTTCTCTTGATCCATTTTGGCATTCTATTTTATTTTTTTTTGAAAGCACTAACTTTTAGCTTTCTTGATCTTCTTTATTGTATACTTGTGTACTGTTTCATTAATGTATGCTTTTATCTTTATTATTTTGTCCCTTCTGCTTTCTTAAGTTTGTTCTGTTCGCTTATTGTGTGTTTTTTTCTAACTTCTTAAGTTGAATCCTGACTAACTTTCTGCTTTCTGTTTTTAATATAAGAATTTAAGGCTATAAATTTACCTCTAGGTATACTTTTATCTGTATACCATACATTTTGATATGTAGTATTTTATTATCATTCAGTTAAATATTTTCTAGTTTCTATTACACTTTCTTCTTTGGTCATGAATTATTTGGAAGTTTCTTATTTTCCAAACATATTTTTTTTTTCCTGCTTATCTTTGTTATTGATTTCTATCTTATTTGCTGTTGTCAGGGAACGTGAGTTGTATGATACCAATCCAGTTTAAATGATATTAATATAGTTTCACCACCTTTCTTCTGATTGGTATTTGTCTGGTATATCTTTTCCATCCTTTTACTTTCAACCTTTCTGAATCTTTATGTTTTAGAAATTTATTTTATAAATAATATATAACTGGATTAAAAAATCCAGGTTGAGACTGTTTGTATTTTAGTTGAAGTATTTAGTCTATTCTTATTTAATATAGTTATTGATATATTTATTCTGCCATCTTCTTTGTGCTTTCTGTTTTTCCTGCCTTCTCTGTTTTCCTTTTCTCTTTTTCCTTATCTTCTTTTGGATGGATTGATTACTTTTTCTTGTTTCCTTTTGCCTTCTGCTGATTGGAAGTTTACACTCTGTTTGTCTTTTTTTTTTGCTGAGGAAGATTCACTCTGAGCTAACATCTATTGCCAATCTTCCTCTATTTTATGTGGGAGCCGCTGTCACAGCATGGCCACTGAGAGAAGAGTGGTGTAGGTCCATGTCCAGGGACTGAACCTGGGCTGTCGAAGCGGAGTGCACCAAACTTAACCACTAGGCTACTGGGGCTGGCCCTCTATTTGTCTTCTTTTAGTGTATTAGTTTCCTATATCTACTGTAACAAAGTACCACAAACTGTGCACTTTATTTTTTTTTTTTTTAAGATTTATTTATTTATTTATTTTTTTCCCCCCTAAGCCCCAGTAGATAGTTGTATGTCATAGCTGCACATCCTTCTAGTTGCTGCATGTGGGACGCGGCCTCAGCATGGTCGGAGAAGCAGTGCGTCAGTGCGCGCCCGGGATCCGAACCCGGGCCGCCAGCAGCGGAGCACACGCACTTAACCGCTAAGCCATGGGGCGGCCCTGTGCACTTTAAAATAAGAGAAATTTATGGTCTCACAGTTATGGAGGATAGAAGTTGACAACCAAAAAGGGTTGGTTCCTTCTGCAGGGTCTGAAGGAGAATCTGTTCCATCCTCTCTTCCTGGTGCTGGTGGTTGCCGGCAATCTTTGACATTCCTTGGCTTGTAGATGTATCACTCCAGTCTCTGCCTCCATTGTCAGATGCTTTTCTCTCCCTATCTCTGTCTGTGTTCAAATTTATCTTTTCTTGTAAGGACATCAGTCATTGAATTAGGGCCCACCCTAATTCAGCATGATATCATCTTAACTTGATTACATCTGCAAAGACTCAATTTCCAAATAAGGTCATATTCACAGGTCTCAGGGGTTAGGACTTGAGCATATCTTTTTAGGGGACACAATTCAACCTGTAACACTGGGAAATATGTATATTTAAGTCATCAAAGTTGGAAATTAGTCAATATCTTTGCTGTCCTTTAGACGACATAAGGACCTTAGAATGTTTTACTCCTTTCAGTCTCCCTAACTTGTGTGATACAGTTGCTGGGTATTTTTTAACCATACAAGTCATTTTTATTATTGTGCTTGAAGTCTGCATTTGTTTAGATTTAAGCATGCATTTGCCATGTTCTTTGCTCATCAATCCACTATATTCTTGTCCACATTATTGCTCTTGAGAACTCAGCTCACAGTGTAATTGCCATTCCTTTGAGAATAATCTACTTTTCCTCTATGGTTTTTTTTTTTTTTTAAAGATCTTTACTTTCTCACTGGTGTCCTATAGATTCAATATAACATGTTTATCTGTGTTTTATATACCCAGTTAGTAATTCATTGGAATTCTCGGATCTGTGGATTTATATCTTTTATCAGTTCTGGAAAATTCTTAGCTACTATATCTTTTTTTTTTTTTTTTTGGTGATGAAGATTGGCCCTGAGCTAACATCTGTGACAATCTTCGTCTATTTTGTATGTGGGACACCACCACAGCATGGCTTGATTAGTGGAGTGTAGGCCGCACCTGGAATCCGAACGTGCGAACCCCGGGCTGCCGAAGTGGAGCATGTGAACTTAACCACTATGCCACTGGGCCAGCCCCTATTATATCTTTAAATATTACCTCTGTTTGTTCTCTCTCCTCTCCCTAAAAAAAAACCCCTAACTCCTATTAGATGTATATTATTGATCCTTTCCACTCTCTCTTCCATGACTTTTAACTTTAGTTCATATTTTTCATCTCTTTGACTTGCTATTTTCTATTCTGGATAATTTTTTCAGGTCCATCTTCTAGATCACTAGTGCTTTTGTCAGCTATGATTAATTTTTTCAAATATGTATGTTTTTATAGTGTCTGGTTCTTTACTCATATTTCCAATGTCTTTATTTATTTCTTTATTTGTATTATCCTATCCTATATTACACTTATACTTATGATGAATCAGAGTATTCATCAGATGCATCTGAAGTCTTGCAGTTCTGATCCTGCTGTTGTTATTTCTGCGTCTTTCCTATTATGGTATATTGTTTCTGTATGTATTCTGTTTGTTTGTATTATGAACCTGTATTTCTTGGAACTTTAACTGTGATCATTCCTTGAAGCTTGGGTTGAAGGTAGATCACTTCAAGGAGGATTTGACTTTGTGTCAAGTACTTGCAGGCACAACCAGCCTGAGTCTATCTTAAATTCTGAGTGAGGCTGAATTTTTTTTGACCACTCAAGTAGTAGGTATTTGGGCTGCTGTGAAGGCCAACTAGTGGAACAGAAGTTCTCAGGGTTGGTATTTTCCTCTTTTACTTGGCACCAGGATTGAAATAGGCCATTTTTCTTTTAGTGGTCTATTTTTTTTTTCCTATTCCACATGAATTCCAAGGGCATAATTTTGTTTGTAGGGGAGAGGGGTTTCCTGCTTTATGTGGGGACATCTTCTGTGTTCTTCACCTCTGGGGATAGCTCTGACTCCTATACTCTGTGATGTGTGAGGCCTTGAGAACCTCGTGGTTCAAGTTCACACAGCTCAGCAAATCCCAAGTTGAAAGTCAGCCTCCATGCTCCTTCCTCTCTGGGCTCTATTTTCTCTCAGTGTTTTCCCTCTGAGTATTTATTACTAACTGGAATGCTCAGCGTTTAACTTAAAAGACTCAAAGATGTTTTATTAAGTATTTTTTATTGTTACAGTGGGAAGATTAGTCACCACATTTAGTCATCCATGTTGCCAGAATTGGAAATCCAACACCTTAGTTGAGTTGGCTCTTATGTTAATTGGTTATATTTGATTGGCTCTTATGTTTAGAGCAGTTGAAAGCATCTAACTGATACAGATGTATTTTATACTTATGCTGTTTGGTATTTGTTACTTAATTTTTTTATGCCTTGCCACCTCAGTGTGAAAGTATCTTACAAGTGGAATTCTACCTCGTAGTTATTCAAACACATCCTTGATTTTCTGGAATGATTTAAAAGTTTTCTTCTGTAGTCCATATGAACTACTGAAGTACACCAAAAATTACAGACTGCTGTAATCCATATTATATGATGTAGACTGACTATCATACCTGGAAAGTGACACAAAAATAATTTCCCAGATGATAGGTCTCAATATGTTCTGTGTAAAATATGGCCACCATTTTATATGATTTCTGTGCTTTTGTTTCTAAAGACTGTACACATAACACAGATCCAAGTATATAACTACACAGGGATGCATAAAGATACATTTGCAGCTCTGCGATTCAGGTTAACTGGGTTTGTGAGGAAGCCTGGTCTGTGGACTTGGATGTCAGAGTAGCTTGTGTTTGAATTATGCTTGTTCTGCACGGTACTAACTACATGAACTTGAGCAAATGACCAAATTTCTTGGTCTTCGGTTTTCTTATGTGTAAATAGGGATAATCATTTTGATCTTGTGGAGTTGTTGTGAATGTTAATAACAATGTTTGCAAGGTGTTTGTCATATAGTAGACACTCAAGAAAAGATGATAAGTATTGTTATTGTAACAGTATTTGGCCATTTTCCAAGGCTTCTAGGCTAGTAGCCACTTGGTTCTTAGGTATCAAGGCCCTACCCCTAGGCTCCTAAGGTCCCATTCTTAGTTAAGACTATGTATATGCCTCCTGGATTACTCTGGTCCCATCTGTCATTCCTATGGCACCTACCTTTATGGACCAGCACCCTAATTGGGAATAGAAAGCAAAGTGGAGATTGCCGCAGGGGTAGCTCTGTCCCTCACTCTCTGGGCCTCCAAGTCTTGGTGAATGTGGCTACTTCTAAAGGTGAAAATATCACTAAGTGGCTGATAATCCCTGGTTCCTATTTAGCTGGTCAAAAGAATGATATTCTTTGAATTACTTATTGAGGCCAAACCATTCAATATTACTTCTAGTCCCTTGTGAAATTTATTCAAGAGGATAGGGAGATGTTGCTAAAGGGTGGCCTTCATAAGTCTTTCTTTTTCTTTCTCAATGCAGATTCAGTGAGGTCTGTTGAGAATAACCTGGAAGCCAAAGGCTATAGAACTTATTGTTATTCTTCAAGCCACTTAGACCTTAACCAAATATTAAGAAAATTGAAAATTCAAAATAAGCACCATTTTTCCTAACGTACTTCTATACTTGGTACATGTGTCAATAATGTTTGATAATATTCATGTGACTACTTCATGCATTATTACTAGCTATTCATTTAAAATCCAGTTTATCTGTAGGGCAAGAGTTTACTCTATTTGTTTTCATGAAAATTCTGACTCCACAAGCCATTAGAACTTTTCAAATGCAGATTTTCACTGCACTTGTAACCACTTCAAGGTTGGCTTCCAAATCTGTTCTAGTGGTACTATGGAAACCTTTTAGAGTTGTGCATGGGTTACTTTATAAATTATACCTCTTGCTCATTTTGATGCTTTTAGAGTTCTTTAAAAAAACTTGAAAGGCCCAGGAGAGTGCTTCACAGGGGAAAAGGAGTGCAGTAATTTTATTTTCTCCTAATTGGATCAATGCAATTTATTTTTATCTTTTAAAGTGTAAATTGCTCAAATTACCAGCCCCCTCCCCCCCCAAAAAAAATCAGTCTTGAAGTAGACGACAAGATAGAATTCCAAAACTGGCCTTTGCTCCAGTTTTTCTAAGGATAATCAGCTAGTAAGTATGGTTTCTAATCAATTTACACATCATTAGAAGCCGCACATATTAAACCAGTTCGAATTTTCTATAATTATCACTCAAACTTATTTACTAATTATTTTTCTAAATAGCAAGATAAATCTCCACTCAGTCTTTCTCCCTCTGAGAGTCCCATAAGAAATCATCTTGCTATTAGCCTGGACACGTTCCAAAAACAGAACAGTGTGGTGGCAGTCTGCAGCATGGCCTCAAGGGAGACATCAGATGTTGGTTCAAATATGACTTTTATGCTCTTGGTCCCACATCTGAAAGTAAAGATGCAATGTGTCTCTGTAAAGGTGGTGCTGAATAGGAGTGTTCTATCTCTGTCGGCTCATCAGCCTCTGGGGAAGTGCAATCTGAAAGCCATCAGTGGACTCCTGGGCGTTGCCTTTAATCTGGGTCTTTTTTTAGGGTCTTGAAATATGGCAGGAGTAACCAATTTACAGCAAGCAAATGCTAATCATGCACCAGCCAGCTGTATGAGTGGCTCTCATCTGGGGATTTGAAAACACTTTGCAAAACATAAATCATTAATCTTCACAGTGGCCCTCTGGAGTCATAAACATCTATCACCACCCGTCTTTGCCACTGGGAAATCTGGGATTCAAAGGCACAGTGCAGGGCTGCACCCAGGGTCCCAGGTGGGTCCTGTGATGCAAACTGTGATCCGACCATCAACCTTTGGAATTGATCTCGTGAGCAAGGCACGGTAGGTCTGTGGGGAGATGTGGTTGACATTATGGGGCCATGCTTTGGTCTGTGGAAGTGCTGGCTCTCTCTGGACCCCACTCAAATGCTATGTATTATCTGAGGAAATGTTATTGGGAACAGACTGAGCTGTTACTTCTGGTTTTGGTCTTTTCCTTTCACTGATTATTTCTCTTCCTACAGGTCTCTCTTTCCTATAGTCGCTCTCTTAATTTGATTTCTCACATCTGAAGTGATAGATTCACAGCCTTTTAAAACACAGAGAAACCTCAGAATTGATCACTTTTAATCTCTCCAACGAAATTTTGATAATCTGGGCAGGGGTATTAAGTTATTGACAGCAAAGACCTAGGCATTAGGGAAGACCTCTGTTCCTGTTGCTTTATCTTTTCCCTTGAAAACTTCTAGCCCATGGCAGTGCTTCATAAATGTTTTCTGAATGAATGTATGAATGTAAGACCATACTGGGGGCAAGGGTTGGAGGAAAAGGAATGTTGGCAGTGGTAATCGTTCAGATGTTACTCAGGTAAGTCTCAGAGATATGCTAGATCATCTTTTCTGGTTGCTATACTGGTGTTATATTGGCAACCTTTAATCTGTTAAAGGCTCTAAGTTTATAGAACAAAATACTACAGACCACAGAGAGTTTAAGTGACATGTCTAAAGTCTCATAATTCTTAAAAATATAGTTATATAGTAAAATATGAGAAATCACTGGATTCTTTTGTACTTTTGTAGAACTTAAAAGTAGTTGGTATATTGTCTCAATGAGTGAGTTAAAGTCTAGTCTGTCACTTATTATCCATGACTGGCCAAGGTCACTTAATTCTAATGAGCAGTTGTTTCTTCATCTTATAAAATGCTAATAATGATACTAACCTTGGTGATACTAACCTTAACTCAATGAAACTTACAGGGTCCTTGTGAGGATTAATAAGATAATGAATATGAGAGTGTTTAGAAGATGATGGAGTATTATATTTCAATAAATAGGTATTTTATAATTCTATTTGAATATAAAGTTCTTATTGGAATTTTTTTTCTGAATTACATATATTAGCTTATTCATAGTGACTCATTAGACTTCCAGACAAGTTTGGTAGTTATTAAGCAGAAGGGTATATCATTTAGAGATGAAATGTTGTAAATATGTGTGGCGAATGTCAACCATTCCCAACAAAGAACAATTAGATTGCATGACTGACAATGTTGAAATGAAAATATTAGGAAATATGTTGCAGGAAGCTTACTGGAAGCTTCCTGTATGTGAGAGAGACAGGAGAGTGGGTAAGGCAAGAGAGACAGTATGTGTGTTAGCCATGTGATACATAGTTAAATAGAAACCTTGCTGGCAAAAATTTGGACCTCAAAGTGTTAAAAAAAGACTTCATCTTTATGTAGGTATGTATACATGTATTCACCCATCTGCTCACCACCAACCCCATCCTTCCATCTTGTATCTATAGCAGGCACTGGTTGTCTACTCAATACATGTTTTCTACCACTTCTTCCCTTCTAGAAAAGTCCACTTCTCTTGAATGAAGGTGAAAATGCCAGATTCTCGTTTTATCAGTGTATTTGTAGCTAATGGTATCCATATAACCCAGTTCTGACCAATGAGGTACAAGAGAAATCTGCTGGGGTGCATTTGGGAAAGATTTCTCTCCCTGTTAGAGAGCTTTGTACAAGGAGGCTATTTTTTTCTCTTCCAGTTTTATGCATTGTGGTGTGATGATGTGATATTTGGAGTTGTTGCAGCCATCTTACCACCATGAGACAATCAACCAGACAATGAGAATCCAATGTGTTAAGGATATCAGCATAAAACAATGGAAGGAGCCTGGGACCTGGATGACATTACTGAACTGCTGGACCAATTCTTGAATTGTATGTCTTTAGACTTATTACCTGAAATGATTATATATCTTTATTGTTTAAATCACTCTAAGTTGGGCATTCTGTTAATTGCAGTCATAAGTATACAGATATACTCTTAATTCACTTTTTCTCTTCTTCATCCCAGGAAGAATTTAAGGCACCCACAATATAGTATGATTAAGGAAATTTGAAAGAGGTGAAAAATGATGAAAAATAAAAACAGGCTAGGAAAGAAAGATGGAATGAGGACTGATGTTAATATACAAAAGGAGTGCCATAAAATCCTGTGTATTTTCTAGAAGAGTGCTAAAATTCTATTTTGTGGTGAAAGAAACACTGTTAGGGCACTATATTCAGTAGTTTCTTCTGCAAGTTTGTTGAATGAGTACATAAGAGTACAAGCCCCCATGGGAAGGAGTTTCCTCCTTCTCTCTTCTGAGTATGACGATTTTAGCGTGGAGAGTCAGGGAAGTCAATGAACAGGCATTGAAACTGAGGCCCTAAGGTGTCACCATCAGTTGGTTTCCTGACCGTGTTGGCTGCTCTGCCAGAAAGAGAAAAGAAACTTCCACAGAGCTATGGAAAGCTAAGATGAGAAACAAGTCCTCATATCCCAATTCTATGAATCTATTAAAAAATTACAAAACTTGGAAAGTGCTGTCACTACATAATTTGTAATGGTAAGAACTGGAAATAAGTTAAATTCCAACCTAAAAGGATGGAGAATGGTACAGTAATTTGTGGTGTATTCATTTGATGGAATGTTATGCAACTAGCATTTATTTACACATTTACACACTTCTACCCATATTTAAATTTCCAAACAACAACAATAAAATGCTTCTGCCTAAGGTGACACAGCTATCTCTCAGTCCAGTGGAAACACTCTCTCTCCCCAGAAAGGGGAGACCTAGCATCCTATCAGTCAATGTATCCACCTCTGGGGATGTTTTTGCCCCTTTCCCTCCTTCTTAATTGGACCAAGCTTACAGAACTCTATTTATCATCATCCTTGTTCAGGACACGCTTTCATCTTTAGTTCTGAATGATGTTCAAACCTCTTTTAATTCAGTCAGAATCCCAACTTGATATCCTGTAACCTAAAAACTACATTATAAAGTTCATCACATCAACATACCGTATATAAAATAGGGAAAAGTGGATGGAAAAAAGTATAAATAGAAAAGTAAGGAAAAACATATGTGTAGCTATTACAGCCCTCATTTATGCAACTCGTCGTAAGATTAGAGTTGGTATTTATAACTTCTTTTTTCTACGACTGATTCCACGTTCCCTTTGCCCTTAGCCAGAAGCTTAGCAGGTTGTGATTTTTTTACCTGGTGGGTGACCCAAACTTCCACTCCTACTGAGTGTGAGCCTTTGGTTGTCCTGAGTATTTTGGGTGCCTGTCTTCTATTAATTTTTACCAGTGCGCAGGGCAGAACTAGGAGCCACCATCTGCCAGGTTCTAGACTTACTCCTCTTTAGCCCCATGCTGTAGCCAGCATTGCCTGTTACTGATCCCAGAGCCTGGTAGGTCTATGTCATCAATCTTTAATTGTCACTAGATTTTCTTTTTCTGGGTCACAAATATGCTTATTTTATTTTTGAGAGTAGCTATACCTTTGAAATATTTAAAATTTGTGTTTAGTATGCTTTTAGAAAGGAGGTGGAAGCGGGGTTAACTCTGCTCTGCCACGTCGACATGCTGTGGTGCCCACCCTGATCCTCTTCAGGGCTGGCATGCCCATCCCCTGACTACTGGGAATATGGACTTCCAAAGGCTGACAGCTGTGTCCATCACTGTGATTGAACCCTGCTGCAGGGAACTACCTTGCCCAATGTTGTGCCTCCTCTTGGCTGATGTGGATGTACAAAGGCCTCAGTTTGGAGCAACTCTGAAGGACCACGCCAGCTCCAGAGCTCCTCGTAGGATTAGCTTAGATCTCAATTGCAACTGCATTGCAGTCAGCTCCTCCCTGGGCCCAGTTGTGCCTTCTTCATTTCCTTACACGCGAAATGTGTCCCGAGAACACTTGCCAATATTCTCCCGCACACAGCTTTCCACCTCAGATTCTCTTTGGGAACCCAATCTAAGACAGACTCAGAGTTCTCTAGAGAAGTTATTCAATGGCCTGCTAAAGACATCTGTACTTTAACTGGTGTTGTGGATGTATATTATATTTTTTCCTGGCAAGCCTTCTCTTTTCCAGAATTGTTCTTCTTTCTTTTGGAAATTCATTCCCTGAGACCCCAGTCATGTTGTTTATTACAGGATCTGCCATATCCTTATGTGACCCTACTTTTTATAATTCCTCTTTTGGTTTAATCTAGCTTAAACTGGAATTTCTACTTCTTGCAACTAAGTGTTCTAAACTAGTTCATTAGGTTAAAACATTATTTTACAAACCAGCAAATAGGCCTAGTTTATTAGATTAACCTACTATAGCCCAACAAAGGGCAGGTTTTAAAACAGGCTGGATGAATTAAAAAATATAATATTCGTTATTTTTTCCTTAACTTGAATATGGTCATTGTAAAAATCTTTGAAAGTAGGAGGGAGAAAAAAAAGTTCATAATCCCAGTTTCCAGAAATAATTACTATTTATCAGTAGTTTTTGTTTATCCTTCTAGTCTTGTATCTAGAGTTATACATTTATATATACATATTTTCTTTTAGGACAATGGGATCAGACTGTTGATAAGCTGCTTAAAAATTATTTTTATGGCTAAATATTTTTTTTATTGAGGTAACATAGGTTTATTACATTATATAAATTTCGGGTGTACATCATTGTATTTCGATTTCTATATAGACTACGTCATGTTCACCACCCAGAGGCTAATTACCATCTATCATGGTACACTTGTGCCCACTTACCCCTTTCACCCTCTCCCTCCTCCCTTCCCCTCTGGTAACCACCAATCTAATCTCTGTATCTGTGTGTTTGTTTGTTGTTGTTTTATCTTCTACTTATGAGTGAGATCACATGGTATTTGACTTTCTCAGTCTGACTTATTTCACTTAGTCTAATACTGTCAAGGTCCATCCATGTTGTTGTAAATGGCAAGATTTCATCTTTTTTTTGTAGCTAAGTAGTACTCCATTGTGTATATATACCACATCTTCTTTATCCATTCATCCCTTGATGGGCACTTAGGTTGTTTCCAGGTCTTGGCTATTGGGAATAATGCTGCAGTGAACATAGGGGTGCATATATCTTGATGCATTCATGTTTTCATGTTCTTTGGATAAATACCCAGGAATGGAATAGCTGGATCATATGGTAGGTCTATTCTTAATTTTTTGAGGAAACTTCATACTGTTTTCCATAGTGGCTGCACCAGTTTACATTCCCACCAGCAGTTCCCTTTTCTCCACATCCTCTCCAATACTTGTTATTTCTTGTCTTATTAATTATAGCCGTTCTGACGGGTGTGAGGTGATAGCTCATTATAGTTTTGATTTGCGTTTCCCTGATGATTAGTGATGTTGAACATCTTTTCATGTGCCTGTTGGCCATCTGTATATCTTCTTCAGAACAACGTCTGTTCAGATCTTTTGCCCATTTATTAATTGGGTTGTTTGTTTCTTTGTTGTTGAGGTGTATGAGTTCTTTATATATTTTGGATATTAACCTCTTATCAGACATATGGTTTACAAATATTTTCTCCCAATTGTTAGGTTGTCTTTTCGTTTTGTTGATGGTTTCCTTTGCTGTGCAGGAGCTTTTTAGTTTGATGTAGTCCCATTTGTTTATTTTTTCTATTGTTTCCCTTGCCCGGTCAGACATGGTATTTGAAAAGATGCTGCTAAGACTGATGTCAAAGAGAGTACTGCGTATGTTTTCTTCTACTAGTTTTATGGTTTCAGGTCTTGCATTCAAATCTTTAATCCATTTTGAGTTAATTTTTGGTATAGAAATGCTTTTAATATGTTGTGAACATATTTCATCAGTAAGTACCCTTGTACCACATACTTTTATTTTTTTGTGAGGAAGATCGGCCCTGAGCTAACATCTGCCAATCCTCCTCTTTTTGCTGAGGAAGACTGGCCCTGAGCTAACATCCATGCCCATCTTCCTCCACTTTATATGGGATGCCGCTACAGCGTGGCTTGACAAGCAGTGCGTCGGTGCACGCCCAGGATCCAAACCAGCGAACCCCGGGCCGCCGCAGTGGAGCGCACACACTTAACCACTTGCACCAGCCCCGTACCACATACTTTTAAGTAGCTACATAGTATTCCACTCTATGGTTGTATCATAATTTATTGACTCAAACCTAAATTTAGGTTGTTTCCAAATTATTGCTGTCACCAGTGATGTAGTGAATGAGATTTTAGGGCAGATCTTTGAACACAGTTCCCAGAAGTGTAATTGACGAATCAAAACCTTCTTATATTTTAAGGCCTTTAATATGAATTACTAAATTGATTTTTAAAATGATTCTGTCACCTTATACAATTGTCAACAGAGTATGAGAGTGCACTTTTTAAATATTGGATTGTTTTCTTAAAAGAATTTTGTTGATTTGATTGGCAAAATGGTACTTTCTTTCTTTAATTTGTATTTCTTTAAATACCAATGGATGAAACATATTTTCATATGTTTATCATCTCTCTCTTTTTATGTATGTGTGTATAAATGTATGTATACACACATATATACAGACACGCACACATACATTTAGTGTGCGTGTGTGTGTGTGTAAGTGGGTAAATTGCCTATTATGTCTTTTGCCCAAATTTTTCTTGGCATGTTACAATTTTTCTGTATTGTATAATGCAATATTTTTTCTAGTTTGTCATTTGCCTTTTAATTTTGTTTGTGGTGTCTTTTGATGTATTCCGTCAAATTTAATAATTGTTTCTTTTGTGGTTTCTGTTATGCTTGAGAAGGCCTTCCCCAACCCTAGGGAAGAGGAACATTGATGGGAGGTGAGATCGTCTGTTGGGGGAGGCAAAAGGGAGTAGACAGAGAAAGGCTGATTAAGCCTGCGGCTAACTCCCGAATCCTGACAAAGGCCCTGGTATTGTGTCTTTTACCTCCTTCATTTTACAGTTGAAGGAGCAGAGGTCTGGGGAGAATAAGAAATGAGATTGAAGTAACAGATTACAAAGTCTCCTAATAACAGCATTATCCATAAAGGGATGTATTACATTTTTATAAGGGATAATTAATTTAGTGTCGGTGAAAAGAAAAAAAAATTCCTTTTGTGTTCTTCCTCTAGTCTTATGTTGGTCACAACGTTGAAATGAAGAATTTAAAATGCCCCTGAAAGCTGACTACATCTTTACACGTAGAATTGATGGATCTAATTTCTTTTTATTGATTGTGTAGCATTTTATAAAAGCTGTATGGATGTCATGGTGCTTACCCAAGGCAAACTCACCGCAGCAATCATCGTCCATCCATAATTGTTAACGGTGTCTACAAATTAAACTGGAGCCGCTTGAAACTGAAGAGGAAGAACAGGCTAGATAGTATTTAATATATGGTAGTTTGTCTTATTGGCTCAAAGAGTAGAAACAAACAGCAAATAATGGAATATTCCAGAAGCAGGTCTTGCTTCTATGAGGTGGGATGTAGGGCTGCTAGATTTAACAAAAATATAGGACACCCAGTTAAATTTGAGTTTCAGATAAATAATGAATAATTTTATAGTAAAGTAAGTGTCGGGGGAAGAGGGAGAATCTCCCTCTGCCCTTTCCCTTAAGGTTCTTCTGGCTGGCCAAATAATCAACAAGACAGGTTAGCAGGAGAAAATAATACCAAGTTTAATAACATGTATACATGGGAGAAAGCAGGGACACTGCGTTTCTCCACACAATAGCAGAAATTCTCGTCTTAAATATCATTTTCAGCCAATGACAAAGGAGGATTTTGGGGGTGGGGGAAGTCAGTTACAGGGATTACCACTAAAGCACAGTAAACAAGAGTAAGGTTTATTGTACAGCCCCAAGGCCTCATCTTCCACATTGATAAGTTACTAGAAATGAGCTCACCCCCCCTTTTTTTCAATACAGAGAGGGAGATACCTTTACAAATGGAGACTTCCCTTGTAAATGATTGTCTGACAACTCCTCGCAGGGCCATCCAAAGAATGTGGCCAGAGAGACAGGACTCCCGATAAGATGGGCTTGTTGGTGCCTTTTCTATTGTAACCTCTATCTTAAATTATCTTTTATAGCAGTCATGATAATAACCCCTTCCTAAAACAGATTTTTGGTTTTAAATTCTTTAGGCAGTTTGGGAGGGGAAACTCAAATATTTTTCCTGAGCTCTCTGAGTCCTTATTGTCTTCAGCTCGAAATAATCCGCATACCAGAGTGGTGCTTCCTGGGGCAGCTTGCCCTGAGCACCATCAGTTCCCTCCTCTGAAACTTCTCTAGAAGTTTCACATATTAAAAGCTGAGTTGGTGACTGTGGAGAGAGAAATCGTGTTAGTATCCGAGTGATAAGAAGTCTGTAAAGAGAGAAAAGAACGTAGATTAGAATGAGGATGAACAGGCAGAAAGGAACAAATCGGAGCACATTTCCCCACACTCCATTAAACTAGTCCCCCAATCTTGGAAATAAGTCAGTCTAATAAAATGTGTGAGCTTCGCTTATCTGATGAAAAATGTCAATCTTTTTTTTTTAATAGATTTAAGTTAGATATTACTTGACCTGTTTGATTCACATAAAAGCAACATTTTTTTTTAATGATTGCACATGTTCTTCCTTGCTGGGCAGTGAGCACATCCAGAGCACGTCGATTTTGGAGCACCACAGATGTTAGGCTGTTAATCTCTGACTGGAGTATGTTTAAGGTTTGCATGGTGGTGTTGAACTCTTGTTCTATTACCATAAAGAGATTTAATATTGTCTTTTTTAACTCATAATCTCTAAAGCTGGGGAATAGGACTCTCAAGGCTGAAAAGAATTTGGAGTTGTGATACACAAGTGGATTTTTTACGATTTTTTGACTGGCACGTTTATGTGGCACAATCTTATGAACAAACGAACCCAAGTTTGTAATTTGGCTAGTATTTAAGGTGGAGTGTTTGGTGACAGAAGGAGCCAGGTATTTAAGTCTGCATCGTCTTGACCAATTAGGTGGGAATCTTTTATATACTTTGTTGTCGCATAAAATGAAAAGACCAGTGTAGTTTAAAGACAAGGTTAGAATTGAGTCTGTAGTTCTCAGGATCTGGACTATTTCATGATCTGTGCCACTTGCACTGTTACTACCTAAACATCTCCATTTCTCATGAACTCTTGTCAGTCTGCGAGAACAGAACAGATTGTGGAATAGCTGGTACAGGAGGCCTGCAGTCTGATTCTGACAGCTATAAAGCCTGGTCTTGTCACCTGACCAGGTGAGTCCAGATTTTTGATCTACCCATACATAGTCTGTGGCATTGGGCAGCCTAACCATGTGGATAGCTGTGATACCCCAAGTTGTACACGGGTGGCTCGTAGGCCATCCAGAGCACTTGGTGATTTGGCAAATGTTTGTGCCAGAGGGAGTAGTGATAGAGTCACTTACAATTTTCTTGAGAGTTCTGAAGATGTCACCTGCGGAATCAAACTACAGAGTTTGACGGCAATATTGTCTCGGTATATCACCCAGGAAAGGTCCAGTGTCATGTTTATTTTCAATGCAGAGGGAAAAACTTTCACTTATTGTTTGTGCTTGGGCAAGGGACAGTCCTTGACCTTTTAAGTAATCTTTCTGGGGCCTAAGTGACTCACCAGGAGAAGAAGCAGAGTGAAGTTTCCCTTGTTGTGGATACCATACTCTGTTACTCGTCCATTTTCCGTATTTAGTCCACCAGGTGTTCACATCAGCAGGAACAAAGACGAGTTCAGGTTCTTTTGCACTATCTAGCTGTTGACATAACCAACAGTCAGATTGATTAGTTAACGTGGCTAAGTCTTGGTAAACTGGCACGAGGGGGTGTTTGGTCTGTGCCCGACCTGTTGAAAAGGAGAGGGTTAGTAAAAGCAAGACACAGATCGGAAAAGAGCCCATAGCGGAGACTTAGAGAGGGAAGAGGGACAGATAGAGACCAGCACTCTCTAGTCAGCTTTCTAATAAATGATTAAAATATATATATATATCTACTAATAGATTGTGTGTGTGAGTGTGTATATATATATATATATAGGGAATTTTAAAGCAAGGGGGGGAAATGGGTCAAAGTAGGTTTTTTTTTGATCTGTGATCTTGGGAAAAGCTGTCTACTTTGTGATGTCGGCTGTTTCTGGGGCCTGTGTTGTGGCCCTCGAAATCTTTAATTTAAGGTCACCTGTGGGGATTATCTCCCAGTTGTCTTGAGAGTGATGTTCTGGGTCTATTTTGGCGTGGCTCGCATGGATCTAGGAAGATTTTTTCTTTATTTTGATGGCAGTGCAGGTCGTCAGTAAGACTTCATAAGGTCCTTCTCAGCGAGGTGACAGTGTATGTTTTTTTTTAAAGACCTTGATGTACACCCGGTCTCCTGGTCGAAAGGGATGGCAAGGCTTGTCAGAAGGTGGTGGCCATGCCTCTTTTACTTGTTGACGATATGCTTTAAGTATATTAGTTAATTTTTGTATATAACAAGTCATAGCATCAAATTGTTCACTTAAGTTCTCATAATATTTATTTAATCCAGGACTTGAAGGTTTAGAGACACCAGTAGGCATCAGACGTCTAAGAACTATTTTAAAAGGAGTCAGTCCATGCCTTCTATTTGGAGTATTTTGAATCTTCATAAGGGCCAAGGGCAGAGCTTCTGGCCATTTAAGTCCAGTTTCTTGACAGATTTTTCTTAGAGTTTTTTTTATATTTAGATTTTTATGTTTCACTTGCCCTGATGACTGAGGGTGATATGGGGTATGAAATTTTAATGAATACCCCAGAGTTTTTGCAAGCAAGTGGTTTATCTCTGCTGTAAAATGAGTTCCTTGGTCTGATTCAATCCATAAAGGAATGCCAAAGCGAGGAATAACTTCAGTTATTAATTTCTTTACCACTGTTGTGGCATCTGCATGTCTGGTCGGATAGCATTCAGTCCATCTACTAAACATGCAGACAATAACCAAACAGTGAGAGTAACCTAAAGCTGAAGGCAAGTCTATAAAATCGATTTGGAGTGCCGCAAAAGGCAACGTGGGCCTGGGAGGACTTCCTGGATCACACTGATTTTTCCCAGAGACTTGGTAAGATTTGCAAGTTGTGCACTGGGAGGTGATTTGGTCAGAAATTTTATGGATGCCAGGGCAAAACCAATTGTCTTTCAGTTCTTTAACTATCCCCCGTTTGCACATATGTCCCATTTGGTGGGAGATAAGTGCAAGCCAAAAAGTCAAAAGAAAAGGAGTTACTGGAAGTCCATTTGGTCCAATGTATAATCTATCTGATAATTGTTTGGCACAATTTTTTTTTGTATCCAATTGTCTTTTTTAGATTGTGGGGCATTTGCCTGATAGTTAATAACATCAGTCAGGGATAAAGGCAGGTTTAAAAATTGGGTGGAAAACGGATAAGGGGGTCCATAGTGAGCTGCATGTTTAGCAGCTCTGTCAGCCCTGTCATTCCCTAAAGATATGACATCAGTCTCCTTAGTATGGGCTGAACAATGAACAATGGCAATTTTTGAAGGAAGGTGAATAGCTTGTAATAAGGCTGCAATTAAGTGTCCATTAGCAATAGGAGTTCCTGCAGAAGTTAAGAATCTATAGGATTTCTAAATTGTGCCAACAGCATGGCAGACTCCAAAAGCATATTTGTGTAAACGAAAGAAAAACAAGGTTAATGGTTAGAGCAAATTGTAAACTAGTTTTTGAGTTCAGAGGACTGCCAGTGAAGAAGAATTTTAGATGTCAGCGTCAAAGTATCTTTTGCAGTTTAAAATGTCTCTGATGGTGTCTTCAGGTCATCTCTTAAGTTTATATCAAGTTCATCAGCTTCAGTTTGTAAGGCTTCAGGAAAAAGGGCAGGTTCAGTTCTCAGTGATTTTAAATGAAAATGATGGAAAAAATCAAAAACGTTAGTTTGGACATCTGTAGCCAGATATTTTAGGAGACTAGAAGAAATCAGGATCCAGTCTAGTCAACAGATATAAAACAAAAACCTCAAAAGACAACAAAACTAGGATCTAATATCCGCAAATTTATACTGAAATAGTTTTTACTGAAATATAATTTTTTTTCTAAAATCACCCTCATTTTTATTAAGATAGCAAAATTAAAACTAGTTTGCAAAATAAGTCTAGTTCCAATAGAGTTGGCTCAATTATTTACATAAGTACAGCAAGAATAGCAGTTGATCACATAGGCTCTTTTAAATCTGTTTTGCTGGAACTTATAAGGAATTTCACATTGAACTTTAAAGGTCTCTCGAGGCCAGGAAAGCCAAGCCAAGGATTTTGTCATCAGACTTTGTCTGTAATACCTATAAATTTGGGTGAATTTCTCTATTCTGAGGTTTCCCCAAAATATTTTAAGGTTCCTTGTACTTGCCAGATAAGTGACATTCTTTACTTATCCTGGTAAGTGCTGCTTGGAACATAAGGTACCAGGCCAATATTTCCACCTGGCTTTATTCCATAAAGTCTAATCTTCACTCCTCAAAAGCTGTATGGTTATATGGCAAATATGATGTTCCAGTCACAACCTTGGTAATAGAACCAGTGTTTCCAATTGTGTCCTGTTATAAGGAGAACAGATTCTTATTGAACTTATGCAAATAACTATATTGCCATGAAAACAACAATATTCACTTACTAAGAGTTTCTAAATTCGAGGGATCAGGTAGAGAGAAAAAGATAAATATTTCAATTTTACTTACAAAAGTATCATTTACCAAATTGCTATAAGTCATAGCTAGCTCAGGAGAAAAGAGAAAAAGTTTTCCTTAAATCTGAAAAAAACAAAACATTAAAAATTCAGCAATACTTCAAACGAAAAATCATAAAAATTATAATCATCTTTATCAGTTCATTCAGTCCTGTATAATCCATTTTTGATCCCAATCTTTTTGTTAGCAGCTTCATGAAGTCAGTTTTTCTATCAGATTTCTGTAATTTTTTTTTTTTTTACCAAGTTCAGTTTTATGATCAGAAACCTGTATTTTAGTGTAAATATCAGAGTCTTTTCCATGAATTTTTCTGAAGTTGAAACATATTTTGTAAAAGCATTAGAGCAAAGAAATAAGTCTGTAAACAACAAAACCTCAAAATGGCAATTGACAAAGAAATTTGGTTAATTTTGTGACATAGAACACTTTAAAATAATAATAACCAGAATTATGACTGATAACCAGGACAGATCAGAATTTCAGTAATGTTATACAATTTTAAAACACCTATGTCAATAACATTTGCCCACATAATAGCACCTAAGCAGGCATATCATCACTGGTCTGACAATGCTTTCCATGTAATTGAACATATTGAATAAGCCTAATAAGTTTAGTATCTTTTCCCTTATAGGAAGAGAGTAAATTTCTTTGAGAAGTTCCAGGGCCCTTTGAAAATTCTCAAAGAAATAAAAGTTAAAAAAAAGACTTTAAGATATGAATTTTGTGGGAGCTTGTCAAAAATATAAACAGTCCAAGCAAACATAGCATTAACAGTCTAAAAAGCCTTAATAGAGAGACCTCAGTCTTTTGAACGTAGGAAATTATTTTAACAGGTTTTTTTTTTTTTCTGTCTTTTAGGTAGACTTACTCAAAGGTAAAGAAAAATCTTTTGTAACCTTTTTATCAAGTTTAAGCAAATTATCTTTTTAAGAGACAGAAGACCAAATTTTAATTTTGCACCAGCTTATTTTTGCTATTAAAACTCATTTATTTAATTAAATTCATTTCAATCTTAGCCAACTTGACCATGCATAAAACTCCTTTTCCAGAATTTTTCTTCTACAAACCTTTTATAACTTTTTTTTTACATTCAGAATTTGTCCCATGTCTTTCTTTTCCCTCCTAGTACTTGAGGACAAATTTATCTTTTTTAACCAAACAAAATATTTCCATTCTTTGTACCTTTATATATCTTACTTTTTTTGTATACAGACATATTTTTCTTAATTTTTAATCACATATACTAATTAGAAATTTTAACCTTTAGAAACCTTAATTTGTGAGTAAAAACTAAGTAAACCATTATAAACTTTTTTTTACATTAGTATCTTGTGGCTTGGAAAATTTATAAACACTTCATAACTTCTGGAAACACATTATTTTATAGTACAATCTTTTAATAAAACACGTGTTTACCAATAGACCCAAAACACCTTTTAGTTTTCCTGTAATGAAAAGCCAAAAGTAGACAA
Source organism: Diceros bicornis minor (assembly GCF_020826845.1). NCBI lineage: Eukaryota > Metazoa > Chordata > Mammalia > Perissodactyla > Rhinocerotidae > Diceros > Diceros bicornis. The sequence goes on along the minus strand of NC_080747.1, from coordinate 66,955,849 downwards.
ATGTACATTTAGCAATTAATGTCTAATATCTTATCTTATTTGGAAATGATGATACTCAGAGAATTTTTATCATAAAACTTAGCAAAACTCTCAAGTTTTAAGTCACCAAAAAGAGTTTGGAAGCTGTAACCACCATAACACATAATTATTGTTTAAAGTTTATCTAACATTTATCTTTTTTATAGCTATTTAGTTATTTATTCTCAATAATTATTTAGATTGCCTATAAGACTTTATAAGACTTTAGATAAAATTAGCCATCATTTAAATTGCTATTTTTGTTAACCAGTTCTGTAATAGAAATAACATCAGTTTTTTTCTTATAAAATTTCATGTAAATTTCGTCACCTCTTATACCTTTAAACATAATTATCATTAAGATTTTTATCAATAGGTCTTGGTCTTCTAATTTTGGACAAGAGAAGCATTCTCAGTCAGACATTTTAAAACATACTCAGGCAAAGTTGATGTAACCTCTTTGTATAAAATTAGTTCAAACATTCTAACCTTTATAATCTTGTCAACACTTATACTTTTATATGTTCTCAATTTAATTGTAACCTGAGTCAAGGTCTTAAGGCTAGTCAAATTTTTCCCTTCCTTTTTCTGGTCTTTTTTTAGGTACCAAATAAATAATTATGTGAGAGCTCTCAAAACATTTTTTTTCCCCCAATTCAGAAGTTTTTTTAATTCAATGGATCCGTCGTCTGGCCATTGACGAGTAGGATCTTCATTTGTATATTTATTCCAATAGTGACTCGAACCAATAAGCCTTTTTAAGGAAAGACCCGGAGGTAACTTTCTACGCTTAGAATAAATCTACCATGGACACAAGAGGCGTCCCTGGTGAGGGCGCAGATGATGTAGCCCCCATGATCCACAGAATTTACTCCCAAAGATATTCAGAGAAAGTAAAGACCTTCGTTGCACAGGCGGTAAGGATCTCCGGTCTCCCACAATAGTGTGGGACGCCTCCAGTCACAGACCCGCTAATCTGTGACACCGGTCGGGCGATACTGGAATGGGATTTTTCCAGCACTAAGAAGCAACAAAGGTTAAGACGACAAAAGCCCTTATGGACTGGGCCCTTTATGACAAACTCCCCTGAGAGCTTGGCACAGCCGGACAAAGAGACAGTTCGGAACCCCAGTCTACTCGACTGGCCACCAAGGTGTACCCCGGTAAACGCACCTTCCGTATGGTGGAGACCAAGGAGAATATTCTCACTGGTCACAAAGCCAAGTTTTCTCAGGACACAGAACAAGACAGAAGGAAAAACCTCATCTGGTTTTTTTTTTTTTCTTATGTGCACAATGACAGCTTTAGCCACGCCTTAGGTCTCTTGGAGCCAGAATAATACCTAGCGGGGGAGGTGCCGCGGGGTCGGGGACTGTGTGCTTTACAGAGTACCTCGTCGTTGCACGGACATTTTCTTGCAGTTGGCGGGGGACCTGTGTCATCTACCCTGTTCCGTGACCCAACTTATCCTGACACGGGAGTCTTTTGAAAGTGGCGAGCGCCCTAATGGCTCTTAACTGCTCGACCCGTGCCCACCAAATTTGCGACCTTTTTGGCTTCCAAGATGCCCTTGGCAATGACCTTCACTTCATGTGTATAATAACCCACAGCAAAGTTTGTAGACGCCGGTCTGGTGAGACCCGCAAACTCACCAGTCTGTGGGGCCGGCCCGGACAGCAGGCTTATAGGGCCTATGCCTGCGTCCTACCCTATGGTATTTCCTTTTTATGACAAAGACACAGACAAAAGAGAAAAACAGAGACTATCTCTGGGAGGAAAAGGGATCAAGATCAAAAACCAAGAGTACTCTACCAAATTTAAACCAAGAGTCACTAAAAGCCCAAGAAACTAGTTTCCCAAATATTTTCTCCTGCCAATCTAAATTTAGAAAGAGAAAAAATTCTCACCACTTCCTTCCACCGGACTCCGCAGATAGAGATTCCGGGAGGCTGACATGGTAAGAAGTCTTACCTTTTGCCAGCTTTCGTCAGGCGTTCCCGTATCTCACCATCTGCAGTAGTCCTGGGAGAAGGCAGGTCTTCCAGCCAGAGAAGGCAACTTGCCAGCCAGTGTGGCTCCTGGCTGGCTCGCCAAAACTGTCGGGGGAAGAGGGAGAATCTCCCTCTGCCCTTTCCCTTAAGGTTCTTCTGGCTGGCCAAATAATCAACAAGACAGGTTAGCAGGAGAAAATAATACCAAGTTTAATAACATGTATACATGGGAGAAAGCAGGGACACTGCGTTTCTCCACACAATAGCAGAAATTCTCGTCTTAAATATCATTTTCAGCCAATGACAAAGGAGGATTTTGGGGGTGGGGGAAGTCAGTTACAGGAGATTACCACTAAAGCACAGTAAACAAAAGTAAGGTTTATTATACAGCCCCAAGGCCTCATCTTCCACATTGATAAGTTACTAAAAATGAGCTCACCCCCCCTTTTTTTCAATACAGAGAGGGAGATACCTTTACAAATGGAGACTTCCCTTGTAAATGATTGTCTGACAACTCCTCACAGGGCCATCCAAAAAATGTGGCCAGAAAGACAGGACTCCCGATAAGATGGGCTTGTTGGTGCCTTTTCTATTGTAACCTCTATCTTAAATTATCTTTTATAACAGTCATGATAATAACCCCTTCCTAAAACAGATTTTTGGTTTTAAATTCTTTAGGCAGTTTGGGAGGGGAAACTCAAATATTTTTCCTGAACTCTCTGAGTCCTTATTGTCTTCAGCTCAAAATAATCCGCATACCAGAGTGGTGCTTCCTGGGGCAGCTTGCCCTGAGCACCATCATAAGTATGTCCCAAATAATACATAGGACATACTTAACTAAAAAATTATTCACTGTTTATTTGAAATTCAAATTTAATGAGGCATCCTGCATTTCATCTGGCAACCCTAGCAAGCAGGACCTTTTGTTATACATATTAAAATACTAAACCTATTTCATGCCTTGTATGAGGCTAGTTCTTTATCACTCTAATTACAGTAGTTGAATGAATAAAGTACTTTCAAGGAAAAGTCCATCAAGAATCTCACATTGATATGAAAATTAGCAATAAGAAGCAGAGATATTGTATTTCCTAGGGCTGCCATAACAAAGTCCCACAAACTGGTGGCTCAAAACAACAGAAATTTACTGTTCACAGTTCTGGAGGCTAGAAGTCTGAAATCATGGTGTCCCCTTGGCCGTGCTCCATCTGAAATCTGTAGGGGAATCCTTGTTTGCCTCCTCCTAGCTTCTGGTGGCTTGCCCATCATCCTTGGTATTCCTTGTTCCTTGAAGCTACAGCACTTCAATCTCTGCCTCCGTTGTCATGTGGTATTCTCTCTGGTATTCTCTCTCTCTCACACATGGTGTGTCTCTGTGTTTACATGGCATTTTCCTTTTATAAAGACACCAGTCATATTGGGTGAGGACCCACGCACATGACCTCATCTTAACTTGATCACATCTGTAAAAACCCTACTTCCAAATAAGGTCATATTCACAGGTACTGGGGGTTAAGGCTTCGACATTTCTTTTTAGGGGACACAATTTAACCTATAACAGATATGATCACTTAATATCCTTGATTATACATTAAAAATGTAAAAGCAACCTTTAACTGTCATCATTTTATTGCCAGTTCCAAGTACACATATCGATTGGGCAGTGAGCTCCTAGCTAATTGTTCTCTACTGGAAAGATTTTCAAAGAACTAATAAAAATTTTTATGTGGGATCCTGGAATTTAAGCTTACACTTTTTGCCTGCGACCCAAACTTGGCGTTGGAAGGAGGAAGCTCTGGAGACTGCAGAAGTTTATATTTCCCTGAACATAAGTTGAAATGTGCTTTTAAACAAAAATGATAAGTCATTGCCGTGGACTCTCAGGTGTGATGGTCAAGTGAAGGCTCCCCCTACAGTCCCAGAGGGACCCTGCATAGCCCCTTCAGTGACTTCTAGTACAATGTCCCAACCAAGAAGGGAGGAGGAGATGTTATAAAACCGTCAGGATCTTTTGCTTTAAAAACTGGCACAGCATTTTTATTTTAAAGTGATTTGGAGGACTCTTTAGACAACAAAGTCAGAGCAACTCTTCAGGGGCAGACAAGTCAGAAAGGAGCTCTAACGAGCAGCAGGAGTGGCCAGATAACACTTGGAGTTAAGTTATGACATCAGCAACATAGGGTATAGTTCATCAAAAGCTAGACCAGTTCAATTTTCTAATTCAGAGTAAGTCAAGGGAAGAAGGGCATTTGAATATATTTATTCTTCGAAAGGTGATATGAGAGCATTAAAGATAAACTTGAAAAAAATTTTAAATTACCATAATCTCAGAAAGCTGATACAAATATGTTCATTTCTGCTACTTTCCATTCCTTTTGTGATATAGTGACATACCATTTTAAGGTTAGTGTTTCTTTATGACAAAGTAAAGCACATTTTTGTAACTTAAACATGTTTCCTTTGTTGAAAATAAAGACCACCCAACTTTAAAAAGCATCTCCTACTTGGGCCTGTTATGTAAAAAGGTTACAATAAAAATGTTAAGAAATTGTTTGACATGATAAACAAGGTTGGTTTGTCATGACAGGGTATTTTGGTTGTCCTGGGGGAGAGTTGCAGACTGCGCGTCTTAAGGGCAAACTTGTGATACAGGTTTACAAATGTAACAAATTTAAGTCTAGATATAAGAAATTATTTTATTTCCCAAGACTTTTTGTGCTAATTTGGAGTAGGAGGAACTGCTTTTTGAAACGGATTCATGTCTGATATGTTAATTATTTTTCACAGTGTGGTTTTAGGCAACATCTATTAGTCACTAACATGGAGTTTCTCTGACAGCCTTTACTCTGTAATCAAGGGTAATGAATTTTCTCGGCAAATCCTGACCCAGTAGACCTTTAGGTGCTAGGATATTTCCAAGATAGGAAGGTCCTTGATTGGGAGTAGATGGACTTGCAGAGTGATGGGGGAGCCTCGTCTGCATCTTTTCTTGGCCACATTTTAAAGTTGAACCATTGGTTGGCTCAACTCCCTCACATCATTCACTTTCTCTGCTTCACGTTTTCTGGTGCCACTGAAGCCTCCTGTATATCCACTCTATCCTGGCACGGGTTCAGAGGCAGTCTTCACTGAGGCAGAACGTGTGTGGTCTTAGGTCCCTCACTCTCTGCTTAGCATTAGTCATTTTCCTGCGCCTGGGATTTGGGTACGCTTGGAGGCTTCTGCTCTACTCCCTGCCTCTGTTTTTCTGTCAGTCAGCCCGGTTTCATGCTCCAGTGACTACTGGGCTCCAACACTCTCTCTGTGCTGCATCCCCTCCGTCCCTGAGTTTGTCAGGGACCTGCTCTGGGTGTCAGCTCTGGTGCCTGTTAACTTGTCTTACTCTTGCCAAGCCTTCTCCCAAGAGAGCCATACGCTGCCTCTGCTTTCAGGATGGGTGATGTAGGCTCTGCTTGCCCTGGACAAATGTTATAATGTCACTCTGGAATCTTTCTTGACCCTGGATTTACAGCTGCATTCTCCACCCACATGCTGAGCACCCTCCCCCGATCTTCTCTTGGAGTTTCTTGGTGGAGCTTTGTTTTAACCACTGACATTCTTTGCATTGTGCCCAGCCCATGTTCCTCTGCTGGCTGGGCCTGTCTTCAGGCAGCTGTCCTAACCTGGTTCTGAGGCATGTCTGCAGTATCCTTAATCTTCTTCCTCCCTACCTGCCCTGTGCTGCTGGGAAACCCATCTGTCTGATGATACTGAGTTCTGAGACTTAACGAATTGGGCCCCCTATTTCTGAACCATTTGTGGGTTTTTGTCTTGAGAGTGTTTACACATCCTGATATTGGGTTTCCCCAAGTTCCTTCCATTTCTGCATCATCTGTTCAGAACCGTTGTAGAGACAGCTTATAGCACGTGCTCAAAAAGTGTTGATTAATGTGTACATGAATGAATGAGTGAAAAAAATCCAAAGCTCAGGAAGGATATCTGCCTGAGGTCACTCACAGAGAGCAGAAGAGCTGGAATTCAAAACCAGTTCTGCTTGACTTCAATGCCCGTAGTGTTTTCCTAGTGACAAGAAGTGACAGCTAATTGATATAGTGGAAGAAATACTCATAATTTTCTCTCTAGCTAGGGAGTGTTTCAACAGTTAAAGAGCAACCATTGATAGCTTTTAACCTTTTTATGTGGCTTCTAGTTTTATTGATTGCATCTTGGAATGTTGACTGTGAACTGTTGTACTGCTGCAGTGTCTGTGATTATGTTGGAGAAATGGCAATTGCTTTGTGTGTGACCTCGGCAACGTGTGATGCTCCCTGATAAGCAGAAAGTTGAGGGTTCTCTTGAGAGACCCCTGGGAGGAGAAAAGTGCCAAATGGGACCTGAGACTTGATTTGTTATGTGGTTATGTTGTAACAGGAGGCGAAATGTACCCCAAGCAATGGGTCTGATGTTTTGTGGTTGTACATCAGGGCGGACTTGGAACAAGGATGTTTTTTCTCATCCTGGGAAGGTCTTGAGAAGGTGTTTGGAGGCTCCTACAGATGCCCCAGTGCTGGAGATACTGTATGCAGAGGTTCTTAATCTGTTGTTTGTGTGTGTGCATGCTTTTTTTGTTCTTTTGGGCCATGGATCCTTTTGGCAGTCCGAAGAATGTTTTTGAATGCATAAAGTGAAATATGTAGGATTACAAAGAAAATAAATTTTATTGAAATCCAGTTATCACAATATAGTAGGTCTAGTAACCGTTGGAATTTTGAAGCAGTGTGGTGTATAAATGATATGGCAAATAACCAGCAGCAATGTGATGTGATAGGAAGATATCTGGGGTTTCTGTTGGTGACAAATTCATAGGTGCTGCTAATACGACAGTGGTTTGTACCCTACATTACAATGGAAAAACCCTAAGTTAGAGGTTCGTGGGGAAGAAAAAAAATTTTTTTTCCAATCTGAGTTGACAATGCCCTACGTGAAGAACCCCTTCTTTTTGGGTAGGATGGCAACAGCTGCTACAAACACCGTAACCCAGGCCTGCTTATAGGTGGCAGAGAGATCTATAAGGCAATTACTATGTGACAATTGAGCCCAGATTCATCACTTTACCTCTTTCTGCATCACTTTCTTCTGTGTCACTGAATGAGATACGCTGGCTCCATCCTTACCCAAAGGTTAAATGTAGTGATCTATGTCAAATAAAATATGTCACATGCCTTCAGGTCCTTAGAAGCAAAGTCAATATTTAGTAGTGTAATTTTATCTAGACAGATGTAGGGAAAATTAAATGGGAGAGATTCGTTTTCATTGTTCATGATTCTTTCTTTACCGACTTTTTTTTCCTCTTTGATGCCCTTCCTAATAAATATTGCCTCATCATGATAATTTCCAGGATCATAATGAAAAAAAACTGGATTAGTTGCATTTCTTCCTTTGGTAAAATGTGGTTTATCATATTATTGTTAATAATTAAAAAATTTCTTTGTTACTTGAAAGATACTGAAAAAAACAAAAAAAACACCAAAAAAGGAAAAATCACCTTCAATTCCTCAACTATTTTTGGAAGCTGCATAAAGTAAGAAATGAAAGCCATTCTGTTCTCTGCACCCCTACCCCACAAGATCAACACAATTAACAGTGTGGGTTTAAAAATTTTTTTCAACTTTTCCCAGTCTGGTATCTGTTTGTGTGTGTGTGTGTGTGTGTGCATATGTGTACTCATGTTTTTGCATGTGTTTATGTGGGTTTGTGTGTGTGTATGTGTGCAGATGTGTGTGCTTGTGTATATTTGTATATGTGTGTGTGTGCCTTTGTGTATGTGCATGTGTGTGTATTTTATTGATCATTGCAATCAACTGTGGTAACTCTACTGCTTTCTGTCTGGGATGATTTTCCATACCCTTCCTTTGGCAAGATCAGTATTTTTAGAGATGGCACTTCTTCTATTCCGTGTGGTCCTTGGGGTTGGTCACAGAGCACTGTTCTCCCCTGACAGAGGGACGAAAATTGAGCCCTAAGCCTGGCTGGCAATGGGGATTGATTAGTCAGGAACAGGTATTTGTAGGATATTATCTAGGTTGGTTCACCTAACAATCTTCCTTTGCTGTGGAGTTTGGAATGGTACATTTTCCCAGATACCTTTGCAGTGGGGTGGCCATGTGACACTGTTCTGCCAGTAAACAGTAAACAGAAGTCTGCTGGGGGTTTGGGGGAAGGCTTTGCTTTGCTGATACAGATGCTGCTGCTCATTTCTTCTCACCATGGACCCAGAGATGTGTTAGCTGGAGCAGCAGTTGCCACCTTTGGGCCACAAGGAAGCCTGAGAGAACTGCAGTGCCTGTGAACCGAGGCCAGCAGTTGCCTACTTTGGGGATTTATTGTGGTGTGAGGGAAAAAACTCCAAACTCTTATGTGTTGAAACTCGTATCAGTTGGGTTTCCTGTCACTTGCCTCTAAATGCAAACCCTAATTCAACCTGGTCTCAAGCTGGAACAATCACTTCCCCTCGGACTTTTCCGTGGGAGCTGAAGGGGAGGAGAGCCTCTCTCCTCTCGCGTTGCTCAGTTGGAAGGATGGGAGCCTGGGCTTCTAGTGGCCACTTCAGCTACACTGAGGGTGATTTTTGGTTATATTTCTCTCACTTGCAACCAAGAGACTTCCGGCTAATCGAGTCTACACTGGCCTCATTCTCCTAGACTCACATCTATGCCTCTATCCCACAGAGACTTTATGGTTAGTAGTTTGATATGTGTCTTCCAAGATATTTGTGAGAAACACATACACACACATACATGCATATATACACGTAGGTAGTTTTTATTTAAACATAAATGGCATCATACTTTGTGTACTTTTATGTATCTTTTCTTAACAACACATTTTGAATATCTTTCCATTTTAGTATGTACAAATCTACCTCATTCTTTTTAATAGATGCATAGCATTTCATGGAATGATTTTACCAAAAATTTGTTTAATCATATTTCTCTTGATGGACATTTAGATTATTTTCATATTTCTCTGAGTATAAGCAATACTACAGTGCAATTTCTTGCAAGAAATTCTTGTGCAAGTGTGCAAGTGTTTTCTAGGATGGATTTCTATAAGTGGAATTGAGGGTGTCAAAGGATTTGTGTGTCTTGAAATTTTAACAGATCCTAGGCAATTTATTTTCACAAAAATTTTCACTCTCACTTACCCTCATGAGCAGTATAAGTTGATTTAAAATTTTTGTCAAGCTCATAGGCAAAAAATCATATCTTATTATTGTTTTAATTAGCGTCCTCTGGCTATTGATGAAGTTGAGCTTATTTTAAGATATTTCTGACCATTTATAGTTGTTTTGTGAATTGCTTTTACATATTCTTTTCGTGTTTTTTTCTACGAGGTTGTTTGTCTTTTTCTTTATTACTTTGTAGGATCTCTTTGTGCATTAAGGGATATATTAATTTTTTAATGGCTATAAGCATTGCAAATACTTTCTTCCAGGTATTTTTTGGGGGAGGTGTCTTTTATTTTCATTTCATATTTTGGAAAAATTAGGCCTAAAATGGTTTTTCATAGTTTTATAGTAATTTTGAGCAATTTATTGCACTAGCACCAGTGCAGATGTTCTACTTGTGTATTTCATATCAAGAAGCATTAATTATCTACTATTTTCAAGAGTAGTTTTTAATTAGCACTTAAAAAGTTTTATTATTATTATTGTGATAAAATATACGTAACATAAGATTTACCATTTTAACCATTTTTAAGTGTACAGTTCAGTGGCATTAAGTACATTTTCAGTGTTGTGCAACCATCACTACCATCTATCTTCAGAACTTTTTCATCTTTCCAAACTGAAACTCCATACCCCTTAGCAATAACTCCCCATGCTCTTCTCCCCCCAGCCCCTGGCAACCGCCATTCTACTTTTTGTCTCTATGATTTTGACTATTCTGGGTACCTTATATAAGTGGAATCATGCAATGTTTATCCTTTTGTGACTGCCTTATTACTTAGTATTATGTCTTTAAGGTTTTTTTTTTTTTTTGAGGAAGATTAGCACTGAGCTAATATCCGTTGCCAGTCCTCCTCTTTTTTGCTGAGGAAGATTGGCCCTGGGCTAACATCCGTGCCCATCTTCTTTTTCTTTCTTTCTTTTTTTTTTTTGTGAGGAAGATCGGCCCTGAGCTAACATCTGCCAATCCTCCTCTTTTTGCTGAGGAAGACTGGCCCGGGGCTAACATCCATGCCCATCTTCCTCCACTATATATGGGATGCCGCCACAGCATGGCTTGACGGGTGGTGCGTCGGTGTGCGCCCAGGATCTGAACCGGCAAACCCCGGGCCGCCGCAGCGGAGCGCGTGCACCTAACCACTTGCGCCACCGTGCTGGCCCCCGTGCCTATCTTCTGCTGCTTTATATGGGACGCTGCCACAGCATGGCCTGATAAGCAGTGCATAGGTCTGCTCCCAGGATCTGAACCTGTGAACCCTGGGCCACCAAAGTGGAACGCGCGATCTTAACCACTGGGCCAGCAACCTCTTTAAGTTTTATTCATGTTGTAGCATATATCAGAATTTCTTTCGTTTTTAAGGCTGTATTATATTCCATTGTCTCACCACAAAAACAAAAAGCTAACGGTGCAAGGTGATGGATGTGTTAATTAAATTGATTGTGATAGTCATTTCACAATGTATATGTATATCAAATCATCACATTGTACACTTTCAATATATACAACTTTGTCAGTTATACCTCAATAAATCTGGAAAAAAATAAAGCACTGTTTAAACACACGTATAAAAAATATTCCATTGTATGTATAAACCACATTTTGTTTATCCATTCGTCTATCAATGGACATTTGGGTTGCTTCTACCTTTTGGCTATTGTGAATAATTCTGCTATGAACACGGGTGTACAAATATCTGTTCAAGTCCCTGCCTTCAATTCTTTTGAGTATATACCTAGAAGCGGAATTGCTGGATCCTATGGTAATTCTATGTTTAACTTTTTGAGGAATAGCCATATTGCCTTCCACAGTGGCTCCACCATTTTACATTCCCACCAGCAATGCACGAGAGTCCCATTTTCTCCACATCCTCATCAACACTTGTTATTTTCTGTTTGTTTTTTAAAAAATAATAGCCATCCTAGTGGGTGTGAAGTGGTATCTCATTGTGCTTTTTAATCAGCATTTCTTAATGTAAGGTGTAGGGATCAATTGTGAGGTAAATTACAAGTAACTTTTTAAAAACTCAAAAGCGCTGAAGTTTATAAATGGTTTACTTTAAAAAACTAGAGTGAATTTAACATAATTTCTTTAATAACATCAGCTTCATCTATTTGCATTCCAGTATGTTTCCTGAGTGGGAGAGTAAAGTGTGGAAGTATATTTTGTGTGCCAGGAATTGGATGTAACCTATAGTCAGTAACCTGAGCATGTCCGTTTCATGTGCATGTGAATATTTTGCCAGATGTTAGTGAAGCAGATGAACAAAACAAGGTTGCCTATAGTCTATTTTATGTTTACCACATGGGGAAATTTTTTTGGTTATTAATGCTATTACTGGAATTTGATGTAATAAAATGGCCAACTATTGCCAAGATATAGCAAGACATTTATATTGTACATAAGCCTTTATAACTCTTCTCAGAGTCCTTTAATCACCTCCTTCTTCTGAAGGAGCCGCTTTCCTCCCGATGCTGCCACCTTTGCTGGTTCCTTTGCTGTCTGGAGTATGAGTTGAGGGCCTGGATCTGTCTGGCCTTCACAGCCCAAATGCTGAGCCCCGCCTGCAGGAAGTTAGCCCTTTACTTCCACACTTGGATACTCAGGGCATGGGATTCGGCCTCCTGAGTAGGTACCTAGGGGTTGGATGGGGGGCTCCAAGGGACCTTGATCAAGGGGCACTGGAGATTGTAGGGAACTGGGCAAACATGCCCTCCTCCTTTTTCACTTCGCTGGACTGCTCTGGGGTGGTTACTTCTTGTAGCCAATTACAGAGAAGCCCCATGTGCCATGTGAGCACTCCTGCTGAGTGACCCGCTGTGTGTCTGCAGACTGTTGTGAGGGGTTGGTGGTCAGGAAGGGGGCACTGCATCACATTGCTTTGCTGCTCTCCTTGCCTCTCTTCACTTTCTTCTCATCTAAACCATCATGGGCTTGCAACTTCCAAATAAAGTATCAGCACTTTAATCCTCACCGTAAGTTCTGCTTTGGGCTAAGACATCACTCCATGTATATTTTGTGCTGAATTGTTCTGAACTAGCAGCCCTTATAAATATGGATGATTATAAGACTCAGTGAATTCTGATATTTCCAAAAATGCCTTTTCTAAAAGCAATTCAAACAAAGGTCTCATTTCTCCTTGGTATTAAGCTGTAATTATTGAAGTTTCCTGAAAAACTGTTGTTAAAAAAGTAAGATGACTACTCCTTTCATCATATATGATTATTTTTTGCTGATCATACATGTAATATATGTTTATTGCAGAAATATCAGAAAATAAAATAAACAGGAGAAAAGATAATAATCATAACGCAGAGACCACAGGTGGTTGATATCTTGCCAGCCTCTTTTTCTAAATGTATGTGTGTATGTATATATGTATGCATGTGTATATCTCTTTACAAAAATAGGACCAAACAATCCATTCTGTTTTGAAACCAGCATTTTATACTCAATATATTATGAATATATTTCCATGCCACTAGTTCTACAACATCAGTATTTTGCCTGGCTGCATAGTATTCCATTATTGTTACAGTACACTCTAATATGATTTTAAGTAGGCTGTTGTGAGAATCAAATATGAAATAATATATTTAAAAGTTTTTAGTAAACTGCAAACCACTATACTAAAGTAAATTATAATTATTATTCTTATTTGCTGAACTAGAAAGTTGAAGACCTTTTGTTTGTGGTTGTGTTTTTCTGTCTAATCTATCACTTTAGCCTTCACCTTTTCTGAGTCATCTATTCAGAAGAGGTTAAAGTAATAGTAACTGAAGTCAGTGAAACTTTTTCTGCTCCAGGGCATGGGATTTGAATTCTGCTGCCCTGCAGAAAGCTCATGAAGGGTATTGGATGGGTTTAAGTTATCTTGTCTCTTTGGAGGGCTGGTGAAGCTAATTAAAAAATGAGCTCACTCCGTATAACTTCTTTATGCGTGCTCATCTTACATTCCTAATAAGAAATGTGTGAGCACTATGTACTATTAGTGGGCAAATGTGCAGTGTAATTTCAGACATGTCAACCCTTTCTGACACTGCCTAATGTGTTTTGCTGTGCAAAGAATAATGTCACCTGGAGGAGCTGTAATAACGAGCAATTTCTTTATCAATAATAGATAGAACTAGTCAGTGCCAAGGTCCAAATTGTTAGGTAAATTGTGCACGAGTCCCTAGTGGTCACTGGTGTTTCTCCAGGATTATCAGAGAATCGTTTCACTTACTGGATGAACAGAAATCTGGGCAGGTAATTTAGGAGTGTCTCTTAAGTGATATCCTTTGCCTGATAGTGAATGCCTGGATTTGGATAGGAATTGGTAGAACATTGGGACCTGTATGTGGAAATAATCTTTAGTTAAAGAAGTTGTTAAACATTTGCGTCTTTACGTTACTCGGAAGGAAGCTAAGGCGTACACACAGGCCAAAGAGTACAAGACACTATTCTGGTTGACAGCTGAAGACAAGGTTTGTGTTACTCAAGTCTTTGACTATGGTGTTCATATATTCAAGGAATTTTCCAACTTTGAACATCCTTTGGGAGTTTTATCTGAGTTAGAAAAATCATAGTAAAAGGAACAAAGGATTTTCCTCAAGAGTAAACACTTCTGAATTTGGCGCAGAAGAATGTGGGTTGGTCTCTAGCGGAGCATTCTTTTCTTCAGGCAGGGTTAATAATGATTAATGTTTTATTTATAATACTAGAGAAAAAGCAAGGCTGTTGCTTCAAAAATCTGCCTGAGGAATCAAAGAGAGAGGATTTTTCCCTTTTCTAGGAAAGACACCGTTCATTTTTGTAACCGAAGGAGGCTTAGGAACACCTCTGGGGTGCTGTGGGCTGACCTCACTTTCCAGGCTGCTTGTGAAATGGTCTTATTCTCTCCTCTCCTCTTACACCCCTCCCCCTGAAGCCTTAATTAGATTATATATTGGAGAAATACATGTTTAACTGCAATTAAATGTCTAGAAATTTACTGATGCTAAAAAACATACATTGGGGCTGGCCTGGTGGCATAGTGGTTAAGTTTGCATGCTCAGCTTCAGCAGCCTGGGGTTCACGGGTTTGGATCCCAGGTGCGGACCTACACACCACTCATCAAGCCATGCTGTGGCAGCGTCCCACATACAAAATAGAGGAAGGTTCGCACAGATGTTAGCACAGGGACAATCTTCCTCAAGCAAAAAGAGGAAGATTGGCAACAGATGTTAGCTCAGGGCCACTCTTGCTCACCAAAAACCACTCCCAAAAAAGCATATATGATAGTCCCCTAATCGACTTGCAATGTAGTAATAAAGCAAGGGAATCATGAAACTGGCACAAATTGTTTATTTTTAATAGTACTGTTTAGAGTTTTAGATTCTATTCCTGTTGCTTGTCAAAACACAAATCTACCTCCTGTGCTGCTGATCATAATGTTTGCTTTTCTTATTTATCAATTAAGCACTTTCGTATTTACCTTACTAGAAGATTTTTTTTTTGAAGAAAGGTGGTAGCTATTTATTTATTGGTGGTGAAGATATCGAACTTGACTCTAGATCTGCTTCCTCCCAGAAAATAGATTCTAACTATGATTTGTGTTTCTTCTTCTGTGACATTTGACATAGTTTTCATTAGCAAAGTTGCCCTTTGGGCAATTCCAGTAGCTGTTTCCAAGTGATTTCTTTATACTCCTTTTCTTCTGAGTCTTGGAGAACGCCATGTCCCTGCTCTGAGATGTCACTCAGCCGTTAGCATGTGTCGTTGAGGAGACAGTCCTAGGAGAGTTCAACAGGGGATTTAAAGCGAGAAGGGTCCATGCAGACACAATATCATCATTGTCATCATTGCCCCCTCATATTTCATCCTATGAACCACCATATGATTTCCAGAGACTTCACCATCCTTCTCTGTTACCACCTTGACTTTTACATATTTGTTCCCTGGCTACCCTTTCTTGCTCCAACTGTAGACAGGTAATAAACCCCCCAAGAACCTACTCTTTTCGGGAGACACAAAGGAAAAGACATAATTTCTCTTTTCTCTTCAATGGTGTGAACATTTTGCCCCCATTTTGTGATTGACCATGGTGATCCGATGTAGGCCCAGGAAGATGCTGATGGGAAAAGGATTTCCTGTTCTTCAGAGCTGCTCTTCTTCAGCCACATAACTCTGCTTTGTTTAATAGTGTAGCATCGGGCCAGGCACATAGTAGTTGCTCAAAAATATTTGTTAAATTGTTTAAAATAAAATTTAACTTTTGTGAAGTGCTTCCTATATGCTGGGCACTATTTTAAGTGCTTTCTATGCATTAACTCATTTAATTTAACAAATAAATGAATGTTATGAAAGATAGAAGAAATTGCCTCTGCATTGGGCAGACGTTAATCTGGTCAATATTTTATTGAAATTTCTGGACATGGTCAAACTCACTTTTGAGATTATTAGGAAATATTTACTAAATGTAGCTACTCAACATTGCAAAATTTTCACTCTCTCTGTGCTCAAAGCAGGTGTTTAAATAATCTTCTCGGGGATCCAAGAGAACAGAAAAGAAATTTCTCTCTCTCTTTTCTCATATTTGATAGAGTGGTTGGACTTTGGAAGTTTGGAAGTTGTGATTGTAAACCAAAATTATTATTATCTTAATAGCATTTTCTTACACATTTGAAAATGGATATTATAATTTTGCACTGCAGAAACTTGTGTAATAAACTCTTAGCAGATTGTTTTTTGATGCATCATACTATTTTCTCTAAGAATTTTCTTGCAGGGAGAAAATGACTGTCCTGAATATTATAAAAATAACTCATGTGCATTAGTCAACAACATGGCAGTACCCTACACATCTTTTTCCTAGTTCAGGGCCTTTAGCATAGGATCTCAACAAATATTTGTTGAATTTAATAAAGGTAGTTTGGAAAACAGGCAAAAAATCATCCATATTCTCATCAATAAACACATCCTCTATTAGCATTTACTGGTATTTCTTTCCAGATCTTTTTTTTCTCTGAGGAAAATGAGTACATTTTCATGTTATTATTGTAATCATTATAACCATCATTTCAGTGATTTTTTTTCAAAATGGAAATATCTTCATAACTTTTTCTCATTATAACAGGAAAGACAGAACAAATTTAAACCTTTAGAAATGCGTTAAGTACAAAATGAAAATTCTTTGTAACTTTACTTCCCAGAGATAATGTGTTTAGCGGCTTTATCTATCATTTGAAATATCTATTATTATTCCATTCAGTGAGTATAATCATAGTTTACTTAGGTTTGTTTATTATTATTGGATATTTAAGATTTTTCTTCCGTTTTTTGCTGTTATAAATAATGCTCCAATGAATATCTTTGCAATAAGCTTTTCTCATATTTATTTGTTTAAGATACATTTCTCAAAATGGAATTACTTGGTCAAAAGCTATGAATGAACTTAATGCCTTTGAGAAATATTTTCAAATTGCTTTCAAAATGATTGTGCCAATTTACATTTTCAACAGAGGTGATTCACAACACTGGTGCCAGTATAGAATATTATCATTCAACAAAGCACTTGCATAATTTCCTGAGAAAAATAGCACTTTCTTATGGTTTTATTTTGCATTTCTTTTTTTTTTTCTTTTTTCTGTTTTTTTTTTATTGATGTTTTAATGGTTTTCAACATTGTGAAATTTTGGGTTGTGCATTTTTGTTTGTCCATCACCATATATATGACTCCCTTCACCCTTTGTGCCCACCCCCCACCCTCCACCCCCACTGCCCCTGGTAACCACAGTACAGTTTTCTCTTCCATGTGTTGGTTTATATTCCACATATGAGTGAGATCATACAGTGTTTGTCTTTCTCTTTCTGGCTTATTTCACTTAACATAATACGCTCCAGGCCCATCCATGTTGTTGCAAATGGGACAATTTTGTCTTTTTTTATGGCTGAGTAGTATTCCATTGTATATATATACCACATTTTCTTAATCCAATCGTCAGTCAAGGGACACTTAGGTTGCTTCCACTTCTTGGCTATGGTGAATAATATTTTGCATTTCTTTAATTTCTATTGGAATGTTTCCCCATGTTTGTGTAATAGTTGTATTTTCTTTTGTGAATTGTCTATTTATATTATCAGGCTATCAGAATGTGAGGTTCTCCTTATTTTCTGTATGAACACTGTAAGTTGTAAAGAGAATAATCATTTATCTACTACATAAACTAAATTTTTCTCAGTTTATGCCTTTTATTTTATTTATTTTTTTAAACAGTTTTATTTATTTATTTATTTATTTGTTTGTTTATTTATTTTTGTGAGGAAGATCAGCCCTGAGCTAACATCCATGCTAATTCTCCTCTTTTTGCTGAGGAAGAGCGGCTCTGAGCTAACACATATTGCCAATCCTTGTTTTTTTTCCCCCAAAGCCCCATTAGATAGTTGTATGTCATAGATGCACATCCTTCTAGTTGCTGTATGTGGGATGCAGCCTCAGCATGGCCGGAGAAGCGGTGCGTCGGTGCACGCCTGGGATCCGAACCCAGGCTGCCAGTAGCAGAGCGTGCGCA
This sequence comes from Diceros bicornis minor, assembly GCF_020826845.1. NCBI lineage: Eukaryota > Metazoa > Chordata > Mammalia > Perissodactyla > Rhinocerotidae > Diceros > Diceros bicornis. Next base: position 66,938,104 of record NC_080747.1, on the reverse strand, counting down.
CTTAACCGCTAAGCCACGGGGCCAGCCCAATGCCTTTTAAATTTGACATTTTTTTTGATTTGGAGAAGTTTCCAAATTTTACAGAGTAAGGCTGTGGATCTTTTGTTTCTTTTATTGCTTTTTGTAAAAATTTACTTAATACCTTTATTTATTTATTTATTTTTTGTGAGGAAGATCAGCCCTGTGCTAACATCTGCCAATCCTCCTCTTTTTTTTTTTTGCTGAGGAAGACTGGCTCTGGCCCGTGACCATCTTCCTCCACTTTATATGGGACGCCGCCACAGCATGGCTGACAAGTGGTGCATCAGTGCATGCCCGGGATCCAAACTGGTAAACCCCGGGCCGCTGCAGCAGAGCGCGCGCACTTAACTGCTTACGCCACGGGGCTGGCCCCCTTAATACCTGTATTTAAATGATGACTTTTTAAAATTAATTTTTTTTTATTGCAGTAACATTGGTTTGTAACAGTGTATAAATTTCAGGCATACATCATTATACTTCTATTTCTGCATTGATTACATCATGTTCACCACCTAAATACTAATTATAATCCATCACCACACTCATGTGCCTAATCATCCCTTTTGCCCTCCTCCCTCCCCTCCACCCCTCTGGTAACCAAAAATCCAATCTCTGTCTCTATGTGACTGTTTGTTGTTGTTTTTATCTTCTACTTATGAGTGAGATCCTATGATATTTGACCTTCTCCCTCTGACTTATTTCGCTTAGCATAATACCCTCAAGGTCCATCCATGTTGTCACAAATGACTGGATTTCATCGTTTCTTATGGCTGAGTGGTATTCCATTGTGTATATACACCACATCTTCTTTATCCATTCGTCCCTTGATGGGCACTTCGGTTGCTTTCAAGTCTTGGCTGTTGTAAATAATGCTACAGTGAACACAGGGGTGCATGTATCTTTATGCATTGGTGTTTTCATGTTCTTTGGATAAATACCCAGCAGTGGAATAGCTGGATTATATGGTAGTTCTATCCTTAATTTTTTGAGGAATCTCCATTCTGTTTTCCACAGTGGCTGCACCAGTTTGCACTCCCACCAGCAGCGTATGAGAGTTCCCTTCTCTCCACAACCTCACCAACACTTGTTTCCTGTCTTGTTGATTATGGCCATTCTGACAGGCGTGAGGTGATATCTCATTGTAGTTTTGATTTGCATTTCCCTGATAGTTAATGATGTTGAACATCTTTTCATGTGTCTGTTGGCCATCTGTATATATTCTTTGGAGAAATGTCTGTTCAGGTCTTTTGCCCATTTTTTAATTGGGTTGTTAGTTTTTTTGTTGTTGAGATGTATGAATTCTTTATATATTTGGAGATTAACCCCTTATCAGATGTATGGTTTGCAAATATCTTCTCCCAATTGTTAGGTTGTCTTTTTGTTTTGTTGATGGTTTCCTTCGCTGTGCAGGAGCTTTTTCGTTTGATGTAGTCCCATTTGTTTATTTTTTCTATTGTTTCTCTTGCCTGGTCCGACATGGTCCTTGAAAATATATTGCTGACACCAATGTCGAAGAGCGTACTGCCTATGTTTTCTTCTAGAAGTTTCATGGTTTCAGATCTTACATTCAAGTCTTTAATCCATTTTGAGTTAATTTTTGTGTATGGTGAAAGATAATGGTCTACTTTCATTTTTTTGCATGTGGCTGTCCAGTTTTCCCAACACCATTTGTTGAAGAGACTTTCCTTTCTCCATTGTATATTCTTGGCTCCTTTGTCAAAAACTAGCTGTCCATAGATGTGTGGGTTTATTTCTGGGTTCTCGCTTCTGTTCCAGTGATCTGTGTGTCTGTTTTTGTGCCAGTACCATGCTGTTTTGGTTACTATAGCTTTGTAGTATATTTTGAAATCAGGGAGTGTGATACCTCCAGCTTTGTTCTTTTTTCTTAGGATTCCTTTGGCTATTTGGAGTCTTTTGCTGGTCCATATAAGTTTTAGGATTCTTTGTTCTATTTCTGTGAAAAATGTTGTTGGAACTTTGATTGGGATTGCACTGAATCTATAGATTGCTTTAGGAAGCATGGACATCTTAACTATGTTAATTCTTCCAATCTAAGAGCATGGACTATCTTTCCATTTCTTTGTGTTTTCTTCAATTTATTTCAACAATGTTTTATAGTTTTCAGTGTACAGATCTTTCACCTCTTTGGTTACGTTTATTCCTAGATATTTTATTCTTTTTGTTGCAATTGTAAATGGGATTGTATTCTTAATTTCTCTTTCTGCTGCTTTGTTGTTAGTGTATAGAAATGCAACTCATTTTTGTATGTTGATTTTGTATCTTGCAACTTTACTCTATTCATTTATTAATTCTAAAAGTTTTTGGTGGATTCTTTAGGGTTTTCTATACTTAAAATCATGTCATCTGCAAATAGTGACAATTTGGATCCCTTTTATTTCTTTTTCTTGCCTGATTGCTCTGGCTAGGACTTCCAATACTATGTTAAACAGGAGTGGTGAGAGTGGGCATCCTCGTCTGGTTCCTGTTCTTAGAGGGATAGCTTTCAGTTTTTCAGCATTGAGGATGATATTAGCTGTGGGTTTGTCATATATGGCCTTTATTATGTTGAGGTACTTTCCTTCTATACCCATTTTATTCAGAGTTTTTATCACAAATGGATGCTGTATCTTGTCAAATGCTTTCTCTGCATCTATTGAGATGATCATATGATTTTTATCCTTCATTTTGCTAATGTGGTATATCACGTTGATTGATTTGTGAATGTTGAACCATCCCTTCATCCCTGGAATAAATCCCACTTGATCATGGTGTATGATCTTTTTAATGTATTGTTGCATGTGATTTGCTAGTATTTTGTTGAGGATTTTTGCATCGATGTTCATCAGTGACATTGGCCTGTAATTTCTTTTTTTGTGTTGTCCTTGTCTGGTTTTGGTATCAGGGTAGTGTTGGCTTTGTAGAATCAGTTAGGGAGCTTCCCCCCTCCTCAATTTTTGGAAGAGTTTGAGAAGGATAGGTATTAAGGCTTCTTTGAATGTTTGGTAGAATTCAGCAGGAAAGCTGTCTGGTCCTGGACTTTTATTTTTGGGGAGGTTTTTGATTACTATTTCAATCTCCTTACTGGTGATTGGTCTATTCAAATTCTCTATTTCTTCTTGATCCAGTTTTGGAAGGTTGTATGACTCTTAGAATTTATCCATTTCTTCTAGATTGTCCAATTTGTTGGCATATAGCCTCTCATAGTATTCTCTTATAATCTTTTGTATTTCTCATGTGTCTGTTGTAATTTCTCCTCTTTCATTTCTGATTTTTCTTATTTGAACCTTCTCTCTTTTTTTCTTGGTGAGTCTAGCTAAAAGTTTGTCAATTTTGTTTATCTTTTCTCTTTTATTGCTTTTGAGCTTAGGAATTCCTTCTCTTTCCAGAGGTTTTATAGTTTTTCTATGCTTTTAGTTTTAACTGCTTAACTTGTTGATTATTTTAGTTATGGCAAGAAAGGAAGTTCCATATTTCTGTTTTTCAAAATTTTATCTCATTTTCTCAACATCGTTTATTAAATAATTCTTCCCCTGTCTGTTGATTTATGATGATTCCAATATATACTTTCAATTTTTAGGTAGCAAAAATTGGTACCAAAAATTAGACAGGGTCTAATTGTGAGCTATTTATTTATTTATTTATTTGTTTGTTTGCTTATTTTCGTGAGGAAGATCAGCCCTGTGCTAACATCTGCCAATCCTCCTCTTTTTTTTTGCTGAGGAAGACTGGCCAAGGGCTAACATCCGTGCCCATCTTCCTCCACTTTAAATGGGACACCGCCACAGCATGGCCTGCCAAGCGGTGCGTGAGTGTGTGCCCAGGATCTGAACCAGCAAACCCCGGGCCGCCGCAGCAGAGCACGTACACTTAACTGCTTGCGCCACCTGGCCAGCCCCCTCTGAGTTATGTATTTTAATCTAGGCATGTGTGCCATATATGTATGACATGATTTTAACTACCTTAATTTTATAGTTGATTCAGCACATTTTTATTGAGAGCTCAATGTATCAAGCTAACTCACTAATAACATCTCTTTTATACATTTTTATTTGATATTCTTACCTTCTTAGTCTTTCAGATGAATTTTAGAATATTTAAAGTCTCCTCCATAATCCTGTTGGAATTTTAAACACAAACATAAATTTTGGATGTTTTGCTATCTTTACACTAATTTTCCCCTTCTCAATATTTAAATCGTATTCTATAAATAAAGATTTATGTTTGTTCATGACATGCATATTTCTCATGGAAATGTTTCCTTTTTTATTTTTATTTCTATAGTAAATAAAATATATTTTAAAATGATATTATCTAACTGGACTACTCTATAGGAATGTTGTTGATTTAAAGAAATATTTATATCTGGCCGTTCTTCTAAACTCTTTTCTTAGTTCTACTGGTTTTTAGAATTCTCTATTTGGATATCAAGGTAGTCACTTATCTACAAATAATGATAATTTTTTTCTTTTTCTTACTGCATTCATAACTTTTATTTTTTTTGTGAATAATATGAAATATGGGTAATAGAAGGCTTCCTTGTTTTGTGCTTAGTCTTATATTTATTTATTTTGAGGTAACAGTGATTTATAACACTGTTTAAGTTTCAGGTATGCATCATTATATTTCGCCTTCTGTGTACACTACATTGTGTTCCCCACCAAAAGTCTAGTTACCATCCATCACTGTACACAGGTGCTCCTTTCCACTTTTGCCCTCCCCCCACCCTTGTGCTTAATTTTAATATTATGCTGTTAGAATTTCTTTATTAAGCAAGCCAAAGGGTGGGTGTTGTTGATTTGGTATAAAAAATAGCTTCTATTTATTGGGTGCTTATCATGTGCCCGGCACAGGGCTATGTATACACGAGGTTAATAGTGGTGTTATTGGACCTGGGACTGTTTAATTTCTAAATTTTTCCTCTTTTTTGTCCTATTTTTAAGCTATTACCAAAATCAGGAATGGAGGTTACTTTCATCAAATGCCTTTTTGGCGTCTGGGGAGTTTGATTTATTGATGTAATGATGCTATTAATGTATATTTGATCCTTTGTATAAATTGATACTCTACCTTATTCAAAGACAAGATTTCAATAGCTTCCAAGTAGTCATATATCAGGATAAAAAAATAGATGACAAGTTGAGGCAAATGATTAAATGGAGAATTATCTTATGGATTTTCTTGTTTAGCTTTTTATTTTAGCATATTACGTTAATAAATTTCTCACGACTGGGCCATTCTCACTTCCCCTGTTTAATTCTATTTGGTTACCTTAGATGATGTTTTGTTGAGTTTTATTTGCTAATGTTTTATTTGTAATTTCACTCTTATATTCTTATGTGAAGTTTTTCTAAAGTCTCCTTTCTTTTTCCCTTCCCTTCTCTTCCTTTTCTCTTTTCCTTTTTAAAAAATTTTGTGCTATCTTTGTGATGTTTTAGTATAGGGCTATATTTGCTTTTCTAAAATTAATTAGATTGTTTTCCATTTTTTCTTTATGTTCTGGAGCTGGATCCATTTACTTAATATGACACTGTCGGTTCCTGATAACTTGAAAGAATTCACCTCTAAAACCATGTGAGCTAGGAGCACAAGCATTCTGGAAATAAGACAAGAAAAAGTATGTGAAGATAGTATATATTTGTTTATTCCTTGCGAATGTCTGCCCTTCTTTGTAAGCTAATTTCCCTTCTCAAATAAGAATAATAAGGATCTTTGTACTTTTGAGATTAATCTATATTTTAAACTGGAATTTTCCTGCTGTAATAATTACATTTGCTGTTCCATCAGTTCAGACTTGATGGTCTGTTGACATTAGTGATCCCTGAAAAGCTTCTTGATAGTTTATTATTAAGTACCTGTTCTGCCCAGGTGACAGATCTACTTACTTTCTTCTTGTTGGCGTCTTGTTAAGAGCATTTTATTGTGGTGACTCTCAGGACTCCCCAAAGGGCACAATGTCTTCCTCTTTTGGGAGAAAGCATGGCACAGTCCTGAGAGCATGGGCTACTTTGGAGATGGATGGATCTGACTTTCCAAGCCAACCACATTGCTTATTAACTGCTGACTTTTCTAAATCTCATTTTCCTCTTCTGTAAAGTGGGAACAGCAATAAAATTTAAGCCGTTGGTTTTATGGGAAAATTAAATGAGAAAATCCTAAAATGCTGAGCACAGATTCTGACACATGGTAAATACAATACATGGTAGCTCTTCTTATTTGATGCTTCATATCATTGCCTCTTTTTTATTACACCAACAGTGTCAAAATATATTCAGAGATGTAAAAACGTTAACCTTTTTATTTAAAAAATTAACTTTATGGAAGTATAATTTGTATACAATAAAATGCTTCCATGAGTTTTGACAAATATATTCACAATCAAAATATAGAACATTCCCATCTGCCCAAATCATCTGTGTACTTCTTCCCCATCAATCTCCATTTCCCCGACCCCATCCAGGTAACCATTGGTGTGCTTTCTATCATTATGGATTAAATTTGTCTTTCCTAGAGTTTCATGAGAATGGAATTATGCAGTAGGTACTCTTTTGCATTGGTTTCCTCCCCCCATCCCACTCAGCATGTTTTAGAGATTCATCTATGTTGTTGCATGCAGGAGTTTTTTTTTTTTTTAATTGCATTTAGGTTGTTTTCAGTTTTTGGCTATTATGAATAAAACTGCTATAAATATCTGTGTAACATTTTTTTTAAAGAAATGAATGTGTACATGTTTTCTTTGGAAGAGATACTTGGGAGAAGAATTCCTGAATCACATGGTAAGTATATGTTGAACTTTCTAAGAAGCTGTCAAACAGTTTATCAAAGTGGCTATATTGTTTTATATTTCCACCAGCAAGGTCTAACTAAGAGTTCCAATTGCTCCACATCATAACTAACACTTGATATTGTCAGTCTTTTTTAATTTTAGCCATTTGAGTGGGGAGTTAGTGATATCTCTTTGTGGTTTCAGTTGCATGTCCTTTATGACTGAAGATGTAGAGCATCTTTACATGTGCTTTCTGGCGTTCCATGCATCTCCTTTTGTGAAGTTTCTGTTCAAATATTTTGCCCATTTTAACTGGGTTGTTTCTCTTTGTATTGAGTTATAAGAGTTCTTAAATATTCTGGATACATGTCCTGTGTGTCGGATATATGTACTTTGAATATTTTCTTCTAGAAGTTTTATAGTTTGGTTTTTGTGTTTAGGTCTATGATCCATTTAAAATCAATTTTTGTGAATAGTGAGGTAAGGATCAAGGTTCACTTTTACCCATGTGGATATCCAGTAGTTCTATCACCATTTGCTATTGAACATAGATTGACCGTATACGGATGGGTGGTTTTCTGTACTCTCTATTCTGTTCCATTGATCTGTATGTCTATTTTTATGCCAATACCACTCTGTTTTGATTACTGTAGCATTATATTAAGTCCTGAAATCAGTTAGTGTGGGTTTTTTGTTCTTTTTTCAAAATTGTTTTGGCTATTCTAGGTTCTTTACATTTCCATATACATTTTAGGAATCAGCCTGTCAATTTCTACAGTAAAGTCTGCTGGGATTTTGATTGATATTATGAAGAATCTATAGACCAATTTGGTGAGAACTAATATCTTATCAATATTGAGTCTTCTGACCATGAATACAGGTTATGTGTCTCGATTTATTTAGGTCTTTATTTTTTCTCAGCAATGTTTTGTTGTTTTCAGTGTAAGGCGTGCACACGTATTTAAAAAATCTCTCCCTAAGTATTTAATATTTTTTGATTCTATTATAAATGGTATTTTTTACTTCAATTTATAATTGCTTATTTCTAGAATATAGACATACAATTGATTTTTGAGTATTGCCCTTGTATCCTGCTACCTTCTTAAATTCACTTATTTCTAGTAGCTTTTGTCTAGATTTCTCAGGATTTTCTATGTACGTGAACATATCAGGTCTACTTATAAAGACAATTTTATTTCTTTTTTCCAATCTGTATGCCTTTTATTACCTAGCATTGGCTAGGACTTTTAGCAAAATGTTGAATAAGAGTGGTGAGAAAAGGAATCCTTGTTTCTGATTTTAGGGGGAAAGTATTCAGTCTTTCACCATTAAGTGTGTTAACTGTAGATTTTTCATATATCACTTAAAGAAGTACCATTCTATTGCTACTTTGCTGAGAGTTTTAACATAAATGGATTTCAATTTTTGTTAAATGCTTCTTCTGCATTTTATGAGATGATCACATTGTATTTATTCTTTTTCTGTTAATATAGTGAATTGCATTGATTGGTTTTCTTTTTTTTTTTTTTTATAATTTTATTTATTTATTTATTCCCCCAAAGCCCAGTAGATAGTTGTATGTCATAGCTGCACATCCTTCTAGTTGCTGTATGTGGGACACGGCCTCAGCATGGCCGGAGAAGCGGTGCGTCGGTGCACGCCCAGGATCCGAACCCGGGCCGCCAGCACCGGAGCGCACGCACTTAACCTCTAAGCCACGGGGCCGGCCATTGATTGGTTTTCTAATTTTAAACCTTTCATTTCTGGGACAAACTCCATTGATCATGGTGTTTTACTTTTTTTTACATATTGTTGCATTTAATTCTGCCTATGATAACAATTTTTCATAAAGTTGGGTACAGATCACATAGGATTTCATGTAGCGTTAATTCTATTAAAAGAGATAGTGAGATGCAAGGTGTAAGGTAGAGCAGATGTTTCTCTAAAACTAAGAGTAAGATTGTGGCCATCAAGGACAATAGGTGATGTGCTTTATTGCCGTATTATTAACTGACACTAAACTAAAGCTTTCTGTTTTATAGAAAAGTCTTTAGAAATGTAGGAAAATTCATGGTGAATATAATTTCATAAGAATTTTCCTTCTTTATTTTTTGTTGAAGTTCAGTTTATATTCCTCCTAGTGAGCTATAGAAAGCTTTACAAATGGACTTCAATTATTCTAACTGCCTTGAGAGCTGACAAATGCAATCGCCTAGATGTTTTACGTGGGCTCCGCAATCCAATATCAAGGCTTTTCTTCCCAATAGAATTTAAGTAATGTAAATAAAAAAAGGGCATGGGGGAATGAAAATGTGCAGAGCAAAGTCCTTAGGAGTAAATCGGTTTTGAGTGATGATCCAAGAGTTATGCTTGTGATGCTACTGAGGATTATTCTGCATTGTATTATCTGAGGCTAAAACTGCAAAGTGATCTTTAAGATTGTCATTAGATTTGTCACAATGGAATCTCTCTGTCTTTGGTAAAAGATAAAGTTCTAACCAGAGCCTCTAACCAGGGCAAAAGTGTTGGGAGCACTTAAAAATATACAAGAAAAAAATCCTTTAAATTTACACTGAAGTGTGTGCACCCTTTTGAGAGTACCATAGTCCTTTCCCAAGGACCTCCAGATTCTTCTAGTGCCTCAGGCTCTGTCCTCTTACAGAAAGGGAGAACGATTCCAAGAATTAATCTGGAAGGCATCTTTTGATCCAAAATCAGCATGAATGCATAGTTCCTTTATGTAAGAGAGGCAGGAGTTCTGCTCTAGTTTGAGGACTTCTTGAAAGCAAGATCTGCAACACAGCTCAGTGTATGGTACCTTGTAGGGGCTCAGGAAATGTTTGCGTAAAGAATGTGTGGACATTTCTATGAAAGAATGTGTTTTCTAATTTGACCAAAAGTTTTGATGTCAGAACTACCTGTATTCTATAACTATAGATACAGTGAGTTATAATCCAGTTCCTGAGTTATAGATTTTTAATATCTGAGGAATATTAACTCTTTATTGATAGAAGAATATTAGGTGAATGAGGATGAGAGGGGTTTGATGCCACAGGTTTAACCTTACAAGGAAGTCAGCATAGGTCAATAGTTCTCAAAGTGTGTTCTGTGGACCAGTAGCATTAGCATTACTTGAAAACTTAGAAATGCAAGTTCTCAGGCCCCACCCTAGGCCCCATTGAATCAGAAACTCTGGTAGTGGAGCCCAATCATTGATGTTTTAACAAGCCCTCCGGGTGAGTCTGATGCATGGTAAGGTTTGAGAACACTGGTATAGGGCTATTGGCTATTGGTATTGGCTCTCAACCGTAGCTGTAAAGGATAGACTCATCTGAAGAGCTTCTAAAATGTGCTGATGAATTAGTATTTGGGTGGTGAACATGATGTAATCTATGCAGAAATAGAAGTATAATGATATACACCTGAAATTTGTACAATGTTATAAACCAATGTTACTGCAATAAAAAAAAAAATCAAAAAAAAGAAAAAATAAAGGAACCTTTTGGTGAAAAAGAAAATAATAATAATAAAATAAAATGTACTGATGGCTGGGCCCCACCACAGATTAATTAAATCAGAATTTCTGAAAGTTGTGGTCCGGGCACTGATGTTTGTTAAATATTCCCCAACTGAGTTTAATATTCAATTAGGGATGAGAACCACTGACATAGGGCACTGGTTTTATTTTGCTGTTTGTTTTTGGTTTTTGATTTTTACTTTTTTGTTGAAGAAAAAACGTACATACAGAAAAGTACATAAATCATTGTGTATCATGGTATATTATCACAAAGTGAACATACCAACGTCAGCAACACTTGGGCCAAGACATAGACCGTTACCTGCACCTCTGCAGTCCCCTTGAGGCCACTCCTAATAACTACCCTTTCCCACATCCTCTCATGTAACCACTATTCCAACTCCTTACACTATTGATTAGTTTTGTAGGACATTATGTTTTTAAAGTGTGGTCTGTATCACTGACATGAGAATCATCTGACAGTCTTGTTAAAATACAGATTCCTGGGTCCTCCCTCAGCTTTAGGGATGGGAGTGTGAATTTTTAACAAATTCTACATTTGTTCTTTGCACTGAGATTTGAGAACTGTTAAAACAATCATTGCTACCACTTATTGAGAATCTTCTATGTGCCAATGCTATTCTAAGTGTTCTTCATATATTTATCTCATTTAATCCTTACATCAACACTCTGAGGTAGATCTTACTATCATCTTCATTTTCCAGATAATGAAAATGAGGCTTACTGAGGTTAAGTGACTTGCCCAAGACTATACAGCTGGTGAGAACCAGACTCAGTCTCCAGAGTCTATATGTGCTACCACTATCTTATTCTGTTTCTCGTAGAGAAACTAGGTGAAAAAATGCAGATATGTCAGAATAACACTGTTCCATCTCTAATCTTCTTTAAAAAATTGATCTGGAATTAGGAAACATTCCAAATTTCTTTGAAGACTACCCTTGTTTACTCTCACTTCTTTTGGTATTCTTTTGTTTTTCATACATTGTTGAAGATTCTCATGTGAAGAAAAATTCATTGGAGAAAATAAATTATTGTTAAAGTTTTTGTGACTTAATGTACTATCGCTCTAAGTGGTTTCTTAAAAAATGAATCTATTTAGTGGAAAAAAATGAAATTTGGATGGAGGAATTTCAGGGAATAGCAGAGGGGTCATTGCAGGCGGAAATGGGTATGTTTTAGGACTTGGGGCCACATTAAGATTCACAGACTATTTATTGTTGGTGAATGATTGTATACTACACCTCATGGTCTGTTTGGTGAGAATGTCTATTAGGACTGTATTCTTATTCATATTGAAATTTATAAAGCAGCACAGCAGTTGAAACTCTTAGCTTCATCTTTTTAGAACTGAGGTTGACAAATTATGGACCCTAGGGCCAGATTCAGTCCTTCAGCTATGAATGATTTTCACATGTTTAAATGCAAAATTAAAAAAGACTCTTAGCCTTTCTGTTAGAACAATTGCCTGAGAATTGAGGACGTTGCTTCTTGGCTCATAAAGCCTAAAAATGTTTACTGTCTGTACCTTTGTAGAAAGTTTACTGACCCCTGGTTTGGAAGATCATTCTGACATTGCAATTTACGCCTAAGAAAAGGAGTGTACTCATATTTGTTTATAACATATAAACAAATTGAATTAAGATGTGTTTATTGGATAGGTATTGTGGTGTTTGTGTGTGGGGGTGTGTGTGTGTGTAGGGCAAAGGTCTGAGATCCCCTGCTGGGTTGTGTTTGAGTGTGACCCAATATGGCAGCCCTCGGGCTCTGATGATGTCCTGCTTATTGACCAGCCACCAGCCTACTTGAGCATAGCTGCCCTTAGGCAGTTAGGCACTTAGGTTAGCCTCTTCCCATGCACATATGTATTTTCAAGGGTCTACTTATTTGCTTCCTAAGAAATCAGTAAGCATTTGATAACTATTCTTACCAAGCACAGCCTAAGATTTGATTATAATCTCTCAGGCAAGCTTGGAGCTTGTTGGGAGAAATGAACTTTCCAAATCTGCTTTCCTAAACTCCCCAAATTACTGACTGCCTTCCCAGTGTCAGACATTGGTCTCTAAGTGCTTTACATTATTTCATTTAATCCTCCCAGCTTCTCTGTGACGTATGATTAGCTTCCTTTTACAGATGAAGAAATGCAAAACAGAGACTTTTCTTAGGGCTCTGGCTCTGATTCCTTAGGGCTCTGAGATGCAGGGATGAGGAACCCAAACAGGTGTAGCCAGAAACATAGAGGAAATCCCCACACTGAATAATAAGCCACGAGAGCATTATTATCCAAATGGTGAATTCATCTATAAATAGGAAATCTCTCTATTTGTTTTTTCTGGAATTTGAAAGCAAATTAAAAAATATCCTTTATGCACAGCAGGATTTCAGAACAGATGTGTGCATTGCTGCTTGCTGCTCAGTTTTCAATTTGTTCTGCAGGCCGTGGCGACAGGCCAACTCGATATGTAGGTGGAATAGAAAACTGCCCAAATGCCTGAATTCTCTACAGCAACATGAGATTTAGGCATTTGAGGCAAGGGGCTTCCTTCCATTCCCCAATCCTTCCTGGCTGCTCAATGATGCTTGAAATGCATTTAACAAGGGACAAAGACTTTGAATCACTAATTCAAGAAACACTTCCTAGCAGCCCCTCCCCGAGGCTCTCATACTGGTCTGTATGTCTTAATCCTGGTACTTGTCATACTATATAGACAGGGACTGGGAGTTATATTTCTATATTCCCAGCATCCGGCACAGTGTCAGACCTAAAATAAATTGATTATTAAATATTTGTCGATGATTGAAAGTTGTACTTATACTTAGGTGTAAATGACTAACATCAGAACTCTTCCTGGTAGCTGGTTTTAACAGGGTGTGGGTGAGGAAGGGGCTCCAGGAGAGGAGGAAAGAACCAGAATAAGGAGGTTAAGAATACTAAAGCAAACTTCATCTCCTTCACAATTTTCCTTGCAGCCAACCCTAACTTAGTTAGCTGATGATGGAGCTGCCTGAGTGACGTGGGAAAAAACTTGTACACTAACCAGTGGTACAAGTCACTATGAGCATTTCCTCTAGTGTCCAAAGTGTGTAGTATAGTATCTAGAAATACAATCCTATGGCAATAGTGAGGCCCTCTTTTGGGCATTGGGTCTTAGCAGAGTATTTCAGTTTTTGTGTGTTGGCAGAGATTTTTTTCTTCTGTGACATGGTTTTAGGGTTTGATGTTAGTGGCTATCCACATCACTAACCTAATCTGTAGTTCCCAGGAGGGATCTTGTGGGGTAATGCTGTCCTGTACCTAGCAGGCTGGAATTAGTGACCTATCCAAAGCTGGCTAGAAGAACTGGACTGGAAATGCCCGGGAATTCATCTCTCCAGGGAGCAATCCTCAACCAATGGCTGATGGAAGTTTGGGGACAAATACCCCACCCCCTTGCCTCCCTAGTGGGATGACCTGGGTATGTGTGTTATATACTGTTTCCCAGTTTCCCCATGGGATTAAGCTCCAGTCACTCCCAGTGGTAGCTAGCTTGCCATCACACCTTTATTGGCTTTCTTCCCTTCCCTCTCAGTTCCCATTCACCTACTGGAGGTAGTGCTTCCTGCGCCTCCTGAAGAAATTTCTTGCACTGGAGTGGTTGCTATAGGGTCTGCTTCTGGGGAACCCAAACAAAGACAATGGTTTTAGCTCATTCCAAAGTAGTATCTTGTTGTCATCACTTAAAGACTGCTGGGTTTGTTTTGTTTTTGGCGAGGGTTGAGAAGAGAGCAGGATGGAGGGACAGGGATGAGGATGTATGGGTTTTTGTTGACACTTGATTTCCCTGGCTCACGGTGAACTATTAGCTCATCAGTGTTGAGAGAGTGAGAGTCTTTCATGTCTACTAGTCATTGCATCATTCAGGAAAATCTCCTCTGCTTCAAATAGAGTCCTTTGTGACCAGCCTATTCATCAATTTTTGCAAAGCTGATGTTGATGGCCTTGCTCAGGAGCACCTCCTCAGAAAAGCCCAGATGAGAAAAGCCATTTAGCTTCCATGTCAATCACGTACCAACACCCTTTGCCCTTGTCCTCGTGCACTTCATTTTCCTCACCTGGGCAGTGTGGAACACATACCAGCCCATGGTAGAGCATTTAGGTGAGATGGAAGGGGTGATGCTGCTCTGCTCAGTGTGATGTGTCACCCTGAGCTGCACAGCTTAGGCAGCAATCCCGTAGCATGGGACATAATAAAACAGCAGTGTCGGAGTATTATGAACATGTCAGGATGATGAATTTACTATAACAATATCACCATTGGCAGCACATGCAACGCACTATATCTCAATCTGTCATTTTCCATGGCCAGGCATTGTGTGGAATCAAGCTATTTTTTTTCTTTGGTTTTGAGTGATGCTTGTAATGGTGGTGGTGAGAAAGGAAGAAGTGGATAATGATTTTGGATAGCCTTGTTCTCGTTAACTGTTCTTCCCAGGAGACAAGGGGCTGTGGAGTGTGTGTGTGTTTGAGAGAGAGAGACAGAGAGAGAGAGAGAGACTAAGAGAGAGAGAGGGAGGTGTGGGAGTGGAAACTGGGAAGGGGGAGTGGGGATAGAAGGAAGATTATTAAAACATTTAAGTCCTGGGGTAAAGTCTCCATTAGGCTAATTAAGAAACTTATGCAACATAAGAATTTACCTATACTCCCTTCCAGGGTCATCTTGCTCAAACACAGGGTAGGAAATTGGAAGCTTTTATTTGTAGCCCATATTGGGATATCAATTTGGAAAATGATCTTTAGCATCTCATGCTTTTCTGCATTGCTTTCAGCTCTGCAACAATCCCCCACTCACCCTGTGACCACTGATCACTTTCTGGAGCTCTCAGACCCTCTTATTGATGGACTGCTGCTTCTCTACATAGGGACAAGTGTAGAGTTTGATATAGACAAGGCATCCTTCTGTTTCCTCTGATATTCTCTTATTTTCCACTCTTACTAGCACCTCACACAGGGCTGTATGAATGTATTTGACTTTCTTTGTTGAAAAGTTGGGGGACAATTAAAGGAAATTAAAAGGTAAGAGTTGAGCATTTAAATCTGTGTGATAAATATGACCTTTTAGAGGATCTAAGAGGAAAACATACAAGAGATTAAATCCTTCACAAGAGGGTGCCTGTAGTAAGCTGAATAATGGTCACACAAAGATATCAGATCCTAATCCCTGGAACCTGTAAATGTCACCTTATAAAGAAAAAGTCTTTGCAGGTGTGATTAGATTACAATCTTGACACAAGGAGATTATCCTGGATTATCCAGGTGGGCCTTAAATTCAGTTGTAAGTGTATTTATATGAGCGAGGCCAAAGGAGATTATACACATCTAGGAGAAGGTGATGCGAAGATGGAAGCAGAGATTAGAGTGATGTGACCTCAAGTGAAGCCATGAGAAGCTGGAAGAGGCAAAGAAACTGATAAAATTCTTTTATGGGTATACTCTGTCCTCAGAATTATTGCTGTTTCATATAATTCATTCTCCTGACTTTCTTCCACATGAGTATCTCCAAGTACTGTTTCAGAAACCTCACACCTATCCTTAGGAGTTGATCACATCCTAGGAATGATTCCTCTTCCCTCTTTCCTCTGGGAGTCTATTTTCCCAAATCTGAGTGATTGGGCCTAAAGTAATGACAGCCACCCACCACAAGACATGTGAGAATAGATCTGAACACAATGGAACTGTCCATAAGGAGACGGGGGCTTTGGTAATACAAGTCTCACACTGGTCCAGAGTGGACAGAGGTTCTCCCTTTTGTGTCGTCTTCAAGATCTCACAACCAGTGTGAGTTGAGTCGCTTCTATTTCTTTTCCCAAATTCACACACACACACACACACACACACATAGACACACCCCTTTATGGACAAACATGAATTCCCAGAGATAGTGAAGTCTGTATCCATAAGGAGAAGGAAACAAAAATATCTCTAACTGCCTCATAATTTGTAGTTCGACTATCATAATTTGGTCATCATAGTTTGACAGAGTCAGTCCAGTACACTATTACAATACTACTACTACCAAGTAGTATTGGTTCCTTTCCTTCATTCCCCCTTCCAAATTTTTCCCCGTTGGGGTCTGCTGGGAACAAGCAGAGAGTCTGGTATTGGACCATTTAGCTCTTCATGGCTGTCTCTTTAATTATTCAAAGATAAACATTGTGATTATTGCCTTGATATGGACTCAATTAAAGTTTTATTCTAGTTTCTGTATGGCAGAAGGGAGATGAGTGACTTATTTTTCCAGTCCATTCAGTTGACTGGAGCTCTGGGAGTCAGTTAAGATGGGGCTAGGAGAGGAAAATGAGTCTCATTAAAGGAACAGAAAGAGGAGGATCTGGTTCACTTGGAGGTTGTGTTGGCAGTTGATCATTGGTGTGATTTAAGGGAGGGCTAAAAGCTCTCTTGCCTGAAGACATCTTAACCTTCTCACCAGCCTACAGTTATACTGACTCCCCTTTCTCCTTGACTTGCAATTCTCACCATTAACAAGAGCTTATTTTACTACAAAAAAGGATCTGTTTTCTCCAGAAATCTGGTTTTCTGGAAAACAAAATGGAGCCTTAGTTGGGCTATCCTCTCCTAGAGCTCTCACCCAGAACACGTTAGCTATGCACGAGAATTTCCTTCTCTTCACATCTCTGCTCATATTGTTAGATTTTTTAATCTTTTGCCAGACTTTCAAATATGAAATAGTCTTTTACTCTGGTTTTAATTTGCGTTTCTTTGGTAATTAGTGAGATTAAGCATCTTCTCATGTGCTTACTAGCCATTTGAGTTTTTTCTTCTAGAAAATTACCTGGTAATAGCCTTTGTCTCTTTTCTATTGATGCAGTTTAGGTTTCTCATATTGATTTTTATATTCAGGATACAAACAGATGTTGAAATATCTTAGGAGTGATATTGTTATGATGGTGACATATGACATTCCCAGCTTTAGCCCCCCTCACAAGAAGACCAACTAGCAACTATCCATGGATAAGACACCATTGTGAAAATCCCAGAACCCGGAGTGAGGGTGAAGCACTCCCCTGGACAACAGAGACTGAGACAGGCCGCATTAGGAGGGTAAGAGGAGCAGCTACACTTTGACTGCATCACCCCTCCTCTAGGCTGGCATATCACCATGGCAACAGGGCCCCCCTCCGCCTACGTTTCTCCAGTGGGAAAAAGAGGACCCAAGGAGGTCATTCGGCTTTGGCAGCATGACAAGATGCTTCCTGGGAGGCTCAGTGGGGTCTTACCTCACAGGGATCACTGGGGGCCTACAGCCCCTCCTGAACTTGGAGTCCAGCCAATGGCACCATCTGGTTGGGAAGCACAGCCTGAGACCCCACCCAACCAGGAGTGATTGTGGAGCACACCTGCAGCCCTGCCCGGCTGTGGAATCCGACCAGTGGAGCTGCACTGTCAGAGAACACAGTCTACAGCCCTGCCCGATTTGAGGTGATTGCAGAGCCCCGCTAATGGCCCCACCAGACCATGGAACACAACCAGCAGCCCCACCACACCAGGGAGCCCACCCAGCAGCCCCACTTGAATGCTCGTATGGAACCATGAAAGACCCTGAATAGCCAAAGCAATCTTGAGAAAGAAGAACAAAGCTGGAGGCATTACACTTCCTGATTTCAAACTATCCTCCAAAGCTATCAATCAAACAGTATGGTACTGGCATATCAATCAAAACAGTGTGGTATTGGCATAAAAACAGACATATAGACCAATGGAACAAAATAGAGAGCCCAGAAATAAACCCACACATATACAGTCAACTAATATTTGACAAGGGAGCCAAGAATACTCAACGGGGAAAAGATAGTCTCTTTAATATGTTTAAACATAAATTGGTACAGCCACTGTGGAAAACAATATGGAGTTTCCTCGAAAAATTAAAAATAGAATTACCGTATGATATAGCAATCCCACTTCTGGGTATATATATGAAGGAATGAAATCACTATCTGAAAGAGATATCTGCACTCTCATGTTCATTGCAGCATTATTTACAATAGCCAAGACATGGAAACAACCTAAGTGTCCATTGAATGATGAATGGATAAAGAAAATATAATATATCTATTTAATGAAATATTATGCAGCTATGGAAAAGAAGGAAATCCTGCCATTTGTGACAGCAGGAATGAGCTTTGAGGGCATTATGCTAAGTGAAATAAATCAGGCAGAGAGAGACAAATACTGTCATACTGAGTATAACATACTCAGTTATATGTGGAATCTAAAGAAAAACTGAACTTATAGAAGCAGAGTAGATTGGTGGTTGCCTGAGGCAGGGGTCGGGTAGAGGAAATGGGTGAAGGTGGTTAAAGGGTACAAACTTTCAGTTATGATCTGAATAAGTTCTGGGGATCTAATGTACAGCATGGTGGCTCTAGTTAATACTGTGCACTTGAAAGTACTTGTTAGGAGTGTATATTTGAAAGTTGCTAATAGAGTGGATTTTAAAAGTTCTCACCACACACAAAAAAGTGGTAACTATGTGAGGTGTTAACTAACCTTATTGTGGTAATCATTTCTCAATATATGTATATCAAATCATCATTTGCACGTCTTAAGCTTATACAATGTTATATGTCAATTATATCTCAATAAAGCTGGGGGAAAAAAAGAAATGCCTTCTCTCAGTCTGTGGCTTAGTGTTTCATTTTATGGGTTTTTATTTTGCCATATGGGGTTTTAAATTTTAATGCAATTGAACTTATCAATCTTTTTCTTTATGGTTTGGCTTTTCCTATGTTATTTAAGAAATTCTTTCATACCCTCAGATCATAATGATATGCTACTATATTTCTCTGCAAAAGTTTTAGATTAATTTTTTATGTTTACATCTTTTTATCCATGTGGATTTTAGTTTTTGTATGCAATATGAAGTGGGAATCTAAATTATATATATTTTTCCATTTGGAGTTCATTGTCTTAGCATTATTTAATTATAATACCACCTTTGTTTATATATGGGTGTGTGTGTATATATGTATATATGTGTGTATGCATGTGTTCTATTCCATTGATTTGTTTGTCTGTTTATGCTCTAACACTCACTGTTTTAATGATTACAGCTTAACAATAGTAAGCCTTGATGTCTAGAAGAATAAAATTCCCCTCCTTCTCTACCTTCTTCAAAATTGTCTTGCCTGTCTTTGGCCCTTTACCATAGTTTTGTATGATATAGCATAATTGAGAACATATTATATGTACAATTTCATAACTTATTTTTCACATAACTTGATAATGGAAGATTTTAAAATGTTATTAAAACTTTCACCAAATTTTATTTAAGATAGCTCATACTATTTCCTTGTGTGCTGCCTCATATTTCATTTAACCTTTCCCATATTGCTGGACATTTATTTCCAAGTTTTCTTATATATAATAATACCATAATGAACATCTATGTGCATAAAGTTTTTTCCATCTTTAGGATGATTACACTATAGTATATTCTCAGAAATGGAACATAATTAATAATTTGATTTTCAAAAGAATTTTACATTATCACCGGAAATTTTTGAGACTATATGTTTAACCAGGTCTTTGTCATCACTGGATACTCTCATTTTTAAAATGAGAGAGAGCTCATCCTAGTTAACAATTTTGCCTCCAGCTGGTCCAGAAAAGAGACAATTTTCTAAAGACACTGATCAATATTCATAAGAATTGAGGAAGGAATGGGCTAGCAATAATTGTTTGCATGGGGGTGGCATTTGAAGGAAAGAGAGAGAAGAGGAGCTCAAAGAAATTAATCCCAAAGTGGCTCTTTTGGTTTAGTGTCGGGAATGAGGCTATTTCTGTTGGCTTCACTAACTGTACCCTCATTTCTTCCTCATGTTGCCTGATTCCATATGCAGATGTTAGAATATAGTGGCTTTTTGACAGATTATTTAAATCCCAGTGAGGTGGAACAGTATTCGGATTGTTTATAATGACTATCATCAGTGGCAAATTAGTTTAGCTTGTCTCAGTTTATTCTCCTTGACAGCTTCATGTTTATTTCACACCATAGAGGCTGAAAAAGAAAACACATATAAAAGAGAACTTGTTTTATTGTCATTTAATTATATGAATAATAACACGATCAAGAATGTGTTTAGGACCCTGTCCCAGCCACAAAAGAAAACTGAACCTGAAAGACTAAGCCAATTAGGCCTTTTTAGTAGGTTTGCTTTATTTTTTTTTTTCCTACATACTAGTTTCTTTTTTTATTGAATTCTGTCAAATTTATATTTTTCTAGAAATGGAAATTTAGGAAATAGACAAGTCATGGTAATTGCAAACCATGCATGATTGCTTGGCCTTGGAATGTACTGTATGGGATACTGTATCTCTTAACCATGAGTTTGACAAATAATGCACTTTTACCTGTTATTGCAATTAAAAGATTAAGAATACATTAGCTCTCTAGAACTCATTCATCTTACATCACTGAAACTTTGTACCCTTTGACCAGCATCTCCCATTTCCCCCTCTCCCTCACCCCTGGTAGCCACCATTCTACTCTCTGCTTCTATGAGTTTGACTATTTTAGATTCCACATATAAATGAGATCACACAATATTTGTCTTTCTGTGTCTGCCTTATTTCATTTAGCATAATATCTTCCAGGTTCCTCCATGTTGTTGCGAATAGCAGGATTTAGTCTTTTTAAAGGCTGAATAACATTTCATTGTTATATATACCACATTTTTTTTACTCCATTCATCTGTTGACAGATATTTAGGTTATTTCCATATCTTGGCTATTGTGTATAATGCTGCAGTGAACATGGGAGTGCAGATATCTCTTCAAGATAGTGATTTCATTTCCTTTGGATAAATACTCAGAAGTAGAATTGCTGGATCATATGGTAGTTCTATTTTTACTTTTTTGAGGAGCCTCCATACTGTTTTCCATAATGGCTATTCCAATTTACACTCCTACCAACAGTGCACAGTGGTTCCCTTTTCTCCACATTCTTCACAGCGCTTGTTATCTTTTGTCTTTTTGATAAAGCCATTCTAACAGGTGTGAGGTGTTGTCCCATTGGAACAGCATGGTGACTATAGTTAACAGTACTGTATAGTATACTTGAAGTTTCCTAAGAAGGTAGGACTTAAATGTTCTCACCATCAAAAAAAAAAAAAAAGAAAAAAGAAAAAACAAATAATGAACGAATGAAGGAATGAAAGAAAGAAAGTGGTAACCGTGAGGTGATGGATATGTTAATTAGCTTGATTATGGGGATCATTTCACAATGTATAGATATATTGTGGGGCATCAGAATTGGCCACCCCAAAATGTGTCTCTTTGGCATGAGGATTATTTTGGGCTAATGAGGATTATTACTTTTAAAAACTGCAGACATGGGAGAAGCTCTGAAAAGTAGAATTTACTCTTTGTAAGAGACATTTACATTTGTAAGGAAAATCTCCATTTGTAAAGGTATCTCCCTCTCTGTACCTCTCTGTGTCTAGAGTTTCTCTAGAAACTTCTCAATGTGAAAGATAAGGACTTAAATCTGCATAATAACCTTACCCTTGTTTACTGTGCTTTTCTGGTAATCTCCCATAGCTGACTCCCCCTACCCCCAACATCCTCCTTTGTTGTTACCTGAAGATGCTATTTAAGATGAAAACCTCTGCCATTTTGGTGAGTTACCCAGTTTTTCCTTGGTCTCTCCCATGTATACATGTTATAAAGCTTTGTTTGGTTTTCTCCTGTTATTCTGTCTCATGTCATTTTAATTCATAACCCAGCCAGAAGGACCCAGAGAGGGTAGAGGATATGTCTCCCTCCCCTACAATATGAAAACATCAAGTTGTATGCCTTAAATATATACAATTCTTATGTGTCAATTATACCTTGATAAAGCTGGAAAAAGTTTTAAAAATCAAATTAAGAAAAAAAGGTAAAGAATAATTTTAAGGTACCTACACATTTGCCTCTTGATGATCTACTTGGGTACTACCCTTTCTATGAGTTATCCCAACAGAAATTTAGTTCTAGTCTATCTGTTTCACCCCTTCTAGGCAGTGTCTCTAATTACTGCAAGGTAATGTTGGTATTAGCATAAATAGAACACAATAGGAAAGAGGAATCTATTTATAGAAAGTGTGTATAATTCTCTTCCAAAAATCTGATTCTATCAAGAGAATGTGCGTATAGCTACTTGATGCTGGACATTCACCAACACAGGAAAACAACCATTCACCAAACCCGCATGTATGAGGAGAAGTATAGTGAAGAGTTAGGAAAAGTGCTGCCTCCATCAAAGCCTTTGTGGCTCTGTAACTTGGCACCACTACATACCAGCTGTGTGATCTTTTTTTTTTTTTTTTATGTAAAAGCAATATTTTATTTATTTATTTATTTTTTAAATTTTTTGTTTATTGCAGTAACATTGGTTTATGACATTGTAAAAATTTCAGGTGTACATCATTGTACTTCTATTTCTGCATAGATTACATCATGTTCACCACCAAAATACTAATTACAACCCATCACCACACACATGTGCTGAATTATCCCTTTCACCCTCCTCCCTCCCCCGTTCCCCTCTGGTAACCACCAATCCAATCTCTGTCCCTATGTGTTTGTTTATTGTTGTTATTATCTACTACTTAATGAAGGAAATCATACGGTATTTGACCTTCTCCCTCTGACTTATTTCACTTTGCATTATACCCTCAATGTCCATCCGTGTTGTCACAAATGCCTGGATTTCATCGTTTCTTATGGCTGAGTAGTATTCCATTGTGTATATATACCACAGCTTCTTTATCCATTTGTCCCTTGATGGGCTCTTAGGTTGCTTCTAAGTCTTGGCTATTGTGAATAACGCTGCAATGAACACAGGGGTGCATGTACCTTTACAAATTGGTGTTTTCAAGTTCTTTGGATAAATACCCAACAGTGGAATAGCTGGATCATATGGTAGTTCTATCCTTGATTTTTTGAGGAATCTCCATACTGTTTTCCATAGTGGCTGCACCAGTTTGCACTCCCACCAGCAGTGTATGAGAGTGCCCTTCTCTCCACATCCTCTCCAACACATGTTGTTTCCTGTCTTGTTAATTATAGCCATTCTGACGGGCGTGAGGTGATATCTCATTGTAGTTTTGATTTGCATTTCCCTGATAGTGATTTTGAACATCTTTTCATGTGTCTGTTGGCCATCTGTATATCTTCTTTGGAGAAATGTCTGTTCAGGTCTTTTGCCCATTTTTTAATTGGGTTGGTAGTTTTTTTGTTGTTGAGATGCATGAATTCTTTATATATTTTGGAGATTAAGCCCTATCAGAAGTATGGTTTGCAAATATCTTCTCCCAATTGTTAGGTTGTCTTTTCGTTTTGTTGATGGTTTCCTTTGCTGTGCAGAAGGTTTTTCGTTTGATGTAGTCCCATTTGTTTATTTTTTCTATTGTTTCTCTTGCCCGGTCAGACGTGGTGTTTGAAAAGATGTTGCTAAGACCAATGTCGAAGAGCGTACTGCCTATGTTTTCTTCTAGAAGTTTCACAGTTTCAGGTCTTACATTCAAGTCTTTAATCCATTTAGAGTTAATTTTTGTGTATGGTGTAAGGTAAGGGACTACTTTCATTTTTTTGCATATGGCTATCCAGTTTTCCCAACACCATTTGTTGAAGAGACTTTCTTTTCCCCATTGTATGTTCTTGGCTCCTTTGTCAAAGATTAGCTGTCCATAAATGTGTGGGTTTATTTCTGGGCTTTCGATTCTATTCCATTGATCTGTGTGTCTGTTTTTGTGCCAGTACCATGCTGTTTTGGTTACTATAGCTTTGTAGTATATTTTGAAATCAGGGAGTGTGATACCTCCAGCTTTGTTCTTTTTTCTTAGGATTCCTTTAGCTATTCGGGGTCTTTTGTTGTTCCATATAAATTTTAGGATTCTTTGTTCTATCTCTGTGAAAAATGTTGTTGGAACTTTGACAGGGATTGCATTGAATCTATAGATGGCTTTAGGAAGTATGGACATCTTAACTATGTTAATTCTTCCAATCCAAGAGCACGGAATATCTTTCCATTTCTTTGTGTCTTCTTCAATTTCTTTCAGAAATGTTTTATAGTTTTCGGTGTACAGATCTTTCACCTCTTTGGTTAAGTTTATTCCTGGGTATTTTATTCTTTTTGTTGCAATTGTAAATGGGATGGTATTCTTAATTTCTCTTTCTGCTACTTCGTTGTTAGTGTGCAGAAATGCAACTGATTTTTGTATGTTGATTTTGTATCCTGCAACTTTACCATATTCGTTTATTACTTCTAAAAGTTTTCTGGTGGATTCTTTAGGGTTTTCTATATATAAAATCATGTCATCTGCAAATAGTGAGAGTTTCACTTCTTCCTTTCCAATTTGGATCCCTTTTATTTCTTTCTCTTGCCTCATTGCTCTGGCTAGGACTTCCAGTACTATGTTAAATAGGAGTGGTGACAGTGGGCATCCTTGTCTGGTTCCTGTTCTTAGAGGGATGGCTTTCAGTTTTTCACCATTGAGGATGATATTAGCTGTGGGTTTCTCATATATGGTCTTTATTATGTTGAGATACTTTCCTTCTATACCCATTTTATTCAGAGTTTTTATCATAAATGGATGCTGTATCTTGTCAAATGCTTTCTCTGCATCTATTGAGATGATCATGTGATTTTTATTCTTCATTTTATTAATGTGGTATATTACGTTGATTGATTTGCAAATGTTAAACCATCCCTGCATCCCTGGAATAAATCCCACTTGATCATGGTGTATAATCTTTTTAACATATTGTTGTATGCGATTTGCTAGTATTTTGTTGAGGATTTTTGCATCAATGTTCATCAGTGATATTGGCCTGTAATTTTCTTTTTTTGTGTTGTCCTTGTCTGGTTTTGGTATCAGGGTAATGTCAGCTTCGTAGAATGAGTTAAGGAGCTTCCCCCCCTCCTCAATTTTTTGGAAGAGTTTGAGAAGGATAGGTATTAAGTCTTCTTTGAATGTTTGGTAGAATTCCCCAGGGAAGCTGTCTGGTCCTGGACTTTTATTTTTGGGGAGGTTTGTGATTACGGTTTCGATCTCGTTACTGGTGATTGGTCTATTCAAATTCTCTACTTCTTCTTGATCCAGTTTTGGAAGGTTGTATGATTCTAAGTATTTATCCATTTCTTCCAGATTGTCGAATTGGTTGGCATATAGCTTTTCATAGTATTCTCTTATAATCTTTTGTATTTCCGAGGTGTCTGTTGTAACCTCTCCTCTTTCATTTCTGATTTTACTTATTTGTGCCTTCTCTCTTTTTTTCTTGGTGAGTCTAGCTAAAGATTTGTCAATTTTGTTGACCTTTTCAAAGAACCAGCTCTTGGTTTTATTAATTTTTTCTATTGTTTTTTTGGTCTCTATTTCATTTATTTCTGCTCGGATTTTTATTATTTCCCTTCTTCTACTGATTTTGGGCTTTGTTTGTTCTTCTTTTTCCAATTCTTTTAGGTGCATTGTTAGATTGTTTATTTGAGATTTTTCTTGTTTGTTGAGATAGACCTGTATCGCTATAAACTTCCCTCTTAGAACTGCTTTTGCTGTATCCCATAAATTCTGGCATGTCGTATTTTCATTTTCATTTGTCTCCAGGTATTTTTTGATTTCTTCTTTGATTTCTTCATTAACCCAGTCGTTGTTCAGTAGCATTTTGTTTAATCTCCACGTATTTGTGGCTTTTCTGATTTTCTTCCTATAGTTGATTTCTAGTTTCATTCCGTTGTGGTCAGAAAAGATGCTTGGTATTATTTCAATCTTCTTAAATTTATGGAGACTTGTTTTGTGGCCTAATATGTGATCAATCCTGGAGAATGTTCCATGTGCATTTGAAAAGAACGTGTATTCTTCGGTTTTTGGATGGAATGCTCTGTATGTATCTGCTAGGTCCATCTGCTCTAGTGTGTCGTTTAAGGCCAATGTTTCCTTATTGATCTTCTGTTTGGATGATCTATCCGTTGGTGTAAGTGGAGTGTTAAAGTCCCCTACTATTATTGTGTTACTGTCTATTTCTGTTTTTATGTCTGTTAATAATTGCTTTATATATTTAGGTGCACCTACATTGGGTGTGTAGATATTTACAAGTGTTATATCCTCTTGTTGGATTGTTCCCTTGATCATTATGTAATGCCCTTCTTTGTCTCTTTTTACAGTTTTTATTTTAAAGTCTATTTTGTCTGATATGAGTACTGCTACCCCAGCTTTCTTTTCATTGCCATTTGTGTGGAGTATCTTTTTCCATCCCTTCACTTTCAGTATGTGAGTGTCTTAGGTCTGAAGTGTGTCTCTTGTATGCGGTATATATATGGGTCTTGTTTTTTTATCCAGTCAGCCACCCTATGCCTTTTAATTGGAGCATTTAGTCCATTGACGTTTAAAGTAGCTATTGATAAGTATGTACTTACTGCCATTTTTTAACATTTTTTTTTTTCTCAGTGTTTTAGTAGTCCTTCTCTGTTCCTTTCTTCTTCTATACAGAATTGATGGTCACTTTAGTTTGACCTCTGTCTGAAAGCTGTACTCTTAACTCCCCTCCTCCCTCCTTTTATGTTTTTGATATCATATCTAACCTCTTTTTTGTGTATTTGTATCCATTATGTTCTAATCATGGAAATAAGATAATTTTTCCTATTTGTGGTCTTCTCTTTTCCCCTTAAATCAGTCCCTTTAACATTTCTTGTAGCACTGGTTTCTTGGTGACAAACTCCTTTAATTTTTGCTTATCTGGGAAAATTTTGATCTCTCCTTCCATTTTGAATGATAACCTTGCTGGGTAGAGTATTCTTGGCTGTAAGTTTTTTCCTTTTAGCACTTTAAATATATCATGCCATTCTCTTCTAGCCTGTAAGGTTTCTGCTGAGAAGTCAGCTGATAGCCTTATGGGGTTTCCTTTGTACGTAACTTGACATTCTCTTGCGGCTTTTAGGATTCTCTCTTTATCTTTAATTCTGGACATTTTGATTATGATGTGTCTTGGTGTGGGCCTCGTTGGGTTTATCTTGTTTGGGGCTCTCTGTGATTCCTATACCTGGATGTCTGTTTCCTTCCTTAGGTTAGGGAAGTTTTCATCTATTATTTCTTGAAATAGATTCTCTGCCCCCTTGTCTCGCTCTTCTCCTTCTGGGACACCTATAACACGGATGTTAGTGCGCTTGATGTTGTCCCAGAGGTCCCTTAGACTGTCCTCACTCTTTTTAATTCTTTTCTCTTTTACCTGTTCACCTTGGGTAATTTCTTCTAGTCTTTTGTCCATTTCACAGATCCATTCTTCTGTATTCTCTACTCTGCTTTTGAGTCCCTCTAATGAATTTTTCATTTCCAGTATTGTATTCTTCATTTCGGATTGGTTCTTTCTTATATCTTCCATTTCTTTGTTGACATTCTCACTGAGTTCATCTATTCTTCTCCCCAGATCAGTGAGCATCCTTAACACTCTTTGTTTGAACTCTCTGTCAGGTAGGTTGCTCATTTCTGTTTCACTTAGTTCCTTTTCTGGGGTTTTGTCCTGTTCCCTTACTTGGAATGTATTCTTTTGCCTCCTCATTTTGCCTCTTTCCCTGTGCTTGTGTCTATGTATTAGGTAGGTCAGCTACATCTCCTGCTCTTGGATAGGTGACCTTATGTAAGTGATGCCTTAGGAGGCTTCCAGTGTGCTTCCCTCAGTTCTCAATGTTCCAGGGGTGACCCCTATGTGGGCTACGTGTGTCCTTCTGTTGTGGCCTGTTTGCTCTCCCTGTAGGCGCCCAGGGAGGCTGAGTTATGCTCTTGGCCAGCTGTTGTAATGCTCAGCTGCTTGTAGTTGTTGTGGGCCCTTCAGTCTCTTTATCAGGTGTGGGGAGCCCCAGCACAGTTGGCTGCAAGTTCTAATACCACATTTGTGTTGCAGTATTTCTTTTAAGTGAGTAGGCCCTCAGCGTGGCAGGTTGTTAGGCTCAGGGCCTTACAATTGCTGTAAGCCTCTAGCCTATTAGGTCTCTTGTCAGCTCTCTGAGGATTGCAGCTGGGTGGGGCTGGCCTCAGGCACAGGAGCACCCAATCGTTTCAGGCTTTGGAATGTGGGGCAAACCTCCTATGTGGGTCTTTGAGAAGCACAAGTCTTCTGCAGCTGACAAACCTTGCCGCCCACAGGTCCACACACAGTCAACACAGTCCTGCCCCATGTGAGCGCCCCGACCTCCCCAAGCCGACCCAGTCTCTCCACGGCGGGAGCCCCACACACTCCGCCACCACCCCACACTCTCTACCTGCTCCTTGTGCACACCCTGCCCTGCTCAAGTCGGCTCAGTTGCCAGGCTGCAGAGAATCCAGTCACCAATCTATGCAGGCCCACAAGTTGCCTGAGGGCTTGTTGTTGGGTGGGGCCAGTCTCTAGGGTGGGCTGCCTGCCCTGGCTGAGCTGGATTAAATCGGTGCTCTAGCGGGTGGGGCAGACCCTGGGCTAGCAGGCCCCAGGGAGAACTCCAATGGCGTCTGTGTCAGCACGCCCACACGGGGCCACAACAATGGCCGCCGCCAATGTCCCAGTCCCTGGAGAGGTCTCACCCCTCACGGAGATGCACTCAGGGCCTATTAGGTGAGTCTCTTGTCACCAAAGCACTGTGCACCTTTCTGGTGATTTAGGATGCTTTCTGAAACGGGTGAGTTTGCGCGCGGGCCCTTTAAGAGCCGGTTTTAGTTTCTTTGTGAACCGGGTTTTCTGGGGGTACTCCCCAATGTTTTAGTAGCAGGCAAAGTCAGATATTATGCCGCTGGTCTCGATTGTGCTGGGTCCACAAAATGCCCACAGCGGGGGCGCTCCCCGGCTCAGGGCCCCGCGCCTCCAGGGAGGCTGCGGACCTGTGAGCTGCTCCCGGCGGCCGTGAAGCTGGCGGCTTGTGAAGGCGGCGTTTTTCCTCTCCAGAAGGGAGTCTCTGCCTCTTCCACCTCAGTTAGGATTGTCCGTTGTTGCAGGAGTTCCTCTTATCCAGTTTTCCGTTCTGTCTCAGGGGTAATTTTTCCACGGGTAGTTGTAAATTGGCTGTGTCCACGGGAGGAGGTGAGTTCCGAGTCTGCTTAAGCCGCCAGCCATCTTGACTCCCTCCCTCAGCAGTATCCAGCTGTGTGATCTTAATCAAGTTTCTTAATCTTTCTGGACCTCAGTTTCCTTATCTATAAGATGAAGTTGTAAAGATGAAATGAGTTAACATGTGTAAATTGTTTGGCATATGTAAGTACTCTGTAAATGTTGGCTATTCTTATTAGTTTGTATCTGGAACCCTGAGCAAAGTCCCAAGGCAGTGGACACACTGGGTCTCAGAGAGGCTTCTCAGCCCTCAGTCTGTTCTGAACAAATTATGTGCTAGTGTCACAGGTTGAGCTCCCTGGAAGCAGCCTTGGAGATGGAGATTAGCATGTTAATCAGGTCTCTTGAGAGCATCACCTGGGAAGAGAACAAAGCAGAGGTTGGGCAGAGGTGGTTTTTTTTTTTTTTTTTTTAATATATATTTAGAGCGTGTGTGTGCGCGGAAGACTAACCCTGAGCTAACATCTGTGCCCATCTTCCTACACTTCATGTGGGACGCTGCCACAGCATGGCCTGACAAGTGGTGTGTCGGTGCACGCCTGGGATCCGAACCCCGGGGTGCCAACAGTAGAGCACGTGCACTTAACCGCTATGCCATGGGGCTGGCCCCAGAGGTGGTTTTTGTTCTCCTGATTAGACCTTGACTGATATACACCTTCCCTGTTCCCCAATTAGGAAGAAAGCTCTGTGAGGGCAGGGGCTACTGTTTGTTTTTGCTCATCAAGGTATTACCTGGATCCAGCACAGAGACTGGAAGGAATTTCAACAGCACTGCAGCCATTCTCAGCCCTGGACTCACTGGGAGTCCCTGTCACCATCCAGACTGTTCTGTGAGATCTCAGACGCTAACATAACATATTCTGATGACAAGTTCAATCTTTCTGACTCGCTCACTCCTTTCCTTTCACTACAGTTCAAAAGCAGTATAGCAAATGCATTAGCTGAATTTATAGGTCTGTTTTTTATAGCAACTTTTAATTGGAAGTAATATAATACTGTGTATTTCTTCCCCTTTCCTCTCTCCTACCCTTCCTCCCTCCCTTTCTTCCTTCCATCCTTCCTTCCTTCGTTTCTCCTTCCATCTCCTTCCTCCTTCACCTCCTCCTTCTCTGCTGCCTCCCCCTCCTCCTCTGCTGCCTCCTCCTCCACCTCCTCCTCTTCCTCCTTCTTCTCTCTCTTTCTCTTTTGGCATGCCTGCCTGGAAGCCCAGAGCCGATCTTTCACCTGAATATGTTGGCTCTGTCAATCATCCATTTATTTTATTAAAAATATATTTCTTTGCATGGCTACTAGAGTCCAGGTACCTGAGGTACAAAGATGAGTAAGATGTAGTGCCTGCCCTCCAGGAATGATAATAGAAGAAACAGACATGTGAATATACATGCTATTATAAACCCAAGTGTAGGAGTTCTGTCGGAATGTAGTGGAAGGACTAATTCTGCGTGGGTATAGGTAAGCTATCACGGGGGTTTGCATCTTGAAGGCTGGATAGAATTTCTTCAAGCAGACAAGGAGAGGAAAGGCATTCCCAGTAGAGGGAACAGCAAGAGCAGAAGTATCAAGGACTAGAAGAGAGTTCTTGGTCCTTTAGACAGGTTGCAACAACTCAGGCCTGGAGTG
Source organism: Diceros bicornis minor (assembly GCF_020826845.1). Classification (NCBI taxonomy): domain Eukaryota; kingdom Metazoa; phylum Chordata; class Mammalia; order Perissodactyla; family Rhinocerotidae; genus Diceros; species Diceros bicornis. The sequence goes on along the minus strand of NC_080747.1, from coordinate 66,907,057 downwards.
CTATGTGAGGAGGGGCAGATCTGAGCGGGGAGAGGTGGGCCAACCAGATCATAAGGGCCCTATGAACTTTGCCAAGGAGTTCAGCCATCATACTGTGGTGATGGCAAAACCCTTGAAGGGTTAAAGTAGGTGAACACCATGATACAATATGCATTTTATACAGATAGTATAAATGGATCAGAGAGGTGTAAGATCCGAGGCTCTCACAATTATTTAGGCAAGAAATGATGCCTGAAATAACATATGGTTGTGGGCTTGGAGATGAGGATATAGATTAAGAAATATACTGAAGAGGTAAACTGATAGGAGTTGTGGTTAAGAGTGAAGGTTCCGGAGCCAGGCTGCCTGAGTTTGAATCTTGGTTCTGCCTTTTAGTAATTGGGTGAGCTTAAGTTACTAATGTGGAATAAAATGAAATCAAAAAGACCCCTGAGAATAAGATGGACTCTGTGTGGCTAACCAGGACCTGAATAAACAAAATGGAGTCAAGCGGCCATGATGGGACCAGGATGTAGTCACATACTCTGTTCTCAGAAAAACCAGAGAATGCACTCTTAAGCTTTGACTCTGCCAAAGTTCCTGATTTTACAAAAGCCCCTAACAGCCACCTGGACCTAACCAATGAAACTGTGACCTGTGCCAACCAATCAGGACTAAGCAGGCTTGCATCCTTTATTTGCATAAGGAGCCGAGAGTGGGAACCTAGGTGGGAATTTTGTTTGTTTTGTTTTTTTAAAGAAATATCACATTTTTTTTTGCTGGAAAAGATTCGCCCTGAGCTAACATCTGTTGCCAGTCTTCCAATCTTCCTCTTTTTTTTTTCCCTCCCCAAAGTCCCAGTACATAGTTGTATATTCTAGTTGTAGGTCCTTCTAGTTCTTCTATGTGAGCCCCTGCCATAGCATGGCTACTGATAGACAAGTGGTGTGGTTCCATACCCGGGAACCAAACAAGGGCCTCCAAAGTGGTGAGAGGGCCGATCTTTAACCACTAAGCCATCAGGGCTGGCTTGGGAACTCCTTAAAAGACAGCCCCCTTTCTTTGTTCTCCCGGGAGTGTATTTTTGGTTTGCCATGAAAGGCCACATCTCCCTAGATTGAAAACTGTATGAGCAATAAAGCTTTCCTAACTAAATTTTTGTATTCCAGAGATTTTTGTTGATACTACTTAAACTTGGTACTTCAATGTCCTCATCATACCCTATGGTAAAGAATATTAATTCTTCACCTCTGAGGCAGTGCAGAGAAGAAGGGCTCTGGATATTAACCCAGCCATGATTAGGAAAAAAGAGGTCTGGGTGAATCTTGGTACACACTCTGAAAATATGAGTTCTCACCATGCTGGGATCCAGCATCTTTATCTATAAATTTGCACAGAGGTGACATAAACAAAAAAGTCTTCCTAGGAATAATAACTCATTTAAATATTATTCTGCAGTGAACTATTCTTTTTCTAGGACCCTACATTTCAGGCATATTTGAGGAATTACTTATTTCTCATTGGAACAGATTTCAATCTCTATACATTTTTATTTTAAAATAATTGAGATAGCACAATAGATCCAGCTAAGTTTCCCCTAAGTTTCCATGTGTGTTTGGGAAGTAACCACTCGTTCAAATTAAACTTCTTTTATAGCCTTCATTAAAAAAAAAGAGTAAATTACATTTCTAACATTCTCTGGGTTATTCATTTTACCAGTGAAACTCATTTTTTAACATTCGTTATGCTAATTAGTAAACCTGTGGTGTTGATCAAAGATAAAGATAATAGGAACGCATGTAATAGTTGCAGCTGGAGCTGGGTTTCTTGATTAGAGCGCTAGCTGACCACTCCTAGGATATGGTTCCTGGTTAGGTTAACTGACAACACCTGAGATGCAACTTAAATTTACTAACACAAATATACAAATAACACTGTCTATGTTGAAGCACTTTAAATTAAAGTACAAATATCATAATTCAAGTCCAATAGGCAATAGAACATATAAGACTGTGGCTCAGGGGAAAAATCTGAATTAGAGACATATTTTTGTCAGTCTTATGGTTGACATATTTATTTCCATTTTTTAAAATAACACTGCTTTCCTGTTTTCATTCCTATTTTATAAACTATTTCTTATGTATCTTTTTCTTCCATGTAAGTTGCTTTAAATCCTTTTTGGACATTGGAGAGTGTAAATACATATCAATAGATAAGCTTTTTCTCCCTTCATATCACTTGTTACAAGTTTCTACTAAGAACTATTTCTCCTGCAACTAACTTTTTTTGTTGGTGTTAGTGAGGAAGATTAGACCTGAGCTAACATCTGTTGCCAATCTTCCTCTTTTTGCTGAGGAAGATTGGCCCTGGGCTAACATCTGTGCCCATCTTCCTCTACTTTATATGTGGGATGGTGCCATAGCATGGCTTGATGAGCAGTGCGTGGATCCACTCCAGGGATCCGAATGTTTGAACCCTGGGCCACTGAAGCAGAGCGCCAAGACTTAACCACTACGCCACCAGGCTAGCCCCTGCAACTAACTTTTAAAACTATGTGCAAGATATTTATTGTCCCTCCTGTTTTTATCACTTTCCTTAAGTTTCTTCAAATTTTAGGTCAATTTCAAATACACACACAGGTTTTTTTTTTTTTTAATAATTTTATTTATTTATTTTTCCCCCAAAGCCCCAGTAGATAGTTGTATGTCACAGTTGCACATCCTTCTAGTTGCTGTACATGGGACACGGCCTCAGCATGGCCGGAGAAGTGGTGCGTCAGTGCGCACCCGGGATCCCAACCCGGGCAGCCAGCAGCGGAGTGCATGCACTTAACCGTTAAGCCACCAGGCCAGCCCGACAGGTTTTTTTTTTTTTTTTTTTTTTTTGTGAGAGAGATCAGCCCTGAGCTAACATCCGTGCTAATCCTCCTCTTTTTGCTGAGGAAGACCGGCTCTGAGCTAACATCTATTGCCAATCCTCCTCCCTTTTTTTTTTCCCCAAAGCCCCAATAGATAGTTGTATGTCATAGCTGCACATCCTTCTAGTTGCTGTATGTGGGACGTGGCCTCAGCATGGCCAGAGAAGCGGTGCGTCGGTGGGCGCCTGGGATCTGAACCCCGGGCTGCCAGTAGCGGAGCGCGCGCACTTAACCGCTAAGCCACTGGGCCGGCCCCAGGTTTTTTTTTTTTTCCCCAAACCATGTTTATTTGCTGCTCCTGTTGGAAATACCTCACAATAATAAAACCAATGCACTTTGCCATTCAATTGAGAAAAGTGAGGTTTTACTCTTCATGTTTTTTTATTGAGATAACAGTGGTTTATAACATTATATCAATTTCAGGTGTACATCATTATATTTCGATTTCTGTGTAGACTACATCATGTTCACTACCCAAAGACTAATTACCATCCGCTGCCATGCACATGAGCCTTGTCACCCCTTTCACTCTCCTCCTTCCCTGCGTGCCCTCTGGTGACCACCAATCCAATCTCTGTCTCTATGTCTTTGTTTATTATTGTTGTTGTTTTTATCTTCTACTTATGAGTGAAGTCTTATGGTATTTGACTTTTTCCCTCTGACTTATTTCACTTAGCGTAATACCATCAAGATCCATCCATGTTGTCACCAAAGGCAAGATTTCATCTTTTTTTATAGCTGAGTAGTATTTCATTGTGTATATATACCATATCTTCTTTATCCATTCTTCCCTTGATGGGCATCTAGGTTGCTTCCAACTCTTGGCTATTGTGAGTAATGCTGCAATGAAAATAGGGGTGCATATATCTTTACATTTGTATTTTTGTGTTCTTTGTATAAATACCCAGGAGTGGAATAGTTGGATCATGCGGTAGTTCTATTTTTAATATTTTGAGGAATCTACATACTGTTTTCTGTAGTGGCTGCGTTAGTTTACATTCCCACCAGCAGTGTTCCCTTTTCTCCACATCCTCTCCAACACTTGTTATTTCTTGTCTGGTTAATTATAGCCGTTCTGATGGGTGTGAGGTAATATCTCATTGTAGTTTTGATTTGCATTTCCCTAATTATTAGTGATGGTGTACATATTTTCATGTGCCTGTTAGCCATCTGTATAGCTGCTTTGGAAAAATGTTCAGATCTTTTGCCCATTTTTGAATTGGGTTGTTTGTTTCTTTGTTGTTGACATGTATGAATTCTTTATATATTTTGGATATTAACTCCTTATCAGATATATGGTTTGCAAATATCTTCTCCCAACTGTTAGGTTATCTTTCTGTTTTGTTGATGGTTTCTTTGGCTGTACAGAAGCTTTTTAGTTTGATGTAGTCCAATTTGTTTATTTTTTCTATTGTTTCCCTTGCCTGGTGTGACATGCTATTTGAAAAGATGCTGCTAAGACTGATGTTGAAGAGGGTACTGCCTATGTTTTCTTCTAGAAGTTTCATGGTTTCAGGTGTTACATTCAAGTCTTTAATCCATTTTGAGTTAATTTTTGTGTATGATGTAAGATAATGGTCTAGTTTCATTCTTTTGCATGTGGCTACCCAGTTTCCCCAATACTATTTATTGAAGAGACCTTCCTTTCTCCATTGTGTGTTCTTGGCTCCCTTGTTGAAAATTAGCTGTCCATAGATGAGTATGTTGATTTCTGGGCTCTCAATTCTGTTCCATTGATCTGTGTGTCTGTTTTTCTGCCAGTACCATGCTGTTTTGGTTACTATAGGTTTATGGTATATTTTGAAATCAGTGTATAGTGTATTTTGAAATCTGGGAGTGTAATACCTCCAGCTTTGTTCTTTTTTCTTAGAATTCCTTTGGCTGTTTGGGGTCTTCTGTTGTTCCATATAAATTTTAGGCTTCTTTGTTCTATTTCTGTGAAAAATGTCATTGGGACCTTGATAGGTTGCATCGAATCTGTAGTTTGCTTTAGGAAGTATGGACATATTAACTATGTTAATTCTTCCAATCTAAGAGCATGGAATATCTTTCCATTTCTTCGTGTCTTCTTCAGTTTCTTTCAGCAATGTTTTATAGTTTTCAGTGTACAGGTCTTTCACCTCTTTGGTTAAGTTTATTCCTAGGTATTCTATTCTTTTTGTTGCAATTGTAAATGGGATTGTATTCTTAATTTCTCTTTCTGCTATTTTGTTGTTAGTGTATAGAAATGCAACTGATTTTTATATGTTGATTTTGTATTTTGCAACTTTACTGAATTCATTTATTATTTCTAATAGTTTTTTGGTGGATTCTTTAGGATTTTCTGTATATAAAATCATGTCATCTGTAGATAGTGACAGTTTTACTTCTTCCTGTCCAATTTGGATCTCTTTTATTTCTTTCTCTTGCCTAACTGCTCCGGCTAGGACTTCCAGTACTATGTTAAATAGGAGTGGTGACAGTGGGCATCCTTGTCTGGTTCTGGTTCTTAAAGGGATAGCTTTCAGTTTTTCTGCATTGAGGATGATGTTAGCTGTGGGTTTGTCATATATGGCCTTTATTATGTTGAGGTACTTTCCTTCTATACCCATTTTATTCAGGGTTTTTTTTTTTTTTATTGTACCTGGATGCTGTATCTAGATGAATGCTTTCTCTGCATCTATTGAGATGATCATGTGATTTTTATTCTTCATTTTGCTAATGTGGTATATTACGTTGATTGATTTGTGGATGTTGAACCATCTCTGCATTCCTGGAATAAATTCCACTTGATCATGGTGTATGATCTTTTTAATGTATTGTTCTATTTGATTTGCTAGTATTTGATTTGCTAGTAGTATTTCGTTGAGGATGTTTGCATTGATGTTCATCAGTGATATTGGCCTGTAATTTTCTTTTTTGATGTTGTCCTTCTGTGGTTTTGGTATCAAGGTAATATTGGCCTTGTAGAATGAGTTAGGATGCTTCCCATCCTCTTCAATTTTTTGGAAGAGTTTGAAAAGTATAGGTATTAAGTCTTTTTTGAATATTTGGTAGAATTCACTGGGAGAGCTATCTGGTCCTGGACTTTTGTTTTTTGGGAGGTTTTTGATTACTGTTTTGATCTCCTTATTGGTGACTGGTCTATTCAAATTCTCTGTTTCTTCTAGATTCAGTTTTGGAAGGTCGTATGATTCTAAGGGTTTATCCATTTCTTCTAGATTATCCAATTTGTTGGCATATAGCTTTTCATAGTATTCTCTTATAATCCTTTGTATTTCTGGAGTGTCTGTTGTAATTTCTCCTCTTTCATTTCTTTCTCTTTTTATTTTTTTGTGAGGAAGATCATCCCTGTGCTAACATCTGCCAAACCTCCTCTTTTTTTTTGCTGAAGAAGACTGCCCCTGGGCTAACATCCGTGCCCATCTTCCTCCACTTTATATGGGACGCCACCACAGCATGGCTTGCCAAGCCGTGTGTCGGTGCATGGCCGGGATCTGAAGCAGCGAACCCCAGGCCACTGCAGCGGAGCAGCGCGCTTAACCACTTGTGCCACCGGACCCGCCCCTCCTCTTTCATTTCTGATTTTATTTACTTGAGCCTTCTCTCTTTCTTTCTTGGTGAGTCTAGCTAAAGGTTGTCAATTTTGTTTATCTTTTCAAAGAACCAGCTCTTAGTTTCATTGATTTTTTCTATTGTTTTTTTCAGTCTCTATTTCTTTTATTTCTGCTCTGATTTTTATTATTTCCTTCCTTCTTCTGATTTGGGGCTTTATTTGTTCTTCTTTTTCTAGTTCCTTTAGGTGCACTCTTAGATTGTTTATTTGAGATTTTTCTTGTTTGTTGAGGTAGGCCTGTATTGCTATAAACTTCCCTCTTATCCCATACGTTTTGTCATATCCCATACGTTTTGGCATGTTGTATTTTCATTTTCATTTGTCTCCAGGTATCTTTTGATTTCTCCTTTGATTTCTTCATTGACCCAATCATTGTTCAGTAGCATTTTGTTTAATCGCCACATATTGTGGCTTTTCCAGTTTTCATCTTGTAGTTGATTTCTAGTTTTATACTGTTGTGATCAGAAAAGATTCTTGATATTATTTCAATCTTAAATTTATTGAGACTTGTTTTGTGGCCTAATATGTGATCCCTCCTAGAGAATGTTTCATGTACATTCAAAAAGAATGTGTATTCTGCAGCATTTGGATGGAATGTTCTGTCTATATCTACTAAGTCCATCTGGTCTAATCTGTCATTTAAGGCCATATTTTTGTATTGATCTTCTGTTTGGGTGATCTATCCATTGGTGTAAGTGGAGTGTTAAAGTCCCCTTATTATTATTATTATTGTTATTATTATTGTGTTACTGTCTATTTCTGCTTTTGTGTCTATTAATAGTTGCTTTATATATTTAGGTTCTTCTATGTTGGGTGCATAGATATTTACAAGTGTTATATCCTCTTGTTGGATTGTTCCCTTGATCGTTATGTAGTGCCCTTCTTTGTCTCTTGTTACAGTTTTTGTTTTAAAGTCTATTTTGTCTGATATGAGTACTGCTACCCCAGCTTTCTTTTCATTGACATTTGTATGGAGTATCTTTTTCCATCCCTTCGCTTTCAGTTTGTGAGTGTCTCTAGGTCCGAAGTGTGTCTCTTGTATGCGGTATATATATGGGTCTTGTGTTTTTATCCAATCAGCCACCCTATGCCTTTTTATTGGAGTATTTAGTCCATTGACATTTAAAGTAACTATTGAGATGTATGTATTTATTGCCATTTTGTTGCTTTTTTTTCTGGGTGTTTTAGTAGTTCTTCTCTGTTCTTTTCTTCTTCTCTTGCTCTCTTCTCTTGTGATTTGGTGGCTTTCTTTAGTATTATGTTTGGGTTCCTTTCTCTTAATTTTTTGAATATTTATTATTACCATGATGTTCATATATAATAACCTATGTAAATAGCAATCTGTATTAAGTTGATAGTCTCTTAAGTTTGACCTCTTACTGAAAGCCCTGCACTTTTACTCCCCTCCCCCCACCTTTTTTGTTTTTAATATCATATTTAACCTCTTTTTCTTGTGTGTGTATCCCTTAACCTGTTATCATGGATATAGATAATTTTAGTACTTTTGTCTTTTGACCTTTGTATTTGCTTTATAGGTGGTTGTTCTGCTACCTTTACTGTGTATTTGCTTTTACCAGTAATTTTTTTTCTTTGATAATTTTCTTATTCCTATTTGTGGTCTTTTATTTTCCACTTAAATAAGTCCCTTTAACATTTCTTGTAGGGTTGGTTTAGTGGTGATAAACTCATTTAGTTTTTGCTTGTCTGGAAAACTCTTTCTCTCTCATTCCATTCTGAATGATAACCTTGCCGGGTAGAGTATTCTTGGCTGTAGGTTTTTTCCTTTCAGCACTTTGAATGTATCATGCCACTCCCTTCTAGCCTGTAAGGTTTCTGCTGAGAAGTCAGCTGATAGCCTTATGGGGTTTCCTCTGTATGTAACTTGTTGCCTTTCTCTTGCAGGTTTTAGGATTGTCTCTTTGTCTTTAATTCTTGACATTTTAATTATAATGTGTTGTGGTGTGGGCCTCTTTGGGCTCATCTTGTTTGGTGCTCTCTGTGCTTCCTCTACCTGGATGTCTGTTTCTTTCCTTAGGTTAGGAAAGTTTTCAGCTATTATTTCTTCGAATAGGTTCTCTGCCCCCTTGTCTCTCTCTTCTCCTCCTGGGACACCTACAATATGGAGGTTAGTATGCTTGTTATTGTCCCAGAGGTCTCTTAGACTGTCCTCTTTCTTTTTTCTTTTTTCTGTTCAACTTGGATGATTTCCTCTAGTCTTTTGTCCAGCTTGCTGATCCATTCTTCTGTGTCATCTACTCTGCTGTTGATTCCCTCTGGTGAATTTTTCATTTCCAGTATTATATTCTTCAGTTCTGATTGGTTCTTTTTTGTATTTTCCAATTCTTTGTTGAAGCTCTCACTGTTTTCATCTGTTCTTCTCCCAAGATCAGTGAGCATCCATATCACTATTAGTTTGTACTCTTTATCAGGTAAATTGTTTATCTCTGTTTTGTTTAGTTCTTTTTCTGAGGATTTCTGTTCCCTTATTGGGAACATATTCCTTTGTCTCCTCATTTTGCCTATTTCACTGTGCTTATATCTGTGTTTTACATAGATCAGCTACGTCTCCTGATCTTGGAGACGTGGCCTTATGTAAGAGATGCCGTATGGGGCCCAGCAATGTGCTTCCCTCTCATCACCAGTTCCAAATGTTCCAAGGAGTGTCTCGTGTGTGGGCTATGTGTGCTTGTCTGTTGTGGCAGTGTTGCTCTTGCTGCAGATGTATGGGTAGGCTAGCCTGGGCCCTGGGCTGGCTAGTTGTAAGGCTCAGCTATGGTCATTTTAGTCACTTTATTGGGCAGGGGGGAGCCCCAGCACAGCTGGCTACAAAGTCTAATAGCACACACCTGCTGCTGTTTTGCTGTTAAGTGAGTCAGCCCCCAGTGTGGCTGGTTACTAGGCGCAGAGGCTCACAATTGCTGTAGGCCTCTGGCCTGTGAGGCTGTTGTCATCTCCCTCAGGAGCACAGCTGGGTGGGGCCAGCCCCAGGTGTGGCAGCACACAATCGTTTCAGGCGTTGGAAGGTGGGGCAGATTCCCTGTGTGGCTATTTGAGAAGGCCAGCGGCACAAGACTGCTGCAGTTGACAAGCCCCACTTCCCACAGGCCCACACACTCTGCCAATGCAGTCCTGCCCTGCACCCACACCCCTCCAAAGCGGACTCACTTCCCCCACTGCAGAGGTCCCACACACCCCACCAATGCAGGCCCACCCCTTGCGCAGGCCCTGCTCTGCCAAGGTGGACCGACTCACTCTGCTGCAGAGGTCCCACGTACCCAACCTACTTGTGCCCACAAGTTCCCTGCAGGCTTGCTGGTGGGTGGGGCCAGTCCCTGGGGTGGGCTGCCTGCCCTAGCTGAGCTGGATCAAATCAGTGCTCAAGTGGGCAGGGCAAACCCCTGCACTAACAACCCAGAGGAAGACGTCTAATGGTATCTGCCAACGTCTGTGTCAGCACGCTTGAAGTAGGTCACAATAATGACTGCTGCCAGTGTCTCAGTCCCTGGGGAGGTGGGCCCACCCATCTCCTGCCTCTCTGAGATGCACTCAGAGCTTATCAAGTGAGTCTCTTTTACCAAAGGACTGTGCAACTTTCTTTCTGGTGATTTTGTGTTGTTTTCCAGACGGGGTGAATCTGCGTGGGCCCGTTAAGAGTAGGCTTTTCTTTTTCTTGTTTGATAGCTTTTCTGGGGGTATGCCCTGTTGGTTTCAATAGCCAGCAAAGCCAGGTATTATGACACTAGTGTTGGTTGTGCTGAATTCAAAGGCTGCTTATTGTGTGGCATAGCTCTCCTGCTCAGATCCCCTGCTCCTCCAGGAGACGCTTCATATCTTCAGATTGCTCCAGGCCGTGAAGTGCTGTGGCTAGAATGTGTTTTTTTCCTCAGCAGAAAGGTATTTCTGCCTCCTCCACCTCTGTCAGTGTTGTCCCTTGTTGTGGGTTCTTTTTATCCAGTTTCCAGTTCTCTCTCAGAGGTAATTGTTCCACAGGTAGTGGTAAATTTGTTGTGTTCATGGGAGAAGATGAGTTCAGAGTCCTCCTATGCTGCCATCTTCCAAGCAGTCCTACTCTTCATAATTTCAGGCAAGAAAATAAATCTAAAGTTTTTTGTTACTGCTTTCTTTACATAAATTACTCTCTCCCCAATTGCTAGCCGTCAATTTAAATGTCACCACTAGTTCCATGGTGATGATTTTTTATATTATATACTGAAAGGAGCAATAAATATTTTTATATTTTCTTTTATAGGCTTGAAAATAATTTTAAATTAGTTAATATAACAAACATACAGAAAAGTGAAAAATCATATGTATATAGCCCAAAGAACTATCACAAAGTGAACACACCCAGGTATCCCCAACCCAGGTCAAAAAATAGAACATTACCAGCACCTCTACAACCCCTCTTAGACCTCCTCCATATCAATAGCTTCCCTTCCTGCTAGAAACATTTGTGTACAGGTGTTTGTGTGAAGATATGCTTTCATTTCTCTTTAGTAAGTACCTAGGAGTAGAATGGCTGGGTTATATTTTAGGTGTATGTTTAACTTTAAGAAAGTGACAAACTGTTTTCCAAAGTGGTTTTACCATTTTACATTCCCACCAGCAGTAGATGAGAGTTCCAGTTGCTCTACATTTTCTCCAACACTTGTATTTTGGGTTCCTAGATCCAATTGCAACATGGGATGGGAGGGTTCCCCCATACCACCAAGCAATTCTCAGATTCCAGCTGGGTGTCCTACAATTCAGCTTAATTCTAACACTATCTACCTGGAGATAGTATTGGATTCCACAGGTTAAGGGTTCAGTCTTACATGAATGCCCTCCGCCCCACTGCAATTCAGATGCCAGTTGCAAGCCCAGGTTGTCACATGTGCTTCTGACCAATTGGCTATAGATTGGGGGTTCCAATGACTCCTTCCTTGGGTTTTATTAATTTGCTAGAGCAGCACCCGGAACTCAGAGAAACATTTTACTTAACTATATTACTGGTTTATTATAAAAGGATGTAACTCAGGAACATTCAGATGGAAGAGATGTATAGGGCAAAGTATGTGGGAAGGGGTGCAGAGCTTGCATGCCCTCTCCAGGTGCACCATTCTCCCCACGTCTCCACGTGTTCACCAACCTGGAAGCTCTCTGAATCCTGTCCTTTTGAGTTTTTATGGAGGCTTCATTACATAGCCACGATTGATGGGCTATTGGCATTGATGTAACCTCCAGCCTTTCTCTCCTTCCCTGAGGTTAGGGAGTGGGCCTGAAAGTTCCAACCTTCTAATCACATGGTTGGTTCTCCTGACAACCAGCTCCCAACCTTAGATGCTTTCCAAAAGTCACCGTATTAACATAACAAAAGATACCTCTATCACTCCCACTTAGGAAATTCCAAGGTTTTTAGAAGCTCTGTGCTAGAACCGGGAATGAAGGCCAAATATATATATTTCTTATTATAAATCACTATATCACAACTTGGTATGGGCAGTCGTAAGTTTTTGGTATTCTAGTTGTGTGTGTAGTAATACCTTAATGTGTTTTTTTTTTTTTTTTTTTTTTTTGTGAGGAGATCAGCCCTGTGCTAACATCCGCCAATCCTCCTCTTTTTTTGCCGAGGAAGATGGCCCTGGGCTAACATCCGTGCCCATCTTCCTCCACTTTATATGGGTGCCCTGGGCTAACATCCGTGCCCATCCTCCTCCACTTTATATGGGTCGCCGCCACAGCATGGCTCGCCAAAGCAGTGCATCGGTGCGCGCCCGGGATCCGAACCAGCGAACCCCGGGCCGCCGCAGCGAGCGCGCGCACCCAACCGCTTGCGCCACCGGGCCGGCCCCCTTAATGTGGTTTTAATCTCATTGTGGTATCTTGTCAGATATCACTACACATGGAGGAAGCTACCAGCTAAGGAACTAGCTTGGGGACAAGATCTTGTGGAGTTTGGGTGCTGTCTTCCAGGGTGTTGTATACAGATGAAATCAACAGCTGATATAGCGCAATGATCCCAAATGATGGATTGGTCTCTTTTGCCATTGGTTCCAGTGACTAGTTTGTGGGATTTGCACATCTGGTTCCCCACAGCCTTAGGCTCGGCCACATTAAGGGTACAATTCCAAGGTTGATTCAGGGTTGGGAACACTTTTGCTAGAGACACAGTATAGGTTCCACTGAATTTTGCAGAACTACCATGTGAGGCCCTTTGCCAGTAGGATAGGAGCTATAATAGTGGAGAAGGCCTAGTAGAAACTTCTGAGATTATCCCCTACCTCCTGGCCAAGATAGTAGATCAAAAACAATTTTATATCTTGGGCAACAGGAAAGAAATTAATGCTCCCCTAAAAAACCTAAAGGATGTGGGGATGGTAGCTCCCATCATATTTCTATTTAATTCACCAGTTTGGCCCTACAAAAACCAGATGGATCCTGGTGGATGACAATAGGCAAACTAATTAACCAAGTAGTACCTCTAGTTGGAGCTGCTGTGCCAGAAATAGTACCTTTTCTAGAGCAGACTAACAAAGCTTCAGATACTTGATACTTGATGGCTAGTGATCTGGCAAATATTCTTTCCAATTCTTCTCAGAGAGAATCAGAAACTGTTTGCATGCACATGGGATAGATAACAGAATGGTCCTGACCCAGGAATATGTTAATTCTCCCATGTTTAGTCATAATATAATCTAAAGAGATCTGGTCCATCTGGGAACTCTGCAGAACATTATACTGATTTACCGTATCAATGATATTGAGTTAACTGGATGAGCGACAAGTGGCAAGAATGTTAGAGGCCTTTGTAAGACACATGCGCTCCAGAGGATGGGAGATAAACCTCATGTAGAGTCAGAGATATGCTATATTAGTAAAGTTTTGAAAAAGTTTTTTGGTCTGGGGCATGCCAGGGAGTTCTCTCCAAAGTAAAGAACACATTATTACAACTTTTACCTTCTACCACTAAGAAGCAGTTTAGGTCTTCACATTGTGGAGGCAGAAATTCTTCACCTAGGAGTACTGCTTTGACCCATTTATTGAGCAACATGAAGGATTCCAGCTTTGAGTGTGGCCCAGGGCAGGAAAGAGCTCGTCAGGAGGTCCTAGCTATGGTGCAAGGAGCCCTGATACTTGATGGATTACTGATGAGTCTATTCAATTCATGACCTAGTGGATCTGACAGAACTCAGGTCAGGATGGGAAACTCAGGCTGCATGCTCACATGATATAGATGGAGCATCTGACTGTGAAGCATCGTGTGACCATGAGGTATGAACTGAATGAGAGGTACCAGTGCAACAGTGGTGGATGACATGGATGTTTGAGCCACCTGCTCGTGTAGCTTATTTGTGCCTTCTGGCCCTGTTCATGCCAGATTCTAGATGTAGCACTTCCATCTTATGATGGATTATTGTTGGTCCCGACCAACCCAGTTTATACCTCATGAAGAGTTCATCATGATTAGCTGATGAAGAAGGAAAGAGACTGAATTTGGTTCATAGATGGATCGGTTCGGTATGTGGGTACAGGCCAAAAATGGACTGCAGCTACACTGTAGCCCCACTTGGGGTGGCCCAGAAAGAGAGTAGTGAGGGAAAATCATCCTAATTGGCAGAGCTTTGGTCAATGCCTCTAATCATTCAATTTATGTGAAAAGAGAAATGGCTTGAGATAAGCCTACAAACTCATGGACAGTGGAGAATGCCTTGGATGGTTGGTCAGGGGCCTAGAAGAAGAAATATTGGAAGATAAAGACACAAGAATGTCTGAAGAAGAGGCATATAAATGGATTTATGGAATTGGGCATAAAGTGTGTCACGTGCTCATGCCAGTCAAAAAGCATCCTCAAAGATGAGACACTCAACAGCCAAGTAGACAGAACGAGTCAGTTGACATCAGCCAATCTCTGCCATTGACTATCCCAGTACTGGCACAATTGGGTTCATGAAGAGAGTAGCCATTGTAGGAGGGATGGAAACTTTGTATGGCCCAACTGCGTGGACTCCCACTTACCAAGGAGACTTGATTACTGCCACTGCTGAATATCTGCTCTTCCAGCAGCAGAGATAAAACTGAGTCCCCGATACAGCACCATCCTTTTAGGAGACCAACCAACCATTTGGTGAAAAATTGACTCCATTGGATGTCTTCCATCTTGACCAAAATTGACATATATTTCAGGCATGGATTTGTCTTTCCTTTGTTCAGGTCTTCAGCCAGGACCACTATCTGAGAGCTAAGGCACCTACTTTACAGAAGAGGAGGTGAGGCAGTGGCCACATGACCATTGGATCTACTGGTCTTGTTAAATATCGTGTTAGCCAGAAGCTACCAGCCAGACAGTGGGATGAAACAGTCTTTTGAAGGCATAATTGATGCATCAGCATGGAGATGATACCCTATGAGAATGGGCCAGACTCTTGAATTTTTTCTCTATATTTTCTATTTATGTATACAATATATAAGTTAGAATCTTCAATAAAATAATGAACAGAATTGGTAATATTTGGCATTTCTTCTCTTTCCTAGTCTCAGAAGAAAATCTTTTAGAGTTTCACTAAGTTTGATGTTTGCTGTAAGTTTTGTTTTATGATCATTTATAAAGTTAAGGAGGTTCTTTTATAATTCTAGTTTGCTAAGAGTTTTTAAAAAATTTACTCATGAATTGATGTCAAATTTTATCAATACTTTTTCTGATTAAGATGATCATATGATTTTTCTCTTTTATTCTGTTAGTGTAGTGAATTATATTATTATTTTTTAAAAGATTTTATTTATTGGGGCCGGCCCGGTGGCGCAAGCGGTTAAGTGCGCGCGCTCCGCTGCGGCGGCCCGGGGTTCGCTGGTTCGGATCCCGGTCGCGCACCGACGCACTGCTTGGCAAGCCATGCTGTGGCGGCGTCCCATATAAAGTGGAGGAAGATGGGCACAGATGTTAGCCCA
Organism: Diceros bicornis minor; assembly: GCF_020826845.1. Lineage (NCBI taxonomy): Eukaryota > Metazoa > Chordata > Mammalia > Perissodactyla > Rhinocerotidae > Diceros > Diceros bicornis. Next base: position 66,891,641 of record NC_080747.1, on the reverse strand, counting down.
GGGCCGTCTTCCTCAGCAAAAAAAGAGGAGGATTGGCAGATGTTAGCACAGGGCTGATCTCCTCACCAAAAAAAAAAAAAAAAAAGATTTTATTTATTTATTTTTCCCCCCAAAGCCCCAGTAGATAGTTGCATGTCACAGCTGCACATCCTTCCAGTTGCTGTATGTGGGACGTGGCCCCAGCATGGCTGGAGAAGCGGTGCGTCGGTGCGCGCCCGGGATCCGAACCGGGCCGCCAGCAGTGGAGCGCGCACACCCAACCGCCAAGCCACAGGGCCAGCCCTGAATTATATTATTGATTTTTGAATTTTAAGCTTACCTTGCATTCTTGAGGTAAACTCAATTCAGTTATGATGTACTATCCTTCGTATACATCAGAGAATTTGATTTGTCAATATTTTGTTTAGGATTTTTCATCTATGTCCAGGAGCGAGATTGGCCTGTAATTTTCCCTTTTTGTAATGTCCCCCCAGGTTTTGGCATCAAGGTTAGGTTGACCTCATAAAACAAGTCGGAAAGTAGTTCCTTTTTTACTGCTTTCTCTAAGATTTTTATATGATTTTTGAAAAATATGATAATTGAAAAATTTATGCATGATTGGGGCAGTTCTGTAATTTCTTATTTAAATGTTTGGCGGAATTCATTGGCAAAACCAAATGGGCTGGGGATATTTTTGTGGGAAGATTTTAAATTATGGATCAAGTCTCTTTGGTAGTTGTAGGACTGTTCAGCTCTTCTATTTCTTGTTGTGGTAATTTTGATATGTTATGATTTTCTAGCAATTTGTACATTTTAACTAAAAAATTTTAAATTATTGGCATAAATTATTCATAATATCCTCCTTTTTTAAATGCCTGTATTATCTGTAGTGATGTTTCTTTTTATTCCTGATTGGTTATCTGTGTCTTCTATTTTTCTTGGTTAGTCTCACCAGAGTTTATCAATTTTAAAAGTATTTTCAAAATACTGACTTTTGACTTTGTTATTCCTCTCTACTGTATGTTTTTTCTGTTTCATTGATTTCTGTTCTTATCTTCATTATTTCCTTTCTTCTACTTTCTTTGTGCTTAACTTACGGTTGTTTTTCTAACTTACTATGATGAATGCTTAGATTTCAGCCATTTGTCTTTCTAAAATATACATTTAAGACCATAAATTTCCCTTTAAACATAACTTTTCCTGCACCTCACAATTAGTATTTTATTTATAATTTATTTAAAAATATTGTCTAATTTCTATTTTGATTTCTTTTTTGACTCATGGATTATTTAGAACTTTAATTTTTAAAATACATAAAGATTTTTTAGTGCTGATTTCTAGCTTTTATAATTCTAGTTATATGTAGTCAGAAAATGTACTCTGTATGATTTAAGTCTTTTGAAATTTGTTAAGACTTGATTTGTGACTCAAAATATGTCAACTTTGGCAAATGTCAGGTGAATTTGGAAAAAAAACTGTTTTTTGCAGTTGTTAGGTACATTGTTGTATATATGTCATTCAGTTCAAATTTGTCAATCATATTCAGATCTATATCTTTGCTTTTTTTTCATCTGTTCCATCAGATACTGAGAATACATTAAAACTCTCCCAATATGTTTGTGGATTTGTCTGTTTCTGTTTAGTTGTGTCAGATTTTGTTCATATACATTAAAGGCCATATTATTGAGGATATAAATTTAGAATTGTTAAAACTTCCTAGGCAATTAAAACTTTTATCATTATGATTTTGTGTCCCTCTTTTTCTCTAGCTTTTTTGTTTTAAAGTCTACTTTATCTGATATTAATATGGCCACATTGGTTTCTTTTGATTATTATGTATATATTATATCTTCCATTCTTTACTTACATATTTTTGTATCTCTATTTTTTAAAATGTTTGTCTTTCAAACAGCATATAATATGGTTTTTGACTTTTTAAAATCCATTCTCACAAGCTTCACCTTTTCATTGGAACATTTAATTTACTTATATTTAATGTAATTACTGATATAGCTGGTTATAAATCTACCTTCTTCCTATTTGTTTTCAACGTCTCCTTTCATGCCCTCTTTTGAATTAAGTATTTTTATTATTCATTTTTCTCTAATAACAGGTTAATTTTAAAATATTTCACTACGCTCTTAGTGGTTACTCTTGCTGGTAGATTACAATATGCATCCTTGACTTATCAAAGTTTAATGTGAATTAGTACTTTTACCTTTTCCAAGAAAATTCAAGAACCTTAGAATACTTTAACTCCATTTATACTAGTCCTGATCTATTATTACTGTATATTTGATTCTCTCTGTGTTTTAAGCCTGGCAAGATATTAGTGTTATTGTTTTTTGTTTTGTTTTGGTGAGGAAGATTGGCCCTGAGCTAACATCTGTTGCCAGTCTTCCTCTTTTTGCTTGAGGAAGATTGTCGCTGAGCTAATTATCTGTGCCAGTCTTCCTCTATTTCTTGTTTACGGGATGCTGCCACTGCATGGCTTGACAAGTGGTGTGTAGGTCCACACCCGGCATCCGAACCCACAAACCCCGGGCCATCGAAGTGGAGTGTGCGAACTCAACCACCATGCCACCGGGCTGGCCCAGTGTTATTGTTTTATACAATCAATATTTGTTTATTTCTCACTTTTTTCTCTCTTTATTTCTTACATTTTTAATATTCTACTTGGGATTATCTTTCTTTTGCCTGAAGGGCACCCTTCAGTATTTCCTTTTATGTGGGTTCAGAAGTGGCTCTCTTGTTTTTTTTGTTTGCCTGAAAATGTCCTTATTTTACCAGCATCCTTAAAGGATATTTTATTTTTTTCTTTTTGTGAGAAAGATCAGCCCTGAGCTAACAGCCATGCCAATCCTCCTCTTTTTCTGCTGAGGAAGATAGGCCCTGGGCTAACATCTGTGCCCATCCTCCTCTGCTTTATATGGGGTGCTGCCACAGCACGGCTTGACAAGTGGTGCCTCAGTGCGTGCCTGGGATCCGAACCTGTGAACCCTCGGGCCGCCGGAGCAGAGTGTGTGCACCTAACTGCTGCGCCACCGGGCTGGCCCCCTTAAAGGGTATTTTTGTTGGTTATAGGTTGGCAGGTTTTTTCCTTTGAAGCACTTTGAAGAAATTATACATTGTTTTTTGAGTTCCATTGTTTCTGTTGAAAAGTGATATTTTCCTTTTTGAAGGTAATATTTCTTTTTGGGGGAGCCGCTTTAAAGATTTTTCTTTTTGTCTTTCTCTTTTAGCAGTTTTACTATAGTTTGCTCAAGTGTGTTTTATTTTGCATTTATCTTGCTTGGGATTTATAGGGCATTTTGGAGCTGTGCCTTGATATCTTTAACCACTTTGGGAAAAATTCTCAGTATTATTTCTCCATTCTTTCTATTCTCTTCTTTTTAGATTCTAATTACCCTTTCACTGTATCCCCTATATGTCTTACCCACTTTTTATCCTGTTGATCCTCTTATTTCTTTTTCATTCAGTTTGGACAATTTTTGACTTATCTTCCAGTTCATTAATTCTGAATTCTGAATGCTCTTAACACATATGAAATATTTAATTTCAATTATTTTGTTTGAAAATTTTATAATTCTCCTTTGGTTCTCTTTTATAATTTCTGGTTCTCTTCTCAAATTAAAAATCTCATCTTTTATATCCTTGAACATAGTAAGCATATTTTAATTAAAGTTTGTGACAGTTAACTCCATTTTTTCATCTACAATAGGTCTGTATTTGATAGCTGTTGTTTACTTTTGTCTTTAGTCATTATTGTCTTGTCATCTCACATTCCTTGCTATTTTGATTTGAGTGCCAAAGATTATGAAAAACTAGAGATAATCTATAGCTTTGGATGTTATCTTCCTCTTAGGGGAAATTTATATTTGCATTTTTGTAGGCGAGGTACACCAACAATACCAGATCTTCCTAATCTAATTAACATTTGAAATGAAAGGAGGTTGAGTTTCAACCTCTGTGGGGGCTGATCTGCTTTCAGTTTACCCTTACTCATAGTGGGCATGTCCTCAAGGATTTCAGTCCTATGCCTGGGAATGGGGAGGGATTTATTAGCCACCACCCACTTTTCAGTGGACCCTGAATTCCGATTTTTGTCCTCCTAGCCCTGTGAATCTGTTAAAACCTCTCATCATTTTCTTAGCCTCTCAGCTGCTTCTACTGGAATATTGGCAAAGCTCTCTGCTAGAAAAGTGGCTCAAAATTCCAGGATCACTTCTTGAGTTTCCTTATTCTTCTGGACCATGGCTATGTAATTCTTCACTGCCTTATTATCTCTCTGTGCCTTCAAGCTTTTAAAAAATATTTGTTCAGCTTATCAAGTCATTCTCAGCAACAGTTTTGGTCTAAATCACCCAGTCTACACTAATGAAAGCAGAATCTTTTTTTAATATGCCTTTAATACCCCAAAGACTGTATTTTTGCTACTCAAGAGTTTCTGGAGGAAATGCAAGTGAATGCTTTCAATTAAGATGAGATTATTAATTTAAATTTGCTTGAGTTTGAATAAGAAGATATGTCTGTTTATAAAATAATGAACTTTCATAGTTGAACTTTATATCACCTTTTTATGTGCCTAGTTTCCTTTCAAATTTGTCCTAATCATAGGCAAAGTAACCCCAAATTCCTTTCCCTAGTCCTTTTTAATACATCTGAGGTAGGATGTTAAATGAAACAGGGCTTATGAACTGAATGAGCTGGGATTAGGAAACTGCTTTGTAAGTTTAAATCTTAAGTGTTTTGTATTTTTTCATCTCATTTGGAAATTAACTCTAACTTCTCTTATTTGAGGACAAATGAAATGGATTTTGATTTTATACACATTTGAGTCAGAATATTAAAGAGGAAAGTGTTGGAATATTGACAAAGTGGCATTGGGGTAAGAACTTTCAGCAAGAGATAGATGAAACTGAAAAGGAAATAAGCAGGCTTCCTACATATCTACCACTCCTTACTCAGAAATTTTCCTTCCAGAGCTTGTTTTGCTCCATCATTGTAAAGGTTTGTCATTTTCATGCAATTTCTCTCGAGCTTACTGTGAATTATAAGATCCTTACTTATCATCTGTATCATATTACTATATCATGAGCACTTATTAGTTGAATTATCCTAGCTGTGCATTGTACCACAGCGTACCAACAAACCAAGGGAAATTGAGCTAATTTTATTCTTCTTGCTTTGCTGAACCTGGAACACTTGGGGTTCGATTTTTCTTTTGACTGGGGGAGCAGAGTAACATTTACGTAGAAAGAATCAATTCTCCAAAGATATGTGAGCAAACCAGAAGTCATTTTTTTTTCATATCCATAACTAGACTGACAAATGACTGGATAAATGGCAGCGAAGTAAAATGAAATTTTCAAAGTGGACTCCAATGGAAGAATTTTAATGTCACGGCTTATCACAATATGGATATAGCAACTATAATATTTGGACAAATATAGTTAGAAAGAAAAACAAGATGATTTCTTATTTTATGGGGCAGAAAATGCTCTCAGTATTTGTTTTTTCATTTAGTGATATCTGTGGTCTCTTTTCTAGGAAGTATTTCTGTATTTAGTGATGTGTGTATATGCATGCAGACTTACACATTATTTCTGATTGGACTGGTTACTTATAACTTTTCATATGTGGGTTATTATCATTTTGTAGTTATATATGCACATTACAGTGAATATTTCTTTAGTGTCAATGAGAAAAATAAATCACTGGTATGAGAAAACACTGGCATTACAAGGTATTCATCTGGAATTATTCAACCTTTCACAAGCAAATGAGAAAGATTATAGGATTAGACCAAATCCTGGATTCCTTTTCCTCTCTGCCCATCTGTATTCATAATAGTTGAAAGATAGAAAAATGAAACCATTGGTAGCTCAGTCTTTAAAGCTTTATTACAATTTAAAAGCATTAAAAAAGAGAGAAAATGGAAAAATCTTATCAAAGGCTGGAAATGATCATCATATTGAATAGTTGAATTTTCCAGCTTAATGACAGTGAAGAATGAAGATAGGTATTGTAAAGATATGACTTCGTTATTAGTATCACTCAGTATTCTCAATTCCAGAAAATTGAGCATAGAGCTTTTAAAGGCCTCTGTCAGAATATAGAACTGACAATTGGGCACGTCACTGGAGGAAATGAAATGGAGCAGTGATTTTCAATTCTATATAGAATTGCATAGGTAAGCCCACAGCATTGGCTAAAACTTACACCAGAATCCAAGACTCCTCTGGACTGTTCCTCTGGTTGTTAGGCTTTTTCGACCCTAGGAATATGAATTGAGAAAAAGGAAAGGCTAGAGAGCACAAAGGTACCACACGAAATGCAGAGGATATTGTTAGTTTTCTCCCAGCGTCTGTTCTTCTCCCCTTTCCCCAAAGCACTGCCCTTTTAATCCAGGAATCCAATTTTGGCATCATAGCTCGTGGACCCCAGGGGAAGTTGAGCCCATCCCCAGTTCAGGGGGTTCCTGATTGGTATAAGGACAATTCTGTCCCTCCTGCCACAGTGATTGATTCTGGAATAGACGTATATCACAATAGACATATGTCACAATAGACATATGTCACAATAGATATGTCACAATAGCTTGCTGGAGACCTTGGGCAGAGTATTTTCTTTGGCTTTAAGAGTGAGCCACCAGGACCAGGATGCCTTTCTTCCTCTGGACTTGTTCATGATGTTAGTCCTGAAACTACTGCAGCCAACTTGAAGCAGACACGTGGAAAGAGAGGAAAGAGAATTGAAGAGAAATGAGCCAGAACCCTGATTAAATCGTATCTGATCACTGCTTTTAGGACTGTGAGCTAATAAATTTCCTTGATTGTTCATGTAAATTTAAGTGGGCTGTTTCTTGCAGCCAGGATTATCTCTGCTGATAGAGAAAGGAGGTCCACTTCAAGCCCAGGTGGTTCCTAATCCAGAGGACCACCCATAGGGTCTGTTTCAGGGATCCCTTGGCCAATTCGATCTAATGGGAGGGTCACAGAGATGCTCTCCTCCAGTTCAGACCTATTTTTACATTTTGTGGTCATGTTCTTCAAAGTTCTCTGCCTTGTAGGCCTAGAGCACTCCTCCAGAGGCCACCTTGCTGGAATGGAGCCTCTGGATGCAATCTGATCCAGATCCCCCCCGCTGGGTCCAGAAGTGCCTGCCACAGTCACCTTCAGGCTGCGGAAAACAGATCAAAAGCTCTGGTAGTCCCACATAGTGTCTAATGAGAGGACCTGTCTGTGGGAGATGCATTCTCACTCACAGACTCACTCCTGGCTTCTCTAATTTCCCATGCAACTTTTGTTTTTTACAATAATTTTGGTCCAGGCACACAATCAGTTTTGGGAAGGCCTGTTGACCCTTTATCAGCTAAAAGTGGAAGCTACTGTGATAGAGGCAATTTGGTAGTAGGAAGGCTTGGTCAGTTGTGCTAATAAAGCTGGCATCCTGAATGATCTCTAACTAAGCCCAGTAAGAATAGCTGGGTTGCATTCCAAGAGTCAAATATCTATTGTGGGGCCATGATATAATACAGATAGACTTTTACAGTGAGAGATCTGTGATGTGCGTGGTGTATAATACTGTGAGCCTGCAATCAGTTGGTAAGTTTTGCACTTCGTTTAAATAGAACTGTCAAGTCAAGACCAGTGTTTTTCACACTTGGTTGGGAATTGGGGTGGTGGTGAGGGGCAGAGCACTTGGAAGTCATTGGTACTTTAGATACAACACCTTAAGGCAATGCTATATTTAATACCATTCTAAATACTAGGCAGATTTTGGAGACAGAAACATCTGACTATTATATTTATAACCCTAGTGATGCTGGACCTTTTCATTCTTACCTTAGAGCCTATCCCTGTTCATTGTTTCAGCTACAGAAACATCTGTCTAACATCTAAAAATAATTGCAAAGCAATTTAAATTTTTACAGTAATCTTTTGGACAATGTGAAGTGGAGATGACATTCATAATATACTGCAAAACTTTTGGAGTCTTTTACCCATTTATCTTCCCAAAGTCTCACTTATCATGGCATGGTAGGAGGCTCTAAGCTGTCTTATTCTCCCAAATTCTTCAGAACTTCAAAAATAGTCCTTGCTGGCCTTTATCTTTTTGTCCCTTCTCTCTTATCTTCTGGTATATTTTCTTCTCTTCTAGAGTAAATTTTGGCCCTTTCCTATAAAAATCAATCAAGCCAATCTAGTATTCTCTTATATCTCCCTTATATAAGTCACTCATTACTTAGATCTGCACAGAGAGGCCCAGGGATTGTGCATGTAAGGAAAGAATTCTCCTTAGCATTACTTTTAAAATTTATTTATTTATTTTTATTTTTTAGCATCAGTTTTGACCTGACCAACATCTACTTGTCCAACATCGTTTCCCACCACAGCCCCACATACGTGGCACACTTCTGCCACCAAAGGATTTTAAGAGGAGAGGTAGTAGGGAAATGAATTCAGAAACCATAGGATTGTTTAGGAAAGAAATGTTGGCAGTTTGGACTAGGGTGGTAGCAAAAGGAGGTAGAAATAAGTTGAAATATTTAAGATATATTTTGGTAATTTCTGGCTGAGGAAGAAATGAGATTGTTATTCAGAGTAGAAAATATAGGCAGATCTAGTTTGTAAGGTAAAATATTGAGATTTGCTCTGGATATATTGAGTTTGAGGACCTACAGGATATCTACTTCAAGTGTTCATTCAGCATTTGACTTAGGTAAGTCTGGGGGTCGGAGCTGGAGATGAGGATTTGGGGGTTGTCAGCTTATAGATGGTTGTTGAGCCCATGAGTTTTGATTAGCATATCCCAAGAAGGCATACACACTGAGGGCATTAGAGGGCTAACAGCAGAACCCCAGGGGTGTTGACATCTTAGAGGTGAACAAAGGAGCATTGGCAGAAAACTAGGAAAAAATGGGACAGAATCAGAGAACTATTGTTTTAAACCAAGGAAAGTGGAGTCCTAATGATTTACTGATCAGACCACTGTAACCAGTGCACCAACAGAATACAGTGCTTGATTCTGAGCGCCAGCATCTTACAAGGACCCTGATAAACACAGTGTGTCAGGAAGAAGGTCATCAGGATGATGAGAAATCCTGAAACCATGTCAAAGCAGAGTGGCAAATGCTTTCATGTAGAGAAGATATTTATGGGGAACATATTTGCCATGTGGAAGAGGAATTTAGCTTTGTTTTTCTGGTTCCAGAAGGAATAATGAGGAAGTACAAAGAAACACATTTCAGTCAATATAAAGAATTATTTTACAAGTTGTTAAAAAACAGAATAGGTTAATTGTTTGAAGTGAGAACCCCTTTAGTAGAAGTATTTGAGCAGGAGCTTGGTGACCCACCAATCAGGAATGATGGGGCAGGGATTCCTGTTCTGAGTAAGAGGTTTACCTATTGAGGTAGCTTCTAACTTTAGAAGCCAGTGATTCTGTGAAATTGTCTTTCTCTCTATATATACATATTTAATGCATATATTGCAGGTCACTGCACATATTGGGTCAGTGGGTCATGCGGTAAGGTTAGGGTGACTGTAAGGAATGACATTTTATTCTTTGGATGCTCTAAGTGAAAGTGACACGAATCCCCACCACGTTCATATCTGTACTCGAGAAATTTTGTTGAGAATTCCTTTGAGAGAGAATGTCTCAGTATTGAGTCAGTTTTGTGGCCTTGAGCTGAGACAGTTGTCGAGACATCTTATAATAAGAATACGAGGGCAAGATGCCCAAGGGCTTCACATACATTTATATCAAAATGCTGTGAAGGAAAATCAATGTTTTGCTTCTGGCAGTGAAAAACCAAACCTCACCAAATTACAAGGGGTGAACACTTTATTTTCAAATACCAGAGAGGGGGGAAAAGCCCCTCCAAGCTAAACAAATGCTTCACTGTGTCTCTGGATGTAACACATTGTGATAGGCTTGGGAATGACCCTGTTTTGGAATTTCAATGACCTCATTCCTCCTTCCATTCAAGTTTTTTTCCAAAATCACCTCAGTGAAGCCTTTCCCGATCACTCAATCTAAAATTTCACCCTACCCGATACTTCATTTCTTCCTTCTCTGCATCTTGTTTTCCTAAACACTTGTCTTGCCCAGAAGCAGGATCTTAGACAAAGATTTGAGTGCAGGTGGTTTATATGGGAGGTGATCCCAGGAAGGCCGGTAGGATGTGGGAGAGAAAGACAGGGAAGTGAAGGAAGCCAAGTCAGAGTGTGGCAATTAGCAGGTTACTGCTGTGGGCAACTGGGACTCAGTCCTGCCCGGGACCTCTGGGAGACTGCACTGACATGCCTGGGATATGCCTTGGAGTAGGTCTGAGGCGTGAGAAAGTGGGGTTCTTTATCCACTATCTCTCATCAGTCCATGGTTGAGAGCTGCCCTGGGGGATTGGGACTTCAACTTTCTAGCACTTCCTGTCTCTGTGTTTGTGCAAGTGTCTTCTAGCTGCCAGAGAAAGCCCTCTGCTTTGCAGAGACTCACAATAGGAGCCCTGGGGTCAGGGTGGGTGGGAACGGAGCCTAGGGAATCTGAGAAGGGCACTGAGCATCTGCTAGAGAACTTGTTACTGTCTACTGTACTGTATATTTTACTTGTTTATCATTATTGTCTGTCTCCCACTGTAAGGTAAGCTTCATGAAGACAAGGACTTTTCTCTGTTTTGTTCACTGAGTGGCACTGGAAACATGGTCTCTGAGTTATTCGATATTTAACAACTACTAATTAGTGCCTACCTGAACCAGGTACTGCTCTCACACTCTTTGATACTATGATCTCCAAGAGGCGGGGTAGATCACTATCTTTATAGCTAATGCTTAGCCTATACTGAATCAAGACTAAGAATTACAAGGGAAAGGTGATAATTAGACAAACACTTTTGTTGTAATGCATATATTTTGGTAACTAAATAACCACAACAGCACTAACTGCTAGATCAGAGAAAGATAAATAGGAAGGGGAAGAGAAAATGCAAACAACAGATTAGAGTGCTTACTCTGACCCCAGCTTCCACAGAGAGCCTCCTTGCAAACTGGGTCTGGACACATGGAACCCCAAATCTAAAGCCTATCTCTGGCTGACAGTGAGTTCAGGTCTCAGGAAGAAGTTGCAACCTTAAGATCATAATTGAGGAAGATACTTTCGCTTTGGACTCCATGCTTCAGTTAACACAGACTTAGATCTGCCAAATGGCACAGATGACATTGAGTGTGTAATCAACAACTATTCCAGAGCGTTTTCTAAACAGGTAGGACTGTTAAATTACATCACACCTGTCCTGAACTTTTTTCATGCCACTGGAAACCTATCTAATAAATATTAGAATATTTTTCTTAAAATATTTGGCCCATCATTGCAGCCCAACATTGGGCTCTCTCTGAATCCCGGTTTTATCCCTTCCAGCTTCCTGTTATTTCTTAATTTAACAAGCCAATGTTTAACTCTAACTTACCTGCTCTGTCCTTTGACTGACTCTCCTCCATTGAATGCTCACTCCCTTCCCACCACCTGCCCTTTCCAACACATGGTAGATATGATTATTATTCTAGCAATCTCTGAGTCCTAGTGTATTTTAAAATTTCAATCAATAAGGAAATATAAGTGAATTTTGATTGTACATTATTTGTATGTAGCCACACCTCTTTTCCTTATATTAGTGGTGTTCATCAAGGATTGACCAGAATGAAAACCTTTTCAAGTTACAGTTCCACAATTTCTAACTTTGAATTTTTTCTCTGTGATCACATCTACAGGCAGCCAAATGTACAGATACACAGCCCATAGCTGCAATTATCCTTGTTAACAGTGTTCAGTGTGGTTTCTATTTGGAGACTTTTCTGTACCCCAAATAGGAATATATACCATTTTAAAATCATTCATGGAGACCTCTAGAGTATATCCCCAAGGTTGGGGAAGAAATTTATTTCTAAATGCAAATCCAAACATTTTTAAGAATAATTGTAAGGAGGAAAATTTAGAGACACTTGTTTTATGCAGGCACATCTGGCTTGGAAGTAAAACCTCAAGAAGAGGTAACTTAGGGACTTTTGGTAAATTAGGTCATCGTCATCAAAATAACATTTCTGAATATTATTTATCATGAGTTGTTAAGCTGGGCATTTCACAAAGCAAAGTGGTCATAGCCAAATGCTTGTAGGAGAATTAAACATGGTTGGGAGGTCCTGTACCCCAATTCATCAAGGTTTACTAAGAGTGCCTTTGAGTAGAGGAATTAGTATTTCTGGGGGCCCTTCTGTCCCAAAGATGGTCTTTAGACCACAGCAAATCAGCCAAATCATTGGGTCATGTGTGGATCCACCAAAGCCGTGTAGATCCTGCCTGAGAATTTGGCCTTTCCATCCCCAGAAGTAACAAACAACAGTGGCACAAACAAGCAAATGGACAACCCATGTGGTTGAGCAAATAGTAAAAAATAAATTAGATAAATGGAGAAAAAGCCTTTACATTATGTTAAAAAAATTAGGGACAACAAAGTGTACATTTTTATCTATGAGCTCCTTTGGTATTCTGTAAAGGTTTTCTCTCAAGTAAAACAATGAGCTTGCTGGTGTGATAAATTAGCAGACACCTCCTTTGGCGTGAAGTATTCCTGGTTGCAAATCACTGATTTTATTAGGTGGCAGCTCTAGCAGCAGTCTAATGCTGCCTCATGAAAAATCCATAACAATTCAATCTAATTTTAATGATTCTGGAAAATAATAGTACATATTTGAGAACAGCCCACTTGCTCATATTCCCGCTTTCTAGTTATGTCTGTTAAAGTGAATGTGATTCATGGACTTTTGTGGCTATTTTTTTTTTAAAACAATGTATGAACCCAACTCAATTTATCTTTACCTGCCCGATTCACACATCGTCTCTATTCTCAGCGTATTTCTTGCATCTTGCATATGTTTACAGCTTATTTACTTATTCATTTGGTTTCTAAGCTCATTGGAGGAAGATCAAAACTAATTCAGTTGAACATTTAAACCCATTATCACACTTGTTCATGGAAAAAATGCACATAATGGCTTACATTTTTGTTTTAAAGAATAACTGAAAATAACTGTTCTAAGATTTTCTTCAGACATGTAATTAGAGAACAGGAGGAGTTTCTAAGATAAAAATTTGATGAAAGCCAATAATCTAGGAGTAGACTGTAGCTCTGTCCTATTCGCCTTCTAATTTCATTTGTTTACTTCTGTGTAAATCTTTATTCATGTGACAACTTCGTTGTGTGAAAGTTATGCTATTTTCCAGTCAGTGCAAACCCTCTGGGAATACACAAGATCTTGATGTGTACTCTCAGATAGGCCACTATGTTTTTTCTTTGAATATAGTTAGAATAATTTATCTTCCACAGTCTCAATATTGGAAAAGAACAGGACATTACTATATTTTTATGTTCTGATTCTCATGTGTTAGCACTACTGTCTGTCAATTGAACCCTACACGTCCTTCAAATATCTCAAGGTAAGAGAACATGTTACTTCTTGAGTTCCACAGTTGTTTAAATTCCTTTTCTAGATATACATAGTCAGCAGAGTATGTTCTTTGCATGATTTTTCCTGTTAGGGTCATCATTTACCAGCAGCAAATATTTAGTTTGCTCATAAAATATTAGTTAGTCTGTAGCTATGTTTCTATTACTATTTTCTGGTACTTATGCTTTTAGTGTGATCTATTTTTATTGGTGTACAATTTCAGCAATATGAAGACTGTTGATATTATTCTTTTGTTTTATTATATTTTAATGGTTTTTACTACCATTTGTTGTCTGCTGCTATTAAGAAATCTATCCTTTAAAGTCTCTTCAATAAATGGTGTTGGGAAAACTGGACAGCCACATGCAAAAGAATGAAAGTGGACCATGTGCTATCGCCATTCACAAAAATTAACTCAAAATGGATCAAAGACCTGAAGGTGAGACCTGAAACTATAAAACTCATAGAAGAAAATATAGGCAACACACTATTTGACATTGGTTTTAAAGGAATCTTTTCGGATGACATGTCTACTCAGACTAGGGAAACTAAAGAAAAAATAAACAAGTGGGACTTTATCAGATTAAAGAGATTTTATAAGACAAATGAAACCAGAATCAAGATGAACAGACAACCAACCAGCTGGGAGAGAATATTTGCAAAACATACATCTGACAAGGGGTTGATCTCCATAATATATAAAGAACTCACACAATTGAACAACAAAAAAACAAACAACCCGATCAAAAAATGGGCAGAGGAAATGAACAGACACTTCTCCAAGGAAGATATACAGATGGCCAATAGGCACATGAAAAGATGCTCAACATCACTAATCATCAGGGAAATGCAAATCAAAACAACACTAAGATACCACCTCACGCCTGTTAGAATGGCTATAATCACCAAGACAAAAAACAACAAATGTTGGAGAGGATGTGGAGAAACAGGAACCCTCATACACAGCTGGTGAGAATGCAAATTGGTGCAGCCTCTATGGAAAACGGTATGGAGATTCCTCAAAGAATTAAAAATAGAGATGCCCTATGATCCAGCCATCCCACTACTGGGAATCTATCCAACGCACCTGAAATCAACAATCCAAAGAGGCTTACGCACCCCTATGTTCATTGCAGCATTATTCACCATAGCCAAGAAGTGGAAGCAACCTAAGTGTCCCTCGACTGACGATTGGATTAAGAAAATGTGGTATATATATACAATGGAATACTACTCAGCCATAAAAAAAGACAAAATCGTCCCATTTGCAACAACATGGATGGGCCTGGAGCGTATTATGTTAAGTGAAATAAGCCAGAAAGAGAAAGACAAACACTGTATGATCTCACTCATATGTGGAATATAAACCAACACATGGACAGAGAAAACTGGACTGTGGTTACCAGGGGCAGTGGGGGTGGGGGGTGGGCACAAGGGGTGAAGGGAGTCATATATATGGTGATGGACAAACAAAAATGTACAACCCAAAATTTCACAATGTTAGAAACCATTAAAACATCAATAAAAAAAAAAAGAAATCTATCCTTTAATATATATATGACACTTTGAAAATAAGTGGTAACAAGATTCCGAAGAGAAAATCAGAGTACTGATGTAACAACGGAAGTCTATTCACTTCCTCTGTGAGACTTAGAATAGACTAGTCTGGAGATATGCAGATGGGAACAAATGCAAATTTTTATTTGTCAACTTTGCTATGTGGGTGTGCACACCTATATAGTACCATTTGCCCAACTCACCATTTTTGGAGGTTAGGGAGGTCACATTCTATTATCTGACACATTACATAATTAGTACTTCTGAGAACATTGGGGACCATCCCTAGAGATGCTTGTCCTTTCATGGGTCAGAATCCATTTATTTTTCTTCTTTTTTTAATTAAAAAAAATTTTTTTTGTGAGGAAGATCAGCCCTGAGCTAACATCCATGCTAATCCTCCTCTTTTTGCTGAGGAAGACCGGCTCTGAGCTAACATCCATTGCCAATCCTCCTCTTTTTTTTTTCCCCAAAGCCCCAGTAGACAGTTGTATGTCAAAGTTGCACATCCTTCTAGTTGCTGTATGTGGGATGTGGCCTCAGCATGGCCAGAGAGGCAGTGTGTCGGTGTGTGCCTGGGATCCGAACCCAGGCCGCCAGTAGCAGAGCGCGCACACTTAACTGCTAAGCCACGGGGCCGGCCCCTCCATTTATTTTTCTAATCCTTCATTCCTGAACTTTGAAGCTAAATTTACTTGCCTCATCCTATTGTGTCTCAGATGAGTAAAAGATTTATTAACGTACAGAAGATAGAGAGCATAGCCCAGATAACCTGTTTAAATGGAAAACTACTGATTTGGACAATACCATATAAAAGTCTACTTTCAAAAATTCAAAGGAGAAATAAGTAACTTAACATAAATTTTGGCTGATTTTTCTTGTGGCAGATGGAAATGTCAATGAACCATTCATAAATTCTCCAACAGAATTATAGAATATTTTGTTTTTAAATGGATCTTGGCTTTTAAGTATGAAAATATCTTACTGCAACACTTTTTTTTTCCTTCAGAAATGGAGAAACTCCTACTGCTAAGGTGTAGGCTGTGGGATAGTTGACCCTTTATCTTCTTCAGCCCATATCAGTATTGGTACTGATATCATCAACATGTAGGTTCGGTCTCTCCAATTCTGAAGTCAATCCTTGAACAATCCTGCATATTACCCTCTTCTTGACTACTTTTCCAAGTGCTTTCACTTGGCCTTCCAACCCCACTTCAAAGAGACCTAAGTTGCCTGAATATAAAAATAATATAGAAGAAATCCAGTATCTGGAAAGTCGTAAAGAACATCTCTAGAGCATGTGGGGAAGTTTTCCTGGTTTGGCTTAACTCATATCCACTCTCTCTGAATTCTTGTAGTCTTTCTTATACCTGTGATGGTTCCTAAACAATGAGGAGCTTGACTGGGGAGACAATTTGCACACTATATTCACCATCTCTTTTCTTAACTTTTCCTCAGCTTTTGAAGTTTTCCACAATATCAGAGTAATGGGTCTATGATGGTGTTGATGGTTGGCACTGGAGTGTGGGGAAGATGTTTAACATTGATCCAAGGGATGTATAAAACCATAAGATAGGGGCCAGCCCAGTGGCATAGTGGTTAAGTTCCCACGCTCCGCTTCCGCGGCCTGGGGTTCGAAGGTTCGATCCTGCACCTGCTTATCAAGCCATGCTGTAGCGTCGTCCCACATAAAGTAGAGGAAGATGGGCACGGATGTTAGCTCAGGGCCAGTCATCCTCAGCAAAAAGAGGAGGATTGGCAACAGATGTTAGCTCAGGGCTAAACTTCCTCACAAAAAAAACCAACAAAAAACTGTAAGATAAATTTGGTACAGTTCCCCAAAAGTCAAGCTATTATTTCCTAAAGTTCTGCAGTTTAGGTTGGGCTCAGCTGGGTGGTTCTGCTGCTCCACATGGTGACTGCTGGAGCTGAGTGTTTAAGATGGCTTCTTTACTCATGCGTCTGGTGCCTCAGCTGCAAGGGCTGCAAGAGATGGTGGCTAGCCAAGCATCTCTCTCTCTCTCTCTCTTTCCACATGGTCCCTCTGTTAGGCTGGCTAGACGTTTTCACGTGGTGGCTGAGGACACTAAGAGAGAGCATTCCAAGAGGAGAAGCCCCATTGTGAAATTACTTACCAAGCTTCTGTTTGCGTCATAGTTCCTAATGTCCCACTGGCCAAAGTAAGTCAGATGGCCCAACCCAGAGTCAGTGAGGAAAGGGCTTGAATCCTGAAGGCACGATTCATTGGGGATTGCCAACCTAATATTCTACCATGGAGTAACATGCCAAATTTACATGAATTTTAAAGATGAAACAGGTGATTTCAAGATAACTTTGCCTTTATGTTGGACTCACAAAGTGAGTCCGTATGGAGGACTCATCCACTCTGGATAATGCATTTACTTTTTTCTGTTGCTGAGAACTGACCTAAGCCAGTTTTGTGCGCACAACTATTAGGTTCTTTGTGGTATATCTTGGGAGCCATTAATGGTTGGCAGTAGTGAGGGTTAATTACTCTCTCATAACCTTGTATGAGGTTATTAGGAAAGCAAGTCTCAGACCAAATTCTGCTACTCATATAGACATTCCTGCAAGCAGGCACAAAACAATCCTAAACCATTTCTGCAAACATCAATTAGGGATCTTGCCTAGGGCTCTATTCCCCAGGATAAAGATTCCAGGGCTCACTAGAGTCTTACCTCCTGTTTTTGCAAGCATGGAGAGTGTCTATAAAATATTATAGCCAATTCACATTTCTCCACTCCTGCTAATTTCTCAAATGAAAGCCTCATTTTTATCAATTAAACAGCCACTAATTGCACCAATGAAAACCCACGTCTAACTTTGTGCTGAGTAGGAAAGCTGTGGCATTGAAGGGAGAAAATAATGGCTGAAGACCTTTTAGTCATTACCTCATATATGACTTTCCTAATAAAGTTTAGCTAATTACCCCCAGAATGTGGATTTCTGGTTAGGGCAACATCCTGGCCCAAGAGTGTAATTGTAACTGACACACACTGTCTATACTAAAGAATATTAAAATAAAGTATAGATACCATGACATGTGCTTTAAAGGATACTTTGGTGGAAAAATTTGAGACGCTTTCAAAATTTGAGAGTACTGTAGGAAATTAGGATCTTGGGATTAAGCTTTGTGGATTCACTGCTTCTGGAAATAGCAACATCCCAGTTCTCAGGTAACTGTTTCCAAAACTAATCTAAGTTTCTTGTACATATGAAAAATCCATAATTAAAAATTTTATTGAAATATTTATTTTGTATTTTTGTTATCTAATTTCGAACATACGCAAAAGTAGAAGAAGCTGTACCCATCACCCAGCTTCAGTGATTATCAGTTATGACCAATCATCTCTACC
Organism: Diceros bicornis minor; assembly: GCF_020826845.1. NCBI lineage: Eukaryota > Metazoa > Chordata > Mammalia > Perissodactyla > Rhinocerotidae > Diceros > Diceros bicornis. The sequence goes on along the minus strand of NC_080747.1, from coordinate 66,873,226 downwards.
CCTCTCCGCTACTTCCCTCCCAGCTGCATTATTTTAAAGTAAATCTCGCATATCATGTCATTTCATCTGTGAATACTTCCGTGTATATTTCTACCAACAGATAAGGAGTTTTCTATTAGCATAAGCATAATACTGTTAATATACCTAAAAAAATGAACACTGCCTCAATATCCAGTCAGTGTTCAAATTTCTCTGAATCATAAATACCTATTTATAATTGGTTTCTTTGATTCAGGATTCAAACAAAGTCCACCGATTACTTTTGGTTGCTATGCCCCTTGGGTCCTATACTTCTCGTGGTAGAACCAAAATAGCGTTTCTCAATCTTAGCACTATTAACAATTTGGACTGGATAATTATTTACCATGGGGGGCTGTCCTGTCATTGTAGGGTATTTAGCAGCATCTCTGACCTCTACCTACTAGATGCCAATAGCACCAGCCCCCAGTGTGAAGACCAAAAATGTCTCTACACATTGCCTAATGTCTCCTAGGAGGGGCAAAATTGCCCCAGTTGAGAACCACTGGTCTAGCATTCATGTTAATTTTTTGGCAAAAATATTTCACAGTTGATGTTGTATATTTCTTATTGCATCACATCACAAAGCACAAAATCATTGGTTATCTCTATTTTTGATTAGTGGGTCCAAGTGTTATCTGCCTGATTCGTCTATGCTAAACTTTCTCATTTGTCTTTCACTCAAGGATTTTTTTTAAATTTTTTTATTGATGTGTTAATAGTTTATAACATTGTAAAATTTTGGGTTGTACATTTTTGTTCGTCCGTCACCATATATATATGTCTCCCTTCACCCCTTGTGTCTACTCCCCACCCCCCATTGCCCCTGGTAACCACAATACAGCTTTCTCTGTCCACGTGTTGGTTCGTATTCCACATATGAGTGAGATCATACAGTGTTTGTCTTTCTCTTTCTGGCTTACTTCACTTAACATAATACCCTCCAGGCCCATCCATGTTGTTGCGAATGGGATGATTTTGTCTTTTTTTATGGCTGAGTAGTATTCCATTGTATATATATACCACATCTTCTTGATCCAATCACCAGTCGACGGACACTTAGGTTGCTTCCACTTCTTGGCTGTAGTGAATAATGCTGCAATGAACATAGGGGTGCATAAGCCTCTTTGGATTGTTGATTTCAGGTTCATTGGATAGATTCCCAGTAGTGGGATAGCTGGTCATAGGGCATCTCTATTTTTAATTCTTTGAGGAGTCTCCATACCATTTTCCATAGAGGCTGCACCAATTTGCATTCCCACCAGCTGTGTATGAGGGTTCCTGTTTCTCCACATTCTCTCCAACATTTGTTGTTTTTTGTCTTGGTGATTATAGCCCTTCTAATGGGCGTGAGGTGATATCTTAGTGTTGTTTTGATTTGCTTTGATTTGCATTTCCCTGATGATTTCACTCAAGGATTTTTAATAGCCGTTGCTAATCATTGCCTGTATCCATCCTTGTATTAGGTATTGCAAAATGGGGATTTTATAATTTTATCATTCTTTCTACATTTATTAGCTGGGATTCTTCTATAAAGAAGAATGTTTCCTCATCAATGATTTGATTATTTGACTGTAAATGAGGAAAATGTGTTCCTCTACTCACAACATGTCTGACACCAAATGTGTGGTTTTCCCCCCAGGCAGTTCTCCATCCATAGGCTAAGGGCTCAGTCTCACAAGACTGCTCCCCACTTCAAATGCCAGTTGCAAGTCCCAGGTTGTCACTTGCACTTCTGACCAACTGGCTATAAATTGAGGGTTCCTATGAGCCCCTCCTTGGGTTCAATAATTTGCTAGAAAGGCTCACAGAACTCAGGGAAACACTTAACTTACTAGATCACCAGTTTTTTATAAAGGATACAACTCAAGAACAGCCAAATGGAAGAGATACATAAGGCAAGGTATGGGGAAAGGGCACAGAGCTTCCATACACTCTCTGGGCTTGCCACCCTCCCAGCATGTCGAAGTGTTCTCCAACCTGGGAGCTCTTCGAACCCCACTGTTTAGGGATTTTATGGAGGTTCCATTACATAGGCATGATTAATTAAATCGTTGGTCATGCGTGATTGAACTCAATCCCCAGCCCCTCTCTCCTTGGAGGTCAGGGGTTGGGGCTGAAAGTGCCAACCATCTAATCACATGGTTTGTTCCTTTGGCAACCCCGCCTGCCCCCCCATCCTCCAAGAGTCACTTCATTAGCATAAACTCAGGTATGGTTAAAAGGGGCTTATTATGAATAACAAAAGATGTTCCTCTCGCTCCTGTCACTGAGGAAATTATAAGCGTCTTAGATGCCCTGTGCCAGAAGCTGGAGATGAAGACCAAATATATTTCTTATTACGCAACAACATCACAGTTCACCCCCTGGTCTTTGAACACAGATCCCTTACAGTAAAAATGATCATTAAAGCCAAAAGATACTGACACATTACTAGAATCCATTCAGTCATTAGTAATTATCCAATCCATCATCATATTGTATGAAAATGTCTCCCAGGGAGAGGCCACTCAGGTTTGCAGGCTTTCATTCAATCTTGTCAGTTTCCAAAAGCAGGAGTGGCGTCAGCAATGGATGTTCTTCATTTGCTTTTTTCACTTACCAATATATCTTGGAGAATACTCTATAGCAGGGTTTATCAATAGCAGCACTATGGACCAGATAATTCTTTGTTGTGGGGGACCGTCCTGTGTATTGTAGGCTATTTAGTAGCATCCCTGGCCTCTGCCCACTAGATGCTGGTAGCACCTCTCTCTGCCATGAGACAATCAACAATGTCTCCAGACATTGCCAAATATCCCCTGGAAAGCAAAATCATCCTTAGCTGAGAACTAGTGCTTTATAAAAATATTGAGAGCTTTCTCATTTCTTTCATACTCCATTTTGCGAATGTACCATAGTTTATTCAAACAGTTCCCTATGGTTGGGCATTTAGGTTGTTTCCAGTCTTTTGCTATTACAAAAAGTGCTACAGTGAACGGTGTTATGCCTACGTCATTTTATATTTGTACTAGTGTATTTTTGGTAGGATTCCTAGAAGTGGGATTGCTGGGTCAATGGATAAATTTGTATGTAATCTATCTAGATATTGCCCAAATTCCACTCTTTGGGAATTGTACTATTTTTCGTTTCCTACAACGAGGTGTGTGAGTGCATATTTTCCCATAGCTTCACCATAGAGCATGTTAAATATTTGGAGTTTTGTCTATATATTTAAGAGAAATTTGCTTTTCTTTTTCTGTGAATGATCATTTGCCCATTTTTCTAGGATTTCCATCCTCAAGAATCATTAAGACATCTCTCTGTATTAGGGATATTAACTCTTTATGAGTGATCTCAGTTGCAGATCTCCCTCCCTCAGTTTGTGTTTGTCTTTTCAGTTTGCTTATGTTATGTTTTTCATGCAAGTTTCTATTTTTCTGTGGTTAAATTTATCCCTTTTCCTTTATTGCTTTAGGATTTTAAGAAATGTTTTCCCATTTCCAGGTTATAAAAGAATGACCCATGTTTTCTCCTAATACTTATGTATGTATGTACGTGTGTATATATGTATTTAACATTTAGATCCATTTGGAATTTATTCTGGTGTACAGTGTGAGGAATGGCTTCAGTTTTATATTTTTCTGTATAACTAACCAGCTGTCCATTAGATAGTCCGTTTCTTCCCTGTTGATTTGAGATTCTGCCTTTATAACCTCCTAAACTTCCATATTTAGTTTGGTGTACTTCAGGAGTTTTGTTTCTTTTTCTATTGATCTATCCATCAATTCATGGGCCACTGAAAGCTTTATACTATGTTTTAGTATATGGTAGGGCTATCCTCCCTGTCCCATTCCCATTTTTTTTTGTTTGTTTTTTTACTGTTTCTCTGGATATTCTTGCTTGTTTGTTCTTTCAAATAAAATATATAATCAACTTATGTAGCACTGGGGAAAAGTATTATTATTGGGATTATGTTAAATTCATAGAGTCACTTAGGGAGAACTGACATTTTCATGATGCTGAGTTGTCCTATCCAAAAACATGACGTGTCTTTCCATTTGTTCAAGCCCACTTCTGCATCTTTCAGGAGGTTTTACAGTCTATAAACATTTTGACCATCATAAAATGTAAAAAGTAAGGCTGTCCTTCTCCCATTCCACACACAGTTTCTAGGGCACATACGTGTTTTGAGATTCATCCTCTTATTTTTGTAGCCATGATCGTTTAAACTCGATTCTACCTTTCTGATAATTTGGGAGGTAGGGAGAAGAGTTGCATGTAGAGTGGTAAGAGTGTGGCTTTGGAGTTAGACTGCCTGTGGTTTGAATTTGGCTCTATCATATATCAGTCCGTGACTGTGGGCAAGTCCTCATTGGCAAAATGGAGATTTTTACCTTTCATGGTAATACGGATGGAAAGAGATAACATATGTAAAGCGGCTAGCACAGTGCCTGGCATGAGTGAGAGCTCAATTTCAGTGGTAGCTGAGACTTGTTGTGGGCACTGAATTTTCCCAGTAACTGTCTTGGTCGTGAACAATTTCCAGTATGGAATTGAAAACCATATCATTGGCCTTCCGCCTGTGTGTGAAACATAAGTGTCTCGTACACTACATATTTATTTTAAAAAAGAGATCCATCCATCTTCCATCCATGTTAATTTCATCGGTGCCTGGCGATACAATGCTGTTTTGAGCTTTTCCTTTTTTCCCATGAGTTGGCATTTTTTTAGACTTTATATTTTGTCTCATTTTCACAAAGTGCTGGAATAACCTGCAAGTCGTGGCAGAAGCTTTGCTCATCTGAACAGTGATGGATCATCTTTTCTGGGAAGCCATCAATCAACAGTAGCTAACAAGAATATGGAGTGGGGTACGAGTGGGAGGGGGTCTGAAGGCCACTTTACTTGGTTCACTGACTACTTGCTGTGAACCCTTTTGATTGATGTTGTGGAAATTTCTGCTGATTGCATCACTATTTCAGGACAGCGTTGTCTTGCTTTCCCCAAGCAGATTTCTGATTTTAGTTGAGACTCAGCATTCTAAACTTATAAAATTTCCTGTAGACAGCAACATTAATCGAGCATCTATGCAACAGAGTTAAAAGTTATTAGGAGGGCCAATGATGGCCTGTCCTGGGCTGGGGGTGGGTGGGTTAGGCCTAGCCATGCTCTGGGACATCGTCCTGACTGGCACCTTAGAGACTGGAGGAAGGTGGGCTGGTGAGTGCTCAGCCACCACGGCGGGTGCAAGGCTGGGAGTGCTGGCTCACCGGGGATGGGTCAGCACAGGGAAACCTAGGGAGGGAGCAGAAATGAAGTTAGGATCCTTTATTGGAGAACAGGGAATGAAGTTTGGTGCTGTGGCTGACAAAGCAAGAAGAGGTGGTCCTGTAGTCTGAAAGCCTCAGTTGAAAGCTTTGGAAACTGAGCAGATGGTGGGGCAGGAGTTAGGCCAAGGCCAGAGGCAAATAGCCAGCGTTTCTCTTGGGAGTGGGTTGTGCTGACAGGGTGTGAGGTGCAGTGCCACCTTGTTCAAAGGGCAGCACAGGATGTCCCTGGGAGTCCAGCCAGTCAGCAGCAGCCCCTCGTCTTAAAGGGCTGTGTTCTCAGGGTCGAAGAGGCTCCGTGCCTAGAGCTAACAGGCTTCGCACTCTGAGCAAATCTGCCATATGCAGCGGGATGTAATCATATTAATAATAATAGCACCTTCATTTATTTAGTGCTTTTAATGCTTCAGAGTGCTTTCTCCTCTTTTACCGCACATATATAAAGTGCTGCCCTTTCCCTATGAAGATGATGCCAGTGGCTTCCCATTAATTCTTGTCCTGGGTGTTGCTTTTCCAGAAGTGTTTATGGACTTGAGTTGATTAAACCACAATTTTTGGTTTCCTGGTAACCTACAGGAGTTAGAGGTGTCAGAGTGAAACTGTGTGTTGTCTATATACTCACACTTCTGTGAGATATGCACACACACATTCATTCATTTATTCAACTAAAAATTCTTGTGTACCCACTAGGTAGCAAGCACTGCTTTGGTGCTATAGATGTACAAATATTTCTAGATAGGAGATATGTCTATATCTGTATTATACTATAATATCACCTCTTATCCAGAGGTCAGACTGATGGTAGCCTCAACCGTTCAGAACCATGAATTGGTTTTTTTCCATAAATTGGAAAATTTTTCCATAAATTGAAAAAGGCAATGAGAGAGGCTTGAAGCTGCAAACTGTTGAAGATTTTATTCTGTAGGAAAGACAGAATTGCCCTCAGGCAGTTGCTCAGAACAACTGTGTGTATGAGGCAGCAGATGATAGCAGCAGGATTCACTGACCTCCTGAGAAATGATAGCTGACAGCAGAGGAAGGAGACAGAAGAACTCTCAAAAGTGGATTAATTTCTTTTGAATTCTTCCTAGATCTTCAGCGCAATGGTTGGAGGCCATTTAGTTTAGGAGTAAACAACTGCAAGGGCTACAGTAACCGTTGAGAGCAGTACTGCATTAAATAGCACCATGACTGATGTTCATAACGCTACTAGTGTCATATTTGCAGAGCTTTTTTTTTTTTAACACAATTCTTTACATTACGTGGTCTTATTAAGTCAACACAAAATCCTTGGCAGCATGCATCAGAATCACCTGGAGAGTTTGATAAAACACAGATTGCTGGACCCCACTCCTGGAATTTCTGATTCAGTAGGTCTAGGGTGGGGCTCCCAAATCTGCCTATCTAACAAGTTTCCATATGTTGATAATGCTGCTGGTCCAGGGCCACACTTGGAGAACCACTGCCCTATGGGGTATGTTTGTCCTTTTGTATTACTATTGTCTCTATTTTGCATGGAAGGAAATGGCATTTCAGAGAAGTTGAATTACTTAATCAAGGTCACACAGGTGGCAGATTTCAGACTCAAATTTAGGTCTTATGAGAATAAGCCATATGCTTTTTCAACTATGTGTTATTGTCTCAGATTTTTCCCTTAAGAAGTAAGAAAGGGTTTAATACATTTTAAATTTTCATCAAAATACTTGGGATCAAAAAGATTACTGTTCTATTATCAAAAAGACAAGAAGAACAAGTGCTGGTGAGGATGTGGAGCAAAGGGAACCCTAGTGCACTGCTGGGGGGAATGTAAATTGGTACAGCCATTAAGGAAAACCATATAGAGGTTCTTCAAAAAATTAAAAATAGAACTACCATATGATCCAGCAATCCCACTTCTGGGTATATACCCAAAGGAAATGAAATCAGGATCTCAAAGAGATATCTGCACCCCCATATTCATTGTGGTATTATTCACGATAGCCAAGATATGGAAATAACCTAAGTGTCCCTCAATGGATGAATGGATAAAGAAGATGTGATACACACACACACACACACACACACACACACACACACACACTGGAGTATTATTTAGCCATAAAAAAGAAGGTAATCCTGCCATTTGTGACAACATGGATGGACCTTGAGGGCCTTGTGCTAAGTGAAATAAGTCAGGCAGAGAAAGACAAATACTGTATGATCTCACTTATATGTGGAATTTGGAAAAGCTGAACTCATAGAAACAGAGAGTAGAATGGTCGTTACCAGAAACTAGAGAGTGAGGAAAATGGGGAGATTTTGGTCAAACCGTACAAACTTTCAGTTATAAGATGAATAAGTTCTGGGAATCTAATGTGCAGCATAGTTAACAATACTGTATCATATACTTGCAAGTTGCTGAGAGAGGAAATCTTAAATGTTCTTACCACACACAAAAAAGACAACTATGTGAGATGACGAATGTGTTGACTAACCTTGTTGTGGCAATTATTTTATAGTATATGTGTACCAAATCATCATGTTGTATACCTTAAACTTACACAATGTTATATGCCAATAAAGCTGGAAAAAAATTGTCATTCTAGTTTATTAGAAAATTTATGCATTATGGTGTACATCCTTCCATGACAATGCTGCATGGGGTTTTTGGTATGTCCAGCCCCCATAACACTTAGAATGTTTAAATGAATGCTAAGATATTAGGATGAGTGGATGGAAAAGGAATACAAGGAGGAAGTGGGTTTTTGGATTGACTGGGGCAGGTGCAAATCCTTTGGAGAGCCATGAAAGAGTGAGAAAGAATGAGATTTAGCAAACTAGAAGGAGCAGGAATATTTAGGAGCATTTTAGGAAATTTAGGAGCATTTCCCTGCATAGATAATTAACCTGGAATGCTCGTATTAACTTTGACTTGGTGTTGCTCTTCTCTGAATGGAATCTGCAATGATCTTTTCCAACTGAACAAACATTCTAGTTCTAGGCTTGGAATGTCTAAGAAAGATCTATTCTGTTCATGTTTATGTACCCATTTTCCTTCTCTGTGAGTGATTTCCTATGAGCCTCTTTGTCCCAAGTCCTTTCTGAATCAATTACAGTATTATGATGAAGACTCCTAAGAAAGAATCTCTAATTGAGACGGTGATAGCTGCCTCTAATGCAGAGAAATGACATTAGTCTCTCAGGCCATAACCAGACTGTAGTAGCAGGATTCACTTAGGAAAACAAAAACACTGTAGGTATTTTAAACATGAAGAGATTTAATACAGGGCCTGAGGTGCTTAGAAAACCACGGGAATGGTTGGAAGAGTGAAAATCATGGAGACTGCCACTAGCTGCAGGTTCACTACCACAAAGAAGTGACGAGCTGCTGCCACCCAGAATCAGGAACCTGCAGAGATGGTGGCTGGCGGCTTCACAGCTTCTCTCAGCTCTGAGTGGCTGAAATGACGAAGAAACAAAGAGACCGTTGTAAGGGCACATCTGGGAAATTCACATATCCATCTGCCAATGCTGCCAGAGGAAGAAGAAAGAATGTCTGCTTCCTCTCTTCCACCTTCTGACTCTTGGCAGGCGTGTGATCTCACTGTTGAACCCTAAGACACTTCCAGTTTAACTGGTTAAGCAGGATCCACTTGGAAAGTAAAGTTTGTGTCACTCCATAGATGTGGCTGTGGCCTCTTCTTCAAATTATCAACTACCAGTGAACACATGGAGTCTTGCTGGAAGTGGAGGTCTCCACATCTCGTTACCAAGCCTCTGAGTCGTGAAGTCTCACTGCGTTTGCAGTTTCTGGATTTGATTTTGCTTGACAGGTATTAATGACTTATTATTGATTATATTTTTATTTATAGTAAAACCTTAATTCATAGGAATCTTGCTAAACGGAAGCTTCCAGTAATTAGATTTTTCTTTCTCCGCATGTCCTATTTGGAAAGAAGTTTTGCCACTAGAAAATAGGCTCAATGAAAAGCTTTAATTTTTATCCAAAAAGTTAAAAAACATACCCAATTACCCAATTAATACATGACCATTGTACAAAAATGGGGAAAATATAATATTTTAAAATATATTTGTATAAGTAAATATATATTTGTTTAATCTGTCCTTTTTTATTAGAATTTTAGTAGGTTATATTTTTTCTTTTTTGTTTTAATTACCAGTGCTGATATAAATATTCTGATATAAATGTTGGATCCTATAATAAGCAATATCCTTGGATGAATTCCTAGAATTAGATTTTTTAGTCCTAAAATGATGCGCTTTTCAAAGATTTTTAAAGCACATATTTATAAATTAACTTCCAGAAAGATTAGGGCACTTTTAATCTCCCACCACCTGTTAATAGGAGTTCCCAATTCCCTGAACCTTCACTAACATTGGGTCTTACCATATTTAAAAAAAACTTTGCTAACTTGATAGCTAAAAATGGTATTTAATTGTCTTGATTTTATTTTCCTTGATTACTAGAGAGGTTGAGCATTTGTTCATGCTATCATCTATAATTATTCTAATGAAATCATACTTTTAGCCTATTTTTTCTATTGCATTGTTAGATTTCTTTAAAAATTGAGTTGTAGTAGCTCTTTATGTATTAAAGATAAAATCACTTGTCTCTTATATACGTCAGAAATATTTTTCTCAAATTGCTGTTTGCCTTTTTATATTTCATCTTTTATTTCCTAAAGAATTTTAAATTTTTATTTCATCAAAATTTCCATCCTTTTTAAAATGGTGTCTGCTCTTGAGGCCACACTTAAAGTCTTTCATCCAACAGTATGTAGTTATTCAACTATACTTTCCCATGCTTTTAGAGTTTCATTTTAAATATTTACACTTTAATTCCATTAGGAATTTCTTTCATTATCATGGAGAGATGAAACCAGGAGTGATGTTCAAAGTATTTAACAACCAGTATGCTGTGGGTGCTGACCACTCAGGATGAATGCCAGCCATAAAAACTGTGTATAGCCATATTGGTACTTCTTGCTGAATATCAGCCCTGGATGAAATTGATTTTTTCCCCAAATGGTCAGCTCTTACCATGACACGTATTATATCTTTTCCTCATTGATTTGAAATGCCTTCTTTATCCTATATTAAATATTTTTTATATTTGGGTCTCTTCTGAACTTCCCTATTGACTTCCAATGATATGACTGCCTATTCTACCTATTCATAGTAAAGCAGTAAATTCAACTCTGCTTTGATTACTGTAGCTTCAGAAAACATTTGACTATCTGGTAGAACAATTCAGTAAACTTCTTTTCAAATCACGAAAAGCAGGCAAGGAAAGATGACACCACATGACACCTAATCATCAGGGGGTAATAGGGCTCCTGACACACAGTGGAGGCAAGAAAGAATGTTTTGCTCTCAAGAGTTCCATTAGGGCATCTTTTGATGCTCCCACTCTCAATTTCAAAAAAATTATGCAAAAGAAAAAAATGTATGGGGAAATTTAAAATGTATATTTCAATAAAAATTTACTCACTAAATAGATCAGACTTACCTAGTTTCAAACCAGAGTGCTATACCAGGCTCCTGGAAGCAAAGGTGTATGAAAGGATAATTCAGAAATAACTGAAAAATTAGGATTATTTCAGAAAATAGCATTAGTAGACAATAATTTCATAAGATTTCCATTTTTGATTTGTAGCTCTTATGTAATTTTCCTTGGAGGATTGTTTCTAATATTTCAGTAATTATTAATATTTGGAACATTTTGTTGGTTATCGTTTTCCCTCTTTCAGGTTACTTCTCTTTTTCCTGATTTGATTTCCTTCTAATCATATTAAATAATTTCTCTCATTTCCTTTTAAAAGTGATTTTGTTTTCTCCATTTCTTAGATACTACCTAATTATTTCCTGAATGGATGTGTGGCTTCGTGTCTATATGTTTTCAAATGTGCTACATCAGTAAGATGATAGTGCTGCTTGATATAATCTTGAAATGTCTCAGGACTTTCCTTGATCAGTATAGTTTTATGTGAGATTAGTTATTGAAGTAATAATTATTTATAAGACCTATTGTGATTAATTCTGTGGTTTCTGTCATGAATGTAAATAATTATGTATCTCAATTTAGATGTGATCTTATGTAACTCTTGTTTGATAAAATATAGTCTCCATAAGTTATGAATTATTGTTCCCATTCTTCATTGATGGGCATTCATTAATAATTTTTCAAAATAATCTGATAGCTTTACATTTCATATATTATTGAGTAATCTGTATAATGAGCTTGTTTATTTGGACAAGACATTATTTTGTAGTTTTATGGAAAATATTATGATGAGATCTAGCAACAATAAAAATATGGTAACAAATATTATTAACAGTTGTTACCTCTAGGTTGTGGGAAGTTCCACTTTTCTCCTTTTGCTTACCTATAGTATTTAAAAATTTATTTATAATAACCACATATTGCTTTGTTTAAAAAATAAATAACACTTTAAACAGTGTGTTTGTCGGCGGAGCTCAGAGGAGACCCACAAAAAGAGAGGGGTATAAGAGTGTGGTTCACAATTTGCAATTCTTTTCTTTCACTGATTCTTAAGGGAGTTGAGCAAAAATAACTTTTATGTTTTTCACTCTTTCTAGGAATGCATTATTTAAGCAGGTGAACATATTTAATTTTTCAATATTTATGACCTTTTATATGAAAAAGAAGTATGAGCTCTAGAGACTTTCTACTTGCAAATAGTCTTTTCGGTTTTTCCTGACTACGAGTATGTGCATTCTGAAATGAATATACTAAGCATCTGTATTAGTTAGCTAGGGCTGCCAAAGTGAATACACACACTGGGTGGCTTAAACAACAAATTTATTTTCTCACAATTCTGGAGACTAGAAGTCAGAGATCAAGGTATCAGCAGGGTTGGTTCCTGCTGAGGGTCGTCTTCTCCTTGTGTTTTCAGTCTTCCCTCTGACGTTGTCTGTGTCCAAGTTTCCTCTTCTTAAAAGGACCCTAGTCATACTGGATTAGGACCTACCCTAATAACTCATTTTGATTTAATTACTTCTATAAAGATCCTATCTCAATATGCAGTCACATTCTGAGATACTGGGGTTTAGGACCTCAACATATGAATTTTTGGGGGAGACACAATTCAGTCCATAAGAGCATCTGAAAAACATGCCTATCTATTTAGATGCTCTTTGGTTCTATAACCACACAGCGGCTCATAAATAGTGGCATTTAACTTCTTTTGAGTTAGAGATTCCTTTGAGAATGAAAACTAGGGACCCTAGGGACCCTCTACTCAGAGAAATGCACAAACACACTAAATTTCACATCAGGGAGTTTGCAGACATGCCCCCAACCCCTGCCTCCTCACCCTGTCTATGGACCCCTAGAGTCCAGAGCCCCTGGTCCAGATGCTATTAAAACCACGAAGTCAGGGAATTCAGTGACCAGTTGTATAGACTAGTTGTTTGTAAGTCACAAAACTTAGCAAGATTCACCAGTAGTGAATTACAATTTTAGGTCTTTCACCTAAATGTTTATAGTCCATTGGCTGTAAACTTGACAATTCAAGGAATTGAGAGTAGCTCCATAAAACTCATCCTCACTCTAGCAAAATCAAACACCAAGCGCATGCCAGCACCTCTCCTGAATGACTGGAGCAGTTCCCTTGGTTTCTAAATATGTCTCCTGACACGAGCTTTTAAGCATAGATCAATAGTGTTGGAGACCAGGCCTGCTCTCAGGCAGCCTCTGGGTTTGGGCCTGTTAAGAGTGAGATGGGGCTCCAGCTGTGTGCATCTGGAGCTCCCGCGGAGGTGTGTTCTGGCTTTGGTTCATCAGTGGATAGTAGGATCATAGGCTACTGGGTTGACTTTCCTCTTGAGGCCTTCTGCTACCTAAAACTGAGCTCCTTCCATGCTCCAGGCCCCTTAAGGAACGTAATGTTACTTGAAGCTAAGTCAGATTTCCAAGGGCTGGGCCTCTAACCAGTTCCTGAAAGTGAGCAGTATTGGATACCTTAAGCCTTGTTATTGTTTGTAAATAAAGAAAAGGGAAAAATCCAAGCCAGCATTTATAGAAATGAGCTCAAGATGGGCCCCATACCATGTGTATAGAGCTTTCTATAGAATATGTCGACTTGAATGAATGTTTAGACCTGGCACAGGAATATTTTGATGACCCTGTTTTTTTTCTGTTACGTTATGTAAATATGTCAACCTGAGGCCAGTTACTAGTTTTTGTGTTGTTAGCACAACACTTTGGCAGAGTTTGTGAGTCAGGAAAAAATTGATATTTGGGTTCATTTTATTTCAGGGTTCTGAAACATTGTGTAGTTCTTTCCAGCTTTTGTTTTACAGTTCATTTAGATTTGATTTAAATCCATTGTCAAAACAAAATTTAAAATGTTTATTCAAGAATACAGTGAAACTGGAAATCACATAATATTCCACATTATATAGCTACATCAAAATTCTGTACACAAGCCAAAAATATAGTGAAGGAAAAAAAGCTTGCTAATCTACCAGAAATTCCCTAATTAAATTATAAATTTTTAATGTATCTTTAGTTTCATGTGAGTATATTTTATTTTCTTTGTCCTTTTATTCATTTGAAAAATTATGCAGTTTTGAGGGTATGTTGTTACAAATATGCTTTTACTGGAAATTAATTGACATACTAAAAATTATTAACAAAATCTAATTTTATTCAAAATAGGTTGATTCCATAATGTATGAAATAAACCTATGTAATATATAAAACAAACTTGTTTAAAGAAGGAAATTTTGAGATCCTATACCTTGATAGATAAAGTAGTATCAGTATTAATATTTTTATTTCCTTTCCTAAATATGAAAACTCTTTTGATGTACCATTTGGTTTTATGTCACTTAACCTTTAATTGTCTGTGCTATTTAGGTAAGGAAAATCATGAATATACAAAACTAATGTTTTTTTTTTCAACAAGACTCTCAAGAAAAGGTTTATGGGTTAAATGTTATATGAAATAAATACTCAAAACAAATACTCAAAAATTGGTTAAATTGCTTATAAGCAATGATCAACTTTTTACCTTAGTAATGGCAATAGTATTTACAGTTTTGGATACAGATGGCCAGAGTTCCTTAGAAGTGATTTTTCTTTTTTTAAGTACAACTCAGATTTTATTCAGAGTTCATCAGCTTTCCCACTAATGTCCTTTTTCTGTTCCAGGAGGCAATCTAAGATACCACATTGTGTTTAGAATGCATTTTATTTTATCAAGCAATTTCTATTTTTCCCATATTTTGTAATAATTGCTGAACAGTAGAAATTCTGATCATTCTGTGCATGTATGTGTGTGTGTGTGTGTTTATGAATTTTTTCCCTCCTCTATGGCAAAATAGCAAAAGTAATCTCTCAGCATTTGGAGTCAAATTGACCCGAGTTTTAATCCTAAATTTGCTACTTAATTTTGAGGCATTGATCAAGTCACTTAAACTCTCTAAAGTTCAGTTTATTTGTCTGTAAAATAGAAATAATAAAGACAATAATGCCTATCTCATTGAACTGTAAAGACTAAATGTGAATATACAGTGAACTGTAGTAGTGATTCTTGGTATTATTATTACTTACAGTTTAATGAAGATACTAAAGGAAAGAGAATTATCCAGAGAGCAGATGGTCAAGGATGATTTTTAAAAATGGGGGAGGGGGAATGGCACGGAGAAGCCACAATTTGACAAACCAACTCTGAAATAATCAGGAATCAATTGTTCAGTAAAATTAAGAAGCTTTCTTATTTCTTGCCAGCATATTTATATCAAAATGTGTAACATGGGGCCAGTTTTGTTACTTGGCATGTTCCTGGCCATTTGTAAAGAAAATGTTCAGCAGCTGTTGCTCTGGGAGGCAGATGGATGGATGACATTTATGAAGTGTATTTTTCAGATGGAGAAACTGAGGCACCAAGTGGTTAATTATTTTTCCCAACCTTCCACATCCATGAAACATCAAATTTGAAATTACAGTTCATGAATATCTTCTGCCTTTCAACTATGTGCTGCAGAAAGGAATTGCCAATAGATGAGATGGTAAAAATGGGGAGCTTTCGCTGAGGGAGGCCAGCTGAAGAGTCGTGCTTTTGTGTCTGGTACAGATGGTCAACTGGTAGTGCTTACCATGGCTTCCCTCCCCTGCAGCCACCCACCCTCAAGTGACAGCTTTTTGCATCTTCTTGTCTAATTAAAGCACCAACAGAGAATGCCAGTTATCTGCTTGTGTGACACCTCTGAATATTAAGTAGCTTTTGTAATTAATTATTTTTTGAAAGGCTTGATCCTCCATAATTAAATAAATCTTTGAGAATTAATAATAGGTTAGCATGGTGTATGGGCTGAAAACACTATGAGCAATAACTTGGTAGTGAGAGAAGAACTTTGCATCCAATAGAGTGTCTCTATTGATCAATTCTTGATGATCTGAATGCTCCCAATATAACATCATGATGTGTTTCTTCTTTTCTCTATATTCCCGTGCATTCAAGTGGAACCAATTGTTTCTGCACAGGATAAGATATAAAAATGCAGATTTGCTTAAATAACTTACTGCCCAACAAGGCAATCTGTGTCATACACGAGAATAGGCTGCAAGCAGCTGTCTGCCTCGTATTGCCCTCTGGTTATGACTGTGATGCTGTTTAGTAAGTTTGTGTCTTCTTGTGCTGGCGGTGACATTGAGACCAGATAATGGACGCTGGCAAGATCTTGAAATCAAAGGCATGGAAAAAGCGCCTTTAAGCAGGTGGTCATGTCCTTCTATGGCGAGCTTGTGGCGTGTGGCAGAGCTGGCCCACTCCAGAGGACAGTCTAATATGCCACCACTGTCTAGATGGGGAGCCTGCTCTTTTGCCCTTGAGGGGCCTGGCAGCTGAGGAAGTAGGAGACTTGCTGCTGGAGGATATTCTGCCTCCAGGGCCTGGCTTCATGTGACTTTGTTCAGTGAGGCTGTTTAATCTTACTCTGTAGGGGTCTAGGTTGTTGGCTGCCAGAATTGAGTAGGGCAGGTGTTTAGTCAGAAATGGTAAGGGGGAAGGGGACAATGGATAGAGTTTGTTGTTGTTATTGCTGTGGAGTCCATTCCATCTCCTAGCACAGAGCAGAACCCTGCCCAATCTTTTTATGCCATCCTCTCTCCTTCTGGTCCTGTGCCAGACAATGCTGTCGACAGGGTTTTCATGGCCAATTTTTTTGGAAGTGGATGGCCAGGTCCTTCTTCCTAGTCTGTCTTAGTCTGGAAGCTTCACTGAAACCTGTCCGCCATAGGTGACCCTGCTGGTATTTGAAATACAAGTGCTATAGCTTTAGCATCACAGTTACACACAGCCACCAGTGTGACAACCAACAGATGGTGGTGTGGTTCCCTGACTGGGAAACGAACCTGGGCCGTGGTAGCGAGAGCGCCGAATCTTAATCACTAGACCACCAGGGCTGGCTTGGATAGGGTTAGGTGAGCAAAAATGGGAGAGAGGTCATACCCATACTTATATTTAAAGGACATTTCTTGCCCTTCCTTTCACCTGATCCACTCTTTCCTTCTGCCTTCTTTTCCTGTCTCTGACTTTCCCCTTGACCACTCATCTTGATTTTGCATTTTTGTTTTAGTGGTTAGCACCAGTTTTGTTTTGCTTAGATTTCAGCTTTGAGAGTAGCAGGATCATGCCTCAGCATTATAGAATTTTAGATCTGGAAGGTGTCTTGGGAGTTCTGCACCAGGCATGGAGAGTCTTGAATCTTAAAGATTCTGGAAAGGTTCCAGAGTTCCTCCCAATGATTTGACTTTTCATTAGATAAACCTAGGAGGCCTGTCTGGCTCAGAAATGTAGGTGTAACGATAATGGTTCATCATAACTAATATGCATTGAATGATGCACGCGCTATATACCTTGTTTTCTGTCATTTTAGTTAATTTTTTAGTAGGTAATACATCTGTGTGGTTCATAATTCAAAAATTATGAGATAACTAGTAAAAATTTCCCCTCTTCGCTCCAGAGTCACCATCTCCCAAAGAAATAAATAATAACTGTTATTCATTTATTGTATATCCTCTCAGAGACTTTTATGCATTAACAAGAAAATATAAGTATATATTTCTTTTTCCCCCATTTCATAGCACAATAGTAACACATTATACGTTGTTCTGCACTTCGTGCGTTGTCTTTACTTAATCCTCACAGCAGTCCTATGTGGAATGAGCTATTACCCCATTTTACAATTAGAATTCAGCTCTAGCTGAGTCTCTTGCTCGGGGCAACGTAGCAGGGTGGTGGTGGTGGGATAACCCCTACTGTCTAACTTGATCAGTTGTGATCTTCATCATTAGGCGGTCCTGCCTCCCTGGAGCTGGGACAGACTCCTCAGGGTTCCTGCTGATTTGCATAAATTCCCTGGGGGCTCAGTGCAGAGCTGGCTCCTAACCGTAGACTGCAGCCAACAGTTAGGGAATGTGGCAAAACTTATTCAGCTCTGCATCAGTCAGCATTTCTTTTCTTTTTTCATGAAGTAATGAGTTTTAAAAAGTTATGGACAAATACATATAACATAAAATTTACCATCTTAACCATTTTTAAGTGTACAGTTCAGTGGCATTAAGTACATTCACATTGTTGTGAAACCAATCTCCAGAACTCTTTTCATTTTCCTAAGCTGAAACTCTGTACCCGTTAAATAATAGCTCCCCGTTCCCTGCTCCCCTAGTTCCTGGTAACCTCCATTCTACTTTCTGTCTCTATGAGTTTGACTACTCTAGATACTTCATGTAAGTGAAATGATACTGTATTTGTCTTTTTTTGTGACTGGCTTATTTTGCTTAGCATGATGTCCTCAATGTTCATCCTCAATGACAATGTTGTAGCATGTGTCAGAATTTCTTTCCTTTTAAAACTGAATAACATTCCATTGTATGTATATACCATATTTTGTTTATTCATTCATCTGTTGGTGGGCACCATTTTACATTCCCACCAACAGTGCACAAGGCTTCAATTTCTCCATATCCTCAACGACATTTGTTGTTTTCTTTTTATGGTAACCATTCTAATGGATGTGAGGTGGCATTTCTTTTATAACGTGCCATTAAACACATTTCTTAATTCTTGTATTGTGCCCACCTGCCATAGAATTCAGAGTTCTTCTCGGCTCAGGCCCCTCTTGTAGACAGGGACAGGCTTGTGGAGGAGTGACCAGCCTGGCCAAGTGAAGCTGGTGGCTCAGCTCTTTATACCTGGTCAGACCGCTGCTCCCACTTGGATCCTTGGTGACCTCACTCTGTGCTTTAGGGTGGCTGCATCTTCTTGAGGGTTATTCCTCAGAGGAAGATTTTCTTGATCTTTGCCAAAAAGACAGGATGAGCTCCCAGAATGCAGAGGAATCTTTCCCATCTCATAGGTTACTCACATTCTTCATCCTTCCTGGATGGTTGCTTGCTTTGTTAAACCCAGAGACTTTTCAAACCTAGTAACATTTTCATTCAATAAGCCAAGTCACTGTTCGACACATCCACCTCCCATCTTTACGTGATCCTTTGTTTTATCCTCCCTGGCAAGAAGATGGGAATGTTTCTCTCCCACAGTGTAACACAGGATACATCATGTCTTATGTGGACTCCCCAGGTTAGTGACTCAGTTTGGCACTTTACGTGAGCCATTTTTCCCCATGACCCAGCCCTGGGCTCTGTGGAGGTCTTTCTTGGGAGTGGTTAGGTGGCTTTAAAATCACTCAGGACCAAGTGTGGCCACAGAGCAGTACCAGAGTGAGGTATTTGTCTATATTTCCAGCTGTAACCCCTACCTCTAATCCAAGGCTTAGCTGCCACCAGGAAGGAGGTGGAGCACCTTTATTTGTGGTGTAATCCATTACCAAACTATCTTCTGTATGTCCTTGAATATGGCCATTTAAAAAAGTGGTGTCTTGGGGCCAGCCGCGTGGCGTAGCAGTTAAATGCACGCGCTATACTGCTGGCAGCCTAGGTTCGGATCCTGGGCGCACACCAATGCACTGCTTGTGAAGTCATGCTGTGGCGGCATTCCATATAAAGTGGGCACAGATGTTAGCCCAGGGCCAGTCGTCCTCAGCAAAAAGAGGAGGATTGGCATGGATATTAGCTCAGGGCTGATCTTCCTCACAAAAAAAAAAAAAAATGGTGTCTTGGGGCTGCACTGGTGGCGTAGTGGTTAAGTTCATGTGCTCCACTTCGGTGGCCTGGGGTTTGTGAGTTTGGATCCTGGGCACGGACCTACACGCCCCTCACCAAGCCATGCTGTGGTAGCGTCCCATATACAAAATAGAGGAAGATTGGCACAGATGTTAGCTCAGGGCCAATCGTCCTCACCAAAAAATAAATAAATAAATAGATAAATAAGTAAATAAAGTGGTGTCTTTTTTCTAATTACAAAAACAAATACGCATTCAAAGCAGAAAACCTGAAAAATGAAGAAAAACATACCACTAAAACCATCATAAGATAGGTACTATTTTATAGCCTGCTAGTTTGCTTAAGAGCTTGTGTAATTTTCCTATACCAACAAGTATTCTTTTGCCATATAACTTTTAGTGATAATATTCGTGACACAATATGGATATCCTATGGTTTATGAAAAAAATTCCTTTACTGTTAGAAATTTAAGCAGTATCTTTTTTGGCTGTTGTGAACTTTCCTGAACATCTCAGTACATATATCTATGAAAACTACGCTATTTTTAAATGCTATTTTTGGAAAGATGTATAGAAATGTCTATTTGATTACAGATGACTCTTGACTCCACAGGGAAGCAAGTTGACAATGTAGAGACAAATGTTGATAAAAGGGAGTGGAAAGAGAGTACCTTCCCTTTGAGTTAAGATGAAGAATATGTGGGCACTGACACCAACTCCAGAGAACTCAGAACAGACTCAACGTCACTATTGCTACACCAAGTTCATTTGACACTCAGAGTTCCAAGATGTTCAGGGTGCTCTTTTTTTCTCCCTCCCTGCTATTCATGGTCCCAATTAGTGGAACCTTGGAGCTATCTCTCTAACAAGTCAGCCCAATAGCCACACCCTCAAATGTAGATCTATTCCTTTGTATGATTGTTTGTTTTGAGATACGTTAGATGATCTTAACAGGGCATTTCCTGAAATAGCCTATGTTTTCCCAGATTGTTTCTTTAGTTCTTACTGTACAAAGAACATTATGTTATTGCTATTCTCATTGTTATTCTGGGTGTATCCTCTCCATTGGTGATTTACTACAGACAGTCCTGGCTTTTTTGCCCCAATACATCCTGGAGACTGTGTCCTCAAGTAGATTTTTAAAAATCATATTTTCCAATGAGAATAACACAATTGGAAACCTACATATTCCTACCAATTAATTTGGAATCAAATAAATCATAGGTATGGTAAATAATATGTCATTAAAACAAAAAAACCTGGGCCGGCCCCGTGGCTTAGCAGTTAAGTGCGTGCGCTCCGCTGCTGGCGGCCCGGGTTCGGATCCCGGGCGCGCACCGACGCACCGCTTCTCCGGCCATGCCGAGGCCGTGTCCCACAAACAGTGACTAGAAGGATGTGCAGCTATGACATACAACTATCTACTGGGGCTTTGGGGGGGAAAAATAAATAAATAAAATCTTTAAAAAACAAAAACAAAGAAACCATCTTTCTATAAATTTTCTAAATTTTCCTTAGAGCAATCAGAAACATTCAAAGTGGTTCCACAAATTCAGGTCCTATAAAGAGAGGATAAATGTATCTGTTTATTCAAAGGGCCTCAAATGTACATAGAAAATATAAATAGAGACTATAAAAATACAATTCTACAGTGTGATAAATTTGGCCCACATCTAGATCCTTAGGGCTGAAGAAACTTGAGAAAGATCTATCCTGCCTCATTTGACAGATTAGGAAAATGGATCCCACAGCATTAAGTGACTTGTTGAAGATCACCATGCTTACATTAATTCAACAAGTAATTAATGACAGTTTTGCTTCCTCCCTTCCTTAGATATAGTAAGGAGATAGTGTGGTGCAATTATCAGAATCCCCCTTCAGGACTGAAGCCCTTATTATCCCAACTACTAGGAGTGTTGGCAGTGGGCAGTTCCCAGCTGAGTCCCTCTCTGGAGACTTGCCCTTGGCTGCAGGAAGCCTCCTTACCCAAGGTCACACTCTTATCCCAAGGGCAGCTCGCATCTGATGACTGGGGTATCTGGTGGGTGCAGAGGTATAAAGGCCTGGGTCCCTCAGCCCCAACTAGCACAACTCTGAAGGGCCAGTAGGATCAGCTGAAGCCTGTGTTGTCCCTGCATTGTGGCCCAATTTCTCCCTCTGCCCACTGCTGCTTCCTTCCCTTCTCTCCAGATATTGATCCTGAGAGGAATTCCTAATAAATGTCCTGCACACAAACTCCATTTCAGAGTTTGTGTCTCAGGGAACTGAACTGCCACATAAGACAAACCTCTGGGGGATATTTTGGATCATTGGGTCTTAAAAAATTTGTCCTATGAAGTTTGAACTGATGTCTTATTTTTTTATACTCTTTATAAATTTCTTCGAGTGTAAACAGAGATATTCAAAATAGTTCTGTTAATTCAAGTTTATATATATATATGTATTTATATTATATACAATATATATTATATACAAATACACAAACATATTTCTGGTAATTTTGCAGCATCTCAATAAGGACTTTAATTTGGAAAAGATGTATCTTATTTATAAATCTTTTTTCATTCCTTCCTTTCTCATCCAACAAATTCACAGTCATTATTAAAGGGAGAAAAAAATTCCCTAAGTTTTGTGTTTGGGAAGAAGGGAAGGATGATTGGTGGGAATTAGGAGGTGAAAGATATTTGTGAGCCGATTTTATGGAAATTGAATCTGAGGACTTAAAAAAAAGAAAAAATACAAAAAATAAAATAATATAACAATTATCCATGTATCTATTACCCAAAATTAATATATGTTAATAAGTTGTCATATTTGATCTTTTAAAATATGAAATAAAATGTTACAGACAGAGTGCTTAGGATTTCTCCTAACAACACTGCAGACCTCGGGTCCTGCCTACTCTCAGTGCTTGGCTGAATCACCAGCCAGACAGCAGCAGATCTTTCTTTGAGATCTTTGACACCAAAAACACTGACCTGGTAAACATGGCCAGGAGCCACGTGTCAGTGTTACTGGGTAGCACTGAATGAGCAGAGTGATGAAATGAGTGTTGAAAGGAGAACACACCTTCCCTAAATACGGACACTCACCATAATGGAGTCAGGAAGGTACAAATTGAATTCCAGACAGTAAAACTTCGGTGAACAAACCCTTTGGGAAAATAGCTCTTTTTATAATCCAGCCAGTAGTATTTTAAAGGTCTTCAAAATGTGTGGAGATCGAATGGCTTGTGTAAAGGGGTTTGGAATTCATGATGAATTCATAAGTAACTCCTCATTTTCCCGAACAAGTTTCTTCTCCTCCTTCCCTGTTCCCGTAAACCTATTGCCGAGTCACATGAGTCAGAAATCTGGGAATGTCCTAGGATTCTCCTTATCTGACACACCCACTCAACAGTGGCCTTCTAAAGAAGCGTGCAGACCCCTTCCTTCCTCTTTATGCTTGCTGCTCCTGCCCTTATTTGGAATCCCATCGGTCTGGTTAGACTATTACAGAAGTCTCCTAGCTGGTCTCAATACCTTTAATCTTGCTCCCCTGCCACCTGCCCCCCGCCACCTCAGATGCAGGATTTACACTGCCACCAGCGAGGTCTTCCTAAAATGCAAATCTGGCGTATCATTCCTTTTTTAAAAAACTCTTTTTCAGTTCCCCACTGCTCAAAAAATTCAAGCCTTCCTCATCCTGGCCTCTGGCCTTCAGCTTCATGCTGCATCTCTCCAGGCTTCATGCTTCATATTCCAGTAATGCTGAACTGATTGTATACCCCCATGCCAGGTATTTCATACCTCCATGCCTTTGATCATGCCTCTTCCTTGTCTTGAAATATAATCTTAGCTCCTACTACTTCTTTTTTTTTTTTTAATTTTTTGTTTTTTGCAGTAACATTGGTTTATAACATTGTATAAATTTCAGGTGTACATCATTATACTTCTATTTCTGCATAGATTACATCATGTTCACCACCCAAATACTAATTACAACCACTCACCACACACGTGTCGAGTTATCTCTTTCGCCCTCCTCCCTCCCCCCTTCCCCTCTGGTAACCACCAATCCAATCTCTGTCTCTATGTGTTTGTTTGTTGCTGTTATTATCTACTACTTAATGAAGGAAATCATACGGTATTTGACCTTCTCCCTCTGACTTATTTCACTTTGCATTATACCCTCAATATCCATCCATGTTGTCACAAGTGGCTGGATTTCATCGTTTCTTATGGCTGAGTAGTATTCCATTGTGTATATATACCACATCTTTATCCATTTGTCCCTTGATGGGCACTTAGGTTGCTTCCAAGTCTTGGCTATTGTGAATAACGCTGCAATGAACACAGGGATGCATGTATCTTTATGCGTTGGTGTTTTCACGTTCTTTAGATAAATACCCAGCAGTGGACTAGCTGGATCATATGGTAGATCTATCCTTAATTTTTTGAGGAATCTCCATACTGTTTTCCATAGTGGCTGCACCAGTTTGCACTCCCACCAGCAGTGTATGAGAGTGCCCTTCTCTCCACATCCTCTCCAACACATGTTGTTTCCTGTCTTGTTAATTATAGCCATTCTGATGGGTGTGAGGTGATATCTCATTGTAGTTTTGATTTGCATTTCCCTGATAGTTAATGATTTTGAACATCTTTTCATGTGTCTGTTGGCCATCTGTATATCTTCTTTGGAGAAATGTCTGTTCAGGTCTTTTGCCCATTTTTTAATTGGGTTGTTAGTTTTTTTGTTGTTGAGATGCATGAGTTCTTTATATATTTTGGAGATTAACCCCTTATCAGCTGTATGGTTTGCAAATATCTTCTCCCAATTGTTAGGTTGTTTTTTCGTTTTGTTGATGGTTTCCTTTGCTGTGCAGAAGCTTTTTGGTTTGATGTAATCCCATTTGTTTATTTTTTCTATTGTTTCTCTTGCCCGGTCAGACATGGTGCTTGAAAATATGTTGCTAAGACTGATGTCGAAGAGCATACTGCCTATGTTTTCTTCTAAAAGTTTCATAGTTTCGGGTCTTACATTCAAGTCTTTAATCCATTTGGAGTTAATTTTTGTGTAAGGTGTAAGGTAAGGATCTACTTTCATTTTTTTGCATGTGGCTATCCAGTTTTCCCAACACCATTTGTTGAAGAGACTTTCTTTTCCCCATTGTATGTTCTTGGCTCCTTTGTCAAAGATTAGCTGTCCATAGATGTGTGGGTTTATTTCTGGGCTTTCAATTCTATTCCATTGATCTGTGTGTCTGTTTTTGTGCCAGTACCATGCTGTTTTGGTTACTATAGCTTTGTAGTATATTTTGAAATCAGGGAGTGTGATACCTCCAGCTTTGTTCTTTTTTCTCAGGATTCCTTTAGCTATTCGGGGTCTTTTGTTGTTCCATAGCTCCTACTACTTCAATTGGCTAATTCCTACTCATACCTCAAGACTCAGCACTGGTGTCTTCTCCTTAGGAAATCTTCCACAATTTCTTCCAGCAGGGCACAATTTCTTCTGTCTGTTTTTATGTCTGACCCTCCTACTCTACTGTTAACTCCAAATTCTGTTAAACTCTGCATCCCAGCATCAAACACAATACCTGCACTTAGTCAATGCTTCTAAATATTTGTTGAGTGTCAGATCAATGCAGCTGGGAAAGGGATTGAACTACTAGTCAGAACACCAGGTGAGTGACAAGACCTAAGCAGTATGTGGACTATGTGTTGTTGGATGGAGCATCAGTGAGACTAGCTGGGGCATCTCAAACACAGGCATGTCACCTGCAGTGGTCTCCTCTCTAAGAAGGAGGAAGAGGACTGGGCACCAGGTGTGCTTTGAGTCTTTACTGAATCTCTGAGAGCATCTTGGGCCCACAGGGCTAGATCACTGGAGATGGGAGGGAGAATGTGGGCTTCATGTCACTGGGCAAGTGGAGGGGAAACCTGGAGGTGGTGGATGGACAAGATGTCACTAAGTATTGTGCAAGAACAGTAGCAAATTTTCCATGGACGGGACTGATCAGAAGACATCTTCCTTTTCTCCATCTTGTTCCTCTTCTTTTTTCCTTCTTCTCTTTCATTCATTTCTCTTTTTATTTCTCCTTCTTCTTAGCCCTCTGCCTCTTTTCTTTAGGTTTGGCAAACATATTACATTTTATGTCCCAATAACCTTTTAATAGTAGTGGCATAGAGAAAAAAGGTAGAGAAAAATCTGTAGAAGTGCAAAATAAATTTGGGCTCAAAAGGAGGGTTGAAATTAAAGAGATGACAAGTAAAGTGGTTCATTCATTAAGTTGGGTATCACCAGCTTTAAAACCAATTGTAAATCAAGCACTTGCCTTATGTGAGGCATATTGCCTTGGTGCATAAATCTAGTAACATTATTGCTGCTAAAATAAAGTCCAAGTTCAAGATGCTGGGTTATGAACCAAAATAGGAAAATACATAGTGTTAGGTGATATGGCACAATGCTTAATCTCCCTCGGCCCCTGAGAATCATGCATTAGGTATTGAGTTTATTTGGTCATTTGTGGATCAGAATTTACATAAACTATTCATAACTTCTTGTGAATAGTTTGAGAAGCTAAAGACGAATACTAAACTTCAGAGCATTTATATCACAGGTAAACACGGCAGTACTAGAATAAGACCACAGCAGAATTTCCATGCTGTTGAATTTATAGTTTCTTTGCTTGAAGGAGTTGTTTTCTGTGTTTAGTTTAAGATATATCCATAGGCCAGGTCATCATTTCAGCCTCTTTACTCATTGTTTCTCACAATGTAGGCCTTTGACCTGCATTAGAATAACCTGAAGTGCTTGCTTTAGTCCATATTTCTGGCACCCCCTCAGATCTACAAGATCAAAATACCAGAGAGTGGGTGCTGGGGCTCTGCGGTTTGTTCAAAGCCATTAGTGCCCATTTTCTTCGGCATGCCTACATAGAACCTGCTGATTGTGCGTTATGGAAGTGATGGTTAGTATCCGAGCAGCATGGACTGAAGTGGTGACACATCATGTAAGCTCTAAATCATATTGGATGGAAGATATGATTTGCTGTCAGAAATTGTTGAATTGGAGTCAGAAATTGTAGGTGATACCATTCATGTCACATAAATGACAAAGCAGGTGAGCTTCGAGGGGCTGACCTAGTGGTGGGCAAGGTCTCCTGGGTGGCTGTGGGAAATCCTTCCCTGGTGAGATGACAACGCAGTGGCTTGAACAGTGCCCATGACCCCAGAGGGGCCCTGGCCAGAGGATCTTAACCACAATTATATTTGGCTGCCTGCTTCATTCATGGGAAGTTTTTCTCAGAGAATAATCCTGACCTTGAACAAAACCGCACAGGGAAGTGGTTTGTTTTGTAGGCTGTGAATTGCATCTGAGCCACAGCCAAGTTCATCTGCTGCTCTGTACAGCTCCTGAGCCTTCAGCTAGCCAGCTCTTCTGCCACTGGCGAAGTAGGCCCACAGTAAAGCTGCAGGGCCAGATGCATGGGCAGCCCGCCCTCTGTATCTTATTGCATGGAACAAAGTCATATTATGATCCCTCTTTATGGCTTTTAACCCATTTGATGGTATCCCAGAAGTATTTAAACACATTTCCCTGCTCTGATTCACTCCCTCTTCTGATAACCTAGAACATCTATACCTATTATATTATTTCTGTCCCTAGCAGCATAATGCCTAATAAAGTATGTCATTGAAAAAAAGCGTTACTGTCTGGGATATACTCACATGACATCTTGGAAAAGGTTATTGGATTTATTCCAAGAGTTTTTCAGGTTGCTCTAGCATTAGGAGTATGTGAACATTCATTACTAATTCTAAAAGCTCTTGCTTCTCTATTGTACCACCCAGATTTGTCATTATGGGACTGAGGGGGTTGTTGCTCACTTGTTTTGGCTCTGGGTGTTCCTGTCTGGTTACAAGGTAAAACATCTGCACTGCTCCCAGTGACTCGAACATGCCACCCATCCCGACCTCACAGAGAGCCCAGCAGCTCTGCTTCTGCACCAGTCTAGGTTAGAACCTCCCTGCAGACCTCAGGATTGTCCAGCTTATAACACACATCTGTGGGCTCCAGCAGGCTGCCCACACTTAGCTGGGAGGAGGATAAGGTAAGGCAGAGAGCAAAGGGCCTCTACCTCGGAGTCTTTGATGGCCTTGCCCATTGATTCCTGGCTTCTTGCTTTTATCTCTGAACTTCCAGACTCTGGACCTTGTCTGTCTAGATCTGTGGCACCTGTCAGTGCCTCCCAGCCTTAGCTGACCCCTCTGGGATGCACGCTTGTAAGATTGATTCTTGCAGCCTCGTCCACCTACCCTTGCCTCTCTCATTGGCAGTATCCGTCAGATCCCCATCTGGCAAAGTAGGCCTCTAGTACTGACCCCTCCTGGCTCTCCTTTTGTTTCCAACAGAATCTACAACTTGCCCAGACCCGGGTTTAAGCTCTGTGTGGGCAGGCACTATGTTGATTTGCTCACTTCTGTTTTTCCTATAGCGAGTACTGAATAAATACTGGCCAAATGTTGAATGAAGCTGTGTACAGACTTTGACATTTTAAAAAGTAGTTATACATTATAGGATTGGGAACCTAGAAGGAAAATTATTTGAATGAAAGACGTGAAAGCTGTGATTCTCTTTCTCTTGTTCACAATAATTCCTGTGGTTGCCTTTGTTATCAAGAGATATTTCCTATATTCTTTTCAGCTCTTAGGATAACAGGTAAAAATCGCTTTGTCCTTCCAAAATACTGACTTAGTAGGATTTCTCCCCTTGCTATGAATTGTGCACTGAAGAAGGGCAAAATAACCTCTCCAAATCAGACTTAAACTGAGCAGATCTGAGGCCTAAAATCTAGAAGAAGCCGCTGTAATTAATGTTCCTCACTATGAAACAAATGCTTTTCTTCCTTTTCCGTCCTAAGAGTCAAATATCAGATAAGCCAACTTTTCAGGTTTTTTTTCCATGTTCACTTTGCTTTGCCGCTATCTCCAAGTTAAGGAACCAACCTATTTATTTAAATTGAGGTCACATTGGTTTATAACATTATATAAATTTCAGGTGTACCTCATTATGTAAGCCAACTTTTCCAACAAAAATGCTTGATAAATGGAATTGAACAAGAATGGAATCAATAAATACATATTTTTTTCTCATCCCAATTCTTATTTCTTGTAAAATAAGAAGAAAAATCACTCATGATCCTAATGCCTTAAATAAATTAACTGCTTGCCTCTATTTCCCTCAAATTGGAATATTAGTGTCTTATCTGAGTTAAAGCCTGAGCTGAACCAACATGGTGCTAATTCATTCATTCATTCATTCATTTATTATTTTTTAAACTCTGTCTTGGCTTGCCTTCTTGGTGGTCATTGCAGCTTGTCAAATGAACTTCTAGGGCTGATATCACTATGAAAAATTTCCATGGGCCATTCTCTTAGAAAATTTTATTCTTCCTAAATAGAAGAAACTAGAGAAAGCAAATAGACCCTTAAGACAAAGCCAAACTTTGGATAAGAACATACGTTTTTACATAGATTTTGAAAGAGCAGAATGTACCTCATGATGATAGGAGCCCAGTGAATGCTTAAGCTGGTCTCTGGTGTGTGTTCATGAGGAGGAAAGATGGACAGAAAAAGGATTCTTTTCTTTTTTTTTTTTTTGGGAGGGAGATCAGCCCTGAGCTAACATCCGTGCTAATCCTCCTCTTTTTGCTGAGGAAGACCGGCTCTGAGCTAACATCTATTGCCAATCCTCCTCCTTTTTTTCTTCCCCAAAGCCCCAGTAGATAGTTGTATGTCATAGTTGCACATCCTTCTAGTTGCTGTATGTGGCACGCGGCCTCAGCATGGCTGGAGAAGCGGCGCGTCAGTGCGGGCCTGGGATCCGAATCTGGGCCGCCAGTAGCGGAGCACGCACACCTAACCTCTAAGCCACTAGGCCGGCCCAGAAAAGGGATTCTAATATCTAACCTAAGCACAGCTCCAAGGGGCCAGCATCACGGTGATGATCAGCGCTGGTACAGAGCTGTCAGTTTGCAAGTGTTCCCTCCTCTGAGCTTCTCAGCAATCTTGAGATGTAGTTGGATAGGCAAGATCATTCGCTAACCTCATCTTCTACATAAGAAACGGATGTTCAGAATGTTGGTAAATCTCACTCAGCAAATAAGTGGCGGAGTTGAGAATCAAAAGTAGGTTTTTTGACCATAAATTTTGCTCCTTTCCATACATCCTATCCTGGAGTAGTGACGGCTATGTGTTCTTCTGGAGCTAAGAGTAAGCCAACTAATCACCTTAGCCATGGATTGCCTGAAGATGGGTTGCTGTGAGATACTTGCTTTTTTGGCAGTTTTGTTTTTGGTTTCTTCTTTTAGTATTTATTCAGGATGATTTCTCTAGCATACTGTTGCTTATTAAGTCCAAATTTCTGAATAAATATTGGAATTTTACCTACCTGGTGTTTCTTCAAATAAACTATCTTTGATATAAACATAAGTCAAAGCTACAGTAAAGAGACATCTGAAGCATGTTCAAAGGGTTTGGTTTTCATTCTTTGGATGCTTTAGACCTGGGCTATTGGGTTTAAATAGTGCGATAAATCATACTGTCCCCAATAGAAAGTAGAATGGAAGCCTCACGGCATTGCCAAAATATTTGGTTTTCCTTTTAAGCTCCTCATTAATTATGAGTTTTGCTTCTTTTCTGTTGGAGGAAGAGATATTAAAGCAGATTTACTCTATAGCTCATTGTTGATTATACTCATACATCACAATTCATTACCTGCAATTCTGAATTCCAGAAAGTTCTGAAAATCCTAATTTTTTTCATAAGGTACAAACTTATTTGGTGGAAATACCAGATCTAAGCTGAAAGGAGTTTAGGCTCTATTTGTCTCATTTAATGTGGATGTTTATGTGTTTGCTGCAGAAATGTTAATACATGGTGTTCCCCAAATCCCATTTAGTGTATTACCTAATAATGGTTGCATAAAATCTAAAAAATTCTGAATTCTGAAATGCATCTAGCCCCAAAGGTTTCAGATGAGGGATTGTAAACCTCTTCTCAAGAAGAGAAGGGAGATGTGTGAAAACATAGAATAATAGAGAAGCACAGCAGTATACTACAGCCCTTTCACCCACATTGGTGCCTTCCCTGATGGAAGATTACACATGTCCACCCTGTTGAATTCATGCACACCCATGTGACTGATTTTCTTTGGCAAATAAAATGTGAGCAGAAGAGATGAGTCATTTCCAGGCAAAGCTTTAAGAGCCAACATGTAGCTCTCCATTTTCTCTCTTCCTTCTGCCATGAGCTCAGCAATGTTCCAGATAAAGGCTGGGGTCCATCAGCTTGGATGCCCAGTGAAGCCTGGCATGGAGCTGTGGCTGATCTCCACTGGAGATGTAACATGAATGACAAAGAAGCCTTTGTTGTTCAAGCCTCTGCAGTATAACCTAGTCTGTCTTCACTGACATATGCAAAATCAATGCCTTCCGAGATGGAACCGTCCAATAATGGAACATCTGTGGGCACCAACATAGTTAATGACCAACAGTCAGTGTCCTCTAGGGGTTCACAGTTCAGCTACATAGGTGAATAGTTAAGGAGGAGATACCAAGTCAGGCCTGGCTTGCTACACTGCTGCACTTTCTCCCCCACCCCCATGTTGGTTTCCATATCTAGGCTCAAGGCCAAATATCTCCTGATGTTACATATCCAAATACATGCTTGGATATTAATGCACATTTTTTCTTCTTTTGCTGGATTTAACAAATTGCATAAATAATTCATGTTTATTATAATAAATCAAACAACACAAAAGTATATAAAGAAAAAGCTTATTCTCTTTTCTCTCTCCTTCCAATGGTGTGTATCCTTCCATACCTTTTTCTGTGCTGGGCAAATATATATAGATACATAGGGGTCACTTTTTAATATTATCCTACCATGGACATTACTCTGCCAAGGATATCTATTCAATTCAGTTATTAGCTCTAACTAGACAATTAATTCTTTTAATTATTAATAGCTTCTTTGACTGAATGCTTGCTATGTCCACATCACTCTTGTAAATGCTTTATTTAATCCCTTTGTCAACTCTGTAGGGTAGGTACTGTTATTATCAGCATTTTCCACTTGAGAAGCCTGAGGCCCAGAGAGATTGAGTAATGTGTGAGGGTCACGCAGACTAGAATGTGGTAGAGTGAGAAACCAGGCAGTCTGACTCCACACCCCATGCTCAACCTCTAAGTTGTATCGCTTCTCTAATTGCAGAATAGGCCATGTACAAATGGACAACAGTTTATTCAACCATTTCCCTACTGATGGAGACTGAGGTGATTTCCTTTTTCCCTCTTATTTTGCTACCACCAACAATGTTGAAATAAACAACATTGAAATATATACGGACACTCTTTTCTCTGTTGAAAAGAGTCCCACGTTAATTTCTTCCTCTGCCTAATGTGGGAGAAGCTTACCAACTCTGGCAGTCTCAGTCCTTGTTAGGCCAGGGGTCCTGGTTATCATAATTCATATTCCATGGACCAGTTAGGAATCCTTGCTTCACCAGATCCTCTGAACCCTCCACATATCTCTCTGGTACAGGGCAGAGTGGAAAGCGCTGTTTAAGTCAACGCAGCTTACATTTAGAAACAGGAGGAAGTGAACTGTAAGGGATTATTTTCTCCTAGATGTGTCAGATGCAATCATACTCCATGGATTTATGAAGTGGAGTGAAATATTTGTTTTGATTGCTCTCTGATTAAGAATACACTCTAGTGCACAATCTTGACAGACATCTATGGCAACCACCTTACTTTAAGAATCTGGGTCAGGGTTGCCCAACTTCTTCTAATTCAGCAGTCTCATTTCATTAAAGGATTATGCAAAGAAACCTCAGTTGGGTCTGTACAATTGGATGCTTCATCTTTGGTATTTAATATTGCAGGAGCCCCAACAGTTACCAATGTCATCGTACACTGATTTGTAATGTCTTCTTCCTTGTTGTTCAGTATAGAGTTTGGAAAAGCAGTTAGCTGGGGATCTTATGAAAAACAGACATACTGTGTGAAAAGTGGACATAATTTAATAGTAAAATAATTTATGAAGATATTCAAGATCAGTTGTTAGAAAAAACCCTGTATGTTGGAGATGCTTAAAAAGGGGTTTTGCAAAACCCTGAAAATTGTTTAGAAGAAAATGATTAAAAATCTCAAGAGATGTGTTTTAAAACTTTAATCTGGAAGCACTGCAGAGTATATATTTATCAGCAGATTGCTACAATGTGCTACTATATGAAAATTGGAGACTGAAACAGATTTGGTTACTTTAAAGCAAATTATTCAGTGAAATGCAGAGAAGAAAGTCATAGCATAAATTGGGAGATCTTGTGTTTGTGCCTGGGTAGTGTATTTTTGTGTGGGGTAGGGAGTAGAGGTGGATAAGCAAGTGGTCTGCTTTAAATTGTTTTTTTTGTTTTTTTTTGGGAAAGTATATGCTTTGCGGTAACCAGTAGTCACTCTATACAGTGTATGTTTGAAAGAAATACATTCAAGATCTTAAAAATTGATGATTACATATGTAAGAACTTCTGCTTTCAAAAGCAAAGCATCATGTCATCTCTGTCCTGGAATGTCAGTTTTTCCTCAGCAGCCCTCTCCATTTCTGTTTGCATTTTTGTTGACATAGGAGAACGGCACAGGAGCATTTCGGGAGGAAGCCTCACCCTTAAGCATGGATGCAGGATTCAGTCTGTTCTTTTACTCTGTTCATACAAGGGTGGGGAATGTGACAGATATTTTAACCAACCCACATTATCTTGAATACCACTGTTTTCACCAGTGAGAGCCTGTTTCTGTATCCATGGTGGTGATTAAGATGCCGCTAATTTCGCCAATGGAACTCTATCTCTGAAATTCTTTATACTCATTAGCAAAAGCATAGATGAGAACCAAGATATGAATACCTGAAGGGCAAGTAGCAGTAGTCCCTCTGGTGTGTGGGCTTTTACCCCGTGAATGTGGGTTCCTTATTAGGACAACTGACTGCCCCTTGAGTAAAGCTTAAGCCAGCTAAGCACATTATTGAGTCCCATTGTCTATACTGAAGATTTTAAAGTAAATTATGGCTATTTAACTGTGATGGACCTAGGCACGCCTTTAAACTGAGCTGCTCTGCATCTTATTTCTATCTTTCTATATTCATTCAGATTTTGCCTTTGACCACATACTTATTCCCATTTCTAGCTCAGCTCCTGCCCCAGTTTCACTCATGATGATAATTCTCTTTTTATACCTAAGTGTAGAAAAAGTATGGTTACATTTTTGAGTGATCATTTAGGTTACTTTATTTACTATTGCATTGTGCTAAATGCAGTGAGTTTTGGCCTGAAAAATGCAAAGCTCTGCCAAAAGAGAAAAAAAAGGACAGATTTCCCCTGGGTGTGGAATGCCTTCCACCTTAGTGCTTTGGGGCTCTGCTTCCTTTCACCTGTAAAGGGAAGGATTTGGGCTAGAATAGCTTTACCTTCCCTGTGAGCTCTGATAACCTGAGATGGTCTTCCTTGCTCCAGCAGTTGCTGAGGCTGAGCCTACAACAGCCTGTGAAGCAAAGCCAGGGAACAGGGCTTGCATTTTAAAGGGCCTGCTGACTTGGGTATGGGTCTTTTCCCTTATGATGGTGAATCAGAGAACTCCAGACATCACTATTTGATAATCCAGCCAGCTCTGTGCCTATAATGACTAATGCATGTGCATGTCATGGTGCCAAGACTCCGGTATAGGTGAGGCATCCTTTAGACCAGGAAATGCATCAAAGGGGGAATCCACAGGATTCAACTGCCTGCCTTCAGTTTTTATGCAGTCATTGATCAAAAAAACATGAAGAGTGTAGCAGGTCTTCCCACTTTGCTTTTAAATTGAGTTCTGCTCTCTCAGCAGGTTGCATAATTTGTTCAAGGCAGCAATGACTCTGCCTCTGAATATTGAGGGTTGTCTTAGAAGAAATAATGGGCTGGTGTAGATGTCTGTATTTAATCTCAATTTAAATATTATTTCATAATAGGCTTTTGTTTCAATGTCCATTTGTTCTTTAATGGTAGAGTTATTCCTCATTACACGGAAATTCAATATAGTGAAACTTGAAAGAAGAATTTATAGGTACGGTATTTATTTAATATATGGTACCTGTTGACTAAATTCAGGGAATGTGCAGATCCCTTGGCTGATAATCTAATAAAAGGACTCTTCTTTTGTTCATTTGTTCCTGTATTCCACTTATTGTTTTTCTCTCTTTTCCCTCTTCTTCACTTCCCATGATTTTTCTCATTTCCAAAAGGGAGCAGCTTAGACCTTGTGCTTGGGTATTCTCCGAACCTACTGTCCCCTAGAAAATATGGGAAAGGAGGACTGGCAGAAATTGGCCGCTTTTTCAGCCCAGTTTTTTTCCCTAGATAGTTTAGTTCAACTCCTTGCTTTTCCTATAAGTCATCAAGCCATCAGGTCAAGAACACTTACAGTCATATTTTGATTATTCTTAATTGATCAGAAAGTAAAAATTTAAGGATATAATATTTTTTCTATAGTCTTAAAGTATGATTTTTATTAGGTTGTAAGCCAAACTTACCTCTCCGCACCTCCCACCCTCATCCTTTGGAATAATATACCTTTCTTTGCCTCTTCTTGCTGACTCTAAAGAACTCTCATGACACTATGATTCTCACCTAAATTCATGTTTGGTCAATGTGTTTCCTTTCTCAGGTCCACTTTTCAGCTTTCCCACTCTGTTCTGTGCCCTGGCGGTTGGACAGCTTCATCAGGCTGCCTCACCTGCTGGTTCTAGGTTGGTTTGGCCAGTGGGAGTGTTGGCAGGGATTAGAGGGAGGGAGGAGACTGAGGCCTGTGTATTTATTGCCCCTCTCCTCTCTTTGTAGTCTCCAATGCACTGGCTGCATTTCTAGACTATCTTAAGTTTTCTGTAAAATGTCCCTCTCCTCACAGCCTCTTTGTTTCCAAATTCCAGCAGCCACCTTGCCCCTCAGGCTTATGGGTATTAACAAGGACCACTGATACCAACCCTGCATTGTCCCTTGAAGTTCCCTACCTGCTTCCCACCCCATTGTAGACAGGCCCTTTATTAAACTTTCCTCAAGTTATTAAAATTGGACTGTGCCATCTGTTTCTTGCTGGGGCCCTGATGGATAGAATAATTCAACGAATGCTTATATTACTGGGAGGTAGTATAGTATAATGATTATCTTGCATGTGGCATCAGACTGATCTAGATTTGAACACATCACCACCACTTGCTAACTCGGAATGGAGATTATTTAACCACTCTGAGCCTCAGTTTTCTCAAATTTAAAGTGGGGATAATATTACCTACTTCGCAGAATTGTTACAAAATATGTATGAGTACTCAAAAATGTTAATTATTATATTAGTTTAAATATAAATATATATAAATATAAATGAACAAATAAAAATGTATGTAATGTTTTAGTTTCCCCTCAATTTACACTGAATGACTTCCTCACTGGTAAGGCCTGAGCAATTACAAAGCAGTCATTTTTAGTTCCTCTATACTTTGTGCTCTGATCTTTGTGTTTCAAGTTATGGGGATCCCCTCTTCTCTTGTGCCCCACAAGTTCCTGCTTGTCCACATGACGCTTTGTCTCCCACAGATGGTCCTGGCTGCTCTGGTAATCTTACATCAAGTCTGTGGAATTTTCAGATGACTATTCTTCAAATGGTGGGTGTTAGACACAGGGGGTCCCTGGTGAAGTGAAAATCTTTGCTGGCGACTTAACCCCGAGCTTTGGCTGCTGACTGCTCAGGTGCTCTGCATCGTTGGGTAATCCAACTGCTTTACGGGATAGCTGTTTTTTGTTTCTGTCTCCTTTAAACTGTATCTCTAAAATGTTATGAGAGCACTGGCTAAGCTCAGAGAGGTGTTGCAAGGATTAGCTAATTGATCATTTTAAATACTTTGGAACTGGCAGAGAGTTTAGTAAGAAGGACAGGCTAAATAATCTTTGCAGGCTCAATGGGAGTACAAAGTGTACCAAATGGCTCTTCTAATTTGCATTGGTATCTACTAGGACTTGCTTATTGTATAACATGTCCCGTTAAAATGAGTTATATATGTTATTGCATTTAAAACATGACCTGGGGAAATGCTTTAAAATAAAAAGAGGTGTTTGGAAAATACACAAAGCTTTTGTCAAATGGAGTTGCAGATACTGCAACCACTTGGGTTTTTCTGATTCAAGAGAAGCCCTGTGAAGCATGATTCAGTAACATTTATTTTTTAAGGGCCTGCTGCATGTCAGGGCTGGATGTGGTCACCATGGTTCCCAGCCTCAAAGGCCCATAGACTAGAAGAGGAGACAGATCTACACACAGTCAAAACCTTTTTTTTCTTTTTGTGAGGAAGATTAGCCCTGAGCTAACGTCTGTTGCCAATTCTCCTCTTGTTGCAGAGGAAGATTGGCTCTGGGCTAACATCCGTGCCCATCTTCCTCTACTTCATATGTGGGATGCCTGCCACAGCATGGCTTGATAAGCAGTGCATTATGTCTGCACCCGGGATCCGAACCTACGGACCCTGGGCTGCCAAAGCGGAGTGTGTGAACTTAACCACTACGTCACTGGGCTGGCCCATCAAGACCTTTTAATAGGGTGCAATAGGGGCTAACATGGATGAATATAGAAAGTACAGAGCGACAAAATCAAGTGATAATTAGCTCCATCTGGGGGAAATCAAGAAAGATTCATAAAGGAGGAGAGGCTTGAGTTGGTCTTTTAGGATAAGAGAAATTTGCTATGAGAAAAGGGGTGGAGGATATTCCAGACAGAAGGAACAGCACATGAAAAGTCTCTCCTTGTTTCATTCAAACATCTGTTAAGAGTTTCTGCTTCCTCTATATCTAGCTCTATCTTATTCTTTGCACATAGTAGATATTCAATTAATACTTGTAAGTGGATAGTAGTAGGTGGTAGGATTATAGGCAGTGATTTCAATTTTATTCATTGGTTTTTCTTTATTTTCTAAATTTTCTATAATAAATATGTCTTTCTTTTGTAATTAGAGTATTCTAAAATATTCAGAGAATGGTTATCAGAGTCTGTGGCTGCATTGGAGTTGAAGATTATCGTAGGCAAAAAGATCAGTGAACTTTGGGCTTTGAGGACAGTTGTTAACCTGGTCAGGCCGAGGCTTGAGATTATAGGGGATATCACTGGAAATGAAGCTGGAATGGTAGTTGGGGCTCAGAAATTTGGATTTTATGTTGCAGACAATGGGAAACCATTGAAATTATTAGGCAGGAGAGTGCCGTGTTGACTCCTCTGGCAGCTCTGTAGTGCATGAACTGGCTTCAGGAGATATTGGAGGGAAAAGGACCAATTATGGCACTTTTATAAGTGGAAAGTGTTGAAGGTTTTCATTTGAGTAGGGTTGGGGAGAAGATAATGAATTTGGTGTTAGACAGGATAAGTTTGAAGTGTCTGTGGGATAGCCTGTAGGAAGGCCAGTAAGTATTTGGAACTGCCCATGGAGAAGAATCAGCACCTAAACATTTGCTGACACTGGAGATGTTGGAGACTCGGAGGAGAGGATGCTCTCTGGAAACCCAGGGAGGCAGTGAGGAACAGGGACAGCATCGTTAGAAAGGCAAGAGAAAAATGGAAGAAAATGACCCTTGAAAATCATCAGGGAAAAGGAGGGAGAGGTGGTTCAGAAATGAGCAATTATCTATTCAGGGAGTAGATTAGTTTCCTTTCTCCAGACGTTTCTCTTCCTCCCTGCCTTCAGGTTTATGCTCAAAAGACATCTCTTCAGAGATACCTTCCCAGACCACTTACCTAAAACAGTGCCCTTTATCACTCCATATCACCTCCCCTGAGCACTGTTTTAAAACGTAGGTTTTATTATTGTTCAGGTATAGTGAGGCCAGCAGATCAGGAGATAATTGCCATTGAAAAGTTGGTTTGTTATTCATAGTTCCCAGGAGGAGGGGACATGCCATGGCAGGTAGGGCCACACGGGGAAGCACCAGGGTCAGTGAGGAGGCAGAGGGAGAGGTGGGAAATGTGGACAAGAGCCTTTATTGTGCTTTCTGTGGGAAGGAACAGGCGAGGCAGGGTAAGCAGTTTTAGGATTGGCTAGTTTGAATAGCCAATGGTGGGCTCTTGGGCATAGGGGCTGTCCCTAGTTGTCTGATACCTGGCCTTGGGGTGATTAGGGCAGAGGATAGTGACCTGAGTGAGGTGGTTGGGGTGTGGGCTTCAGACTGGCTGGTTTGTATATGAAAGACTCACTGAAAGTCGAGTTGTTTACTATCTCTGGGAATTGGCTATCCCTGGGAGGAGTAGTCTCCTCAGGGTCAGTACGACCCCAGACATGAAAACATGAGAATAAAAAGACATGCCTAATACAAGCGCCACCTAAACACTGCATGATTATTTGTTTGTGGAGCAGTGCTAGGCCTGGGGCTGGGGTGGGGTGAGCGAGGAATTCACCCTGGGCACACAATGTAAGAGGAGGTGCCAAAAAATTCAGTAATCAAGGTAAATGATATGTTAGTATTTTAAAAAATCAAAATGAATACAACAATATACATGATGAACAAAATATAAAAATTTTAAATAATGACAAGATCAGTAACAGTGCTGTGCTGAGCCATATTGGAGCCTGAAACAAAAGGAAAAGTAATGTATTTCCTGTCTCTTTGATTTTTAAAACTATTACATTAAAATTATTCAGCCTTAAAAAAGGAAGGAAATTCTGACACATGCTACAACATGGATGAACCTTGATGCTAAGTTAAATAAGCCAGGAACAAAAAGACAAATGCTGTATGATTCCACTTACGTGAAATAGTTAAGAGTAGTCAGTCAAAATCATAGAGACAGATAGCAGAATGGTGGTCACCAAGGGCTGAAGGAGAGGGAAGTGGGAAGTTATCATTTAATGGATATAGAATTTCAGTTTGGGAAGGTGGAAAGAGTTCTGGAGATGGATGGTGGTGATGGTTGTATAACATTATGAATATATTTAATAGCACTGAACTGTACACTTAAAAATGGTTAAGATGGTAGATTTTATATTATGTGTATTTTACCATAGTAAAAAAAAAAAAACCACTATTGCATTAAAGTATTGCTTATCTTGATTACTGAGTTTTTTGGCATCCCTTTACGTTTTGCACTTGCCTCAATCTCATCCTGGCCCTGGGGAACACTGTGGGAGGAGCTGGGTGTAGGGAGGAAGGTGGGGAGAGGAATCAGGAGCTGAGGTTTGGCTGTCCTCCTTCAAAGGCAGTGTGCCTTTTCCACTTATTATTGGTTTAGAACCATTTAGTTTAAATGAGAAGAGGAACTGTATTAGTTAAGAAATGCGTTTGGCTGCAAATAGCCCAATACTATGGCTTAAGCAAATGGTTTATTTTTCTCACACTGCAAAAAATCTGGAGGTGACCACTGCTGAAGTTGGCTCAGTGACAGTGTAGTTGGATCTAATGTCTCTCTGTTTGTTTGTTTGTTTTAGGAGAAGGAGCAGCAACGTATGCATCCTTTACATCAAGGAAGCTCAAAGTTTTTCAGAAACACACCTCCCAATAACTTCTTCTTAAGCTTCATTGCTCATTCCTGAGTCAAGTCATACCCTGTCCCCCAGCTGCAAAGGAAGCCAAGAAAGCAAGGGACAGAATTGTCAAGACTGACTAGGACCAATCCTGATCCATGGCCTATGTCTGGGCATAGTGCCTTTGGAGATTGGAGTTCTGTTGGCAAGGAAGCAAGAAGGAAAATGGACATTGTGAAGGTAATTAACCCATGCCTGTCACAGGTCCTTGACTACTGACATCCTTCCACAGAAACAAGGAGTTTGGTACTTTGGCATATTTACATATTTTTTCCTCTTGCAAGTATAGCAAGCATTTTCTTCACTGTACTGTGTGGCATCTAGCCCATTGTTTTCATGGGCTTAAAACCCTGAGCTATTAAAGGGTAAGCCTGTGGTACTGCTGGGGGATCCATCCCTCCAGCCTTGAGGAGTGATTAACAGAAAAAGCTTTAAAAACATGGGCCATGTTCTATTTAAATGACTTAGAATTGGCTGAGTGTTTAATCCTTTACTCCTGCTGGGCCTTCTGTCCAGTGTCCTCACCTCATCGCTGGAGACAGATGACTTTCCTGGGGTGGTGGACCCGGGAAATGGATCATTACATTTTTCTCTTTAACTACACACTGGATAAGCAATCTGCTATTTATTGATTTAGAAAACTTCCTATCTTGGATTTAAGATCCCATTGAATGGACGGAGATATCTGAGGTTCTTACAAGATCTCATTAAAAAAAGAAGATTTTACAAATTCCATGGTCTAGATGTCCCAAGGTCAAATCCATATCCGGCACTCCCCAAATATTTTAATATGGAAGAAGTAGTTTCACTAAAACTGGAAGGAAAAAACAAATGGAGAAAACATCCTGAAGAAGTAACATGTAAGTTGAGATGTGTTCAGGGAAGGGGAACTCTGCCTGGGGGGTTGTGGAAGGGAGAGTCCATGCTGATTATGGACAAGCCCCTTGGGTCCCCATATCAGTGTCAATTGCCACTTGTTTCTTCACCTTGTTTTCCTCTGCTTCCCTGAGTCACAGTGAATTCAGAGCCTCCATTCCTGGTTCCCACGATTAGCCTCTCTAGTAAGTTTGCAGGGGAGGGTCTTCGTTTTATGCACATATAGCACAGTTGTATGTTGTACCATGTTTTACTACAGATCCCTAGAGTTAGATGGGTCCTAAAGAAGTAACTTAGTTTAGAAGGTCTTGCCTTCTCTTTTGCAAGATCCTCCAGAGATGGATGGTGTCTTCGTATGAACAGTCAAAGAGACTTTGGCAGGGCTGATCGTAACTACATTGACTGCAAACTAAATTTAAAAGCCCTGATAAATATATAATTGCACCTGGTAGTTTTCCAGGCAATGTACAAATAAAGAGTCCCAGACCTGTGTTATGGATACTTAAAATCGGAGATGAAAAATAAAGTGTAGAATAGTTGATGGTAGTGACTGTTCTAGTTCTTGTCTACAATGCACAGACTATTATTATTATTATTATTATTATTATTATTCAAGAGTGAGAAATGGAACAACTATCTCACCAGTTCTACAATGACCACCTCAGAATGCCTTGCTTCTTGCTCAGAACCTTTCCTTGCTTGCATTAACCCTCAACTTCGGAAATCAACCAATCCAAGGATGCACCTGCTTTTGATATCCTAACTAAGAACTCTAAGCCCAACCTGCAAGCTATAAAAAATGGACACTCACTTTCCTTAATGAGACACTGTTTCGGAATTTGTGTGGTGTTCTCTCTTGCTTCAATAATTCAATAAAACTCAAAATAATACTAAAAAATAAAACTCAGAGTTTGCTTATATCCTCATAAGGGCTTTTCCACATGGATAAATTAAAATAAATGCATCTTTTTTTTTTTTTTTGGTAAGGAAGATTGGCCCTGCTCTAACATCTGTTGCCAGTCTTCCTCTTTTTGCTTGAGGAAGATTGTCACTAAGCTAACATCTGTGCCAATCTTCCTCTCTTTTGTATGTGGGTTGCCACCACAGCATGGCTTGATGAGCGGTGTATAGGTCCATGTCTGGGATCCAAACCCGTGAATACCAGGTTGCTGGGGCGGAGCATGCAAACTTAACCACCCAACCACATGGCTGGCCCCTAAATGCATCTTTTAAGAGTCTGGAGGAAGATTGTGGGTGGGGCTTACGATTGAGGAGAAAGTCCACTGATGTTTGTAGGCAGTCTGGATCTGGTGACCAGGCAGTGTGATTGGGTACTTTTGAATGTCCTATCTTTCTCAATCAGGGTACCTACTTCTCCAGGTTCTTCCTGGTGTCCCCAAGGGAGCTTCTTCCAGAATCTTTTCTGTATAGGTTTACAATTCCTGGCATAAATATTTGTTGGATGATCAAAGGCCTGAATGCCAAGTTTCTCTGAGCCTACAGGAGACCCTTGACGTTTCTGAGAACCTCTCTGGAGATATTCAAGAATCCCCAGATTTGCAAACACTTCTGTGGCATATAATTCTCTCACAAAATGGGTATTTTTTCCACTGGCTGCAGCAGTCACTGAAATAGTTTTAGGATTCCCCTCTCCCCTGTTTTCATATAGAGCATATTGTGGACTCATTCAAGTCCTGGATCCAAGGTCATTGCCAAATTTAACATTCTACCCTTTAATGTATCCAAAATTCCCAGAGGAACTCAAGCCCCATTCCAATACCTCCAAGGAATCTGCAGGGAACTTCAGATTATGCTCCAAGTACTAGGTCTCTTTCATTCATCTTGCAGCATTTACTCTGATGCTGTATGATAGCACGTTGTTTATTTTGTGGCAACTGCTCTGGCCCACTGTGGCAATGTCCCCTTTGCTGCTTGTCTTGAGAGTCGCTCCTATGCGGCTGATGTCCACTGAAGGCACTGCTGAAGCTAGTACTTCTGTTGCTGATGCCAGCCAATACCTTTGCACAGGCTGCCTGGATGCCAATGCCTGGTAGTGAGGCCCTGTTATCAGGAGTGCTGGTTCCCAGGCCACAGAGCTGCCAGCGCCAGCGCTGGGATGCCTTTCCTCAGAGATTATAACTGTGTTGTTGTTCTTTTCCCCAGGCACCCTTCCTTCCTTAAGTAAGCTGAAGTACAAAATAATTCAAGATAGAAGAAGAATCAGAAACTGTTGTAGCATACAAATGTACGAAAGAAATGTTAAGGAGAGGTCAGTTTAGGCGATGTGAAAGGTCTGGTAGTCTTTACAATTATTGTATATTTGCTATGCCAAACTTGAAGAGCTTCTTACTTCTTCAATTTTAAGAAGTAATTGTATTCTATCCTGTGGCTAAATTCTAAAGCCAGCATGTAAAAAAAACTGAAAATAGACAAAGTCACTCTTGAAATTCTCTTCAATTGCTCAAAGACTAAGTATCCCTGGCCAACTCTACAATGAAGACTGAATGCTGTGTTTCAGTAAATCTAACACAGCTGGATTTTCCACTGGCACTGAAACAAACCATTACTTTTGTGACTGACTGCTAAATGTCATTGACTTGTATGTAGGGGCCATGTTGTATCAGAAATATAGATCTTTAAATACTGTAAACCTGTGGAATTCAATAAGATGTTCATACTATGAGAAGCATGAACACTGAAGCCAACTTAGGGAAAAAATGTGGTGCATCCACTCCTTTAAGGGAAGAATAATAATAATAAAATTAACATTTATTGAAGACATGCTGTCTGGCACTCTT
The DNA here is from genome assembly GCF_020826845.1 of Diceros bicornis minor. Lineage (NCBI taxonomy): Eukaryota > Metazoa > Chordata > Mammalia > Perissodactyla > Rhinocerotidae > Diceros > Diceros bicornis. Next base: position 66,829,450 of record NC_080747.1, on the reverse strand, counting down.
TTAAGCACTTTATATGTATTAACTCATGTAATTCTTACAACAACCATGGGAAGTGTTTGCTGTTATTATACCCATCTTTTAAAAGTAAAACTGAGGCACAGGGAGGTCAGGTGCCTTGTGCAGTTAGAAAGTGGCGGAGCTGGAATTGGAACTCAGGCAGTCTGGCTCGAGTCCTGCTCTTAACTGCTTTGCTCTCCACTTTTAACCATGATTGCACCACTTATATGATCTTTTCTCGCCTTCTTTTTGCTCTGGGCAGGGTGGAATTTACCAATTTAAATGTTTTTAATGATGTAAATCCATTGTCTTTTCTTGTAGGAAAAACTCAAACTATACCAAAAAGTGTAAAGTATGTAAAGAGATGATGTCACGTGTTCTCGCCCTTAGAACAAATGTTAATGATTTGTGTGTTTTTTCTCCAGGATTTCTTTTATGCATGCACACACACATGTATTTTGTTTTTGTTTCTGTTTTTTTTGTTTAACACATATTTTACTCTAATTTCCTTTTCCACTCATCAATGTCATAGACATTTCTATGTCAGAATATAGAATTCCACCTCCTCCTTTTAAAGAGGTATTTTAGTAGGCACGTATTATTCCACTGCATGAATAAACCATAATTTATGTTTGCATATTTCCTTACTGATGGATATTCAGGTTTAAAAAAATTTTTGCTAGGTTTTTGCTATTATAAACACTGTAGCAAACATGCTCATTTGCTCTCCTAGTATTTTGCAGATTTATTTTTTGGCTTTAAATCTTTAATCTACATGGAATTTATTTTGTGCAGGAGGTGAGGTGGGGATTACAGTGATTTCTTGACTTTCCTCATTCAAATGATTACCCACCTGAAGAGATTCAGTCTCCAGGCACCCAAGTAAACACATTGCATCTGTTATAGGAATACATTGAAAATCGTAATGAGGGGAATCTTTATGGTGGAAAACAGTAGGTAGTGTGTTGGGGAGAGGTAGCAGAAACAGCAGGCTCGACCAATATGAACCAGAGCAGGGAGCTCTGCTTTCAGGTTGGAATGCTGCATTTTAATTAGCAATATTACTCCCAAATGTTTAGCTGCAACAGTGGGGGGATTAGAGACCCTTGCTTGCTCATCATAATTCAGAACCTGCACATCAGAGTGTCTAATTAGATCTTCTCTCTTTTGAAAGGTCAGCCAATAAAATTGTCATGTTGTGTCATTCAGGGTCTAGAAGTTACTCTGCTATAAGCTTGATGGATTTTTTTTAAGTTGAAAATGGCCTGTTCACGTCTAGTGTCTTTTAGCAACCTTTGCTAGACTAAGATTCTGGCAGGCCATCATGCAAAAGATCTCTGAAATCTTTCAGCCACTTAGAACAATTCTTGTCCTTTATGTTATTTTTCTTTATCACTTTGGACACTATGCTGGACAGCGCTTCTGTATCATTAAGCCATTTGGTATATTTTCCTATTCACAAGGAAAACAACATTCAATTCAGTCTTTGTTTTGGATTCTGGATTTGAATTGAATTCTGTAATTGAATATTACTTTCAATTAATTTCTGTGGAGAAAAAAACCCCACATAAGCTGTGCTCTTATGGAAATATTATCATCATATAGAAATTAATGGAGCTAGATTTTCTCAATTTTATTACTTGACTCTAAGTGAAGTAAGTTAGGGAGCTATCTTAATTCTTTTAAGCCACTAGGATCTTAATTAGAATTCTGTATGGGGTGACAAGTTCAGGACGAAAAAAACGTGAATTATGGGCAACACTTATGTATGACAGTTGCTGCTGTCTCGCTCCACTTACTCAGCCCCTGCTAGAGGGGCTGCCTCCTGGGTTCTTCAGACCTCACACCAGCTTTCTCCATGCTCAGAGCTGTTGGGCTTTTGGCCTAAGGATCTGAGACTAGGAGGAGGGGGTATTCAAAGCTGAAAATTATCATTACTTCTATTTCAGTTATATTATGAGTTAACTTAGCTTTTGTGGGAGTATCAAGAAAATCATATCACTACTAGTAATGATATTTTCCAAAGTGTAGTTGCATCAGAATCACCTGGGTGTTGAATCAAAATGCTGCTTGTTGGATTCCATCCCAGAGTCAGAATCTCTGGTGGTAGAGTTCGGGGATCTATTTTTAACAAGCCTTCTATGCTATTCATTTGTGTATTAAAGTTTGAGAACATTTGATTTATAACATTACTTCTATGGGAAAAACGTACTCCTGGTTCCAACCAATCGGCTTCAAAGTGTACCTTTGGAATTTAGTGTGTGGGCTCACCTGGGGCTCGCCTGTGTGTGAAATTAGTGGTCTGGATGGCAATCGCGTTTTAAAAGTGTACAGCTAACAACTAGTGAGTAGATTATGGCTCAGGGTATTCAGGTTAATTAAGTTTTAAGGTAGGGAGCTGGGGACTACACAAAGAGAGAATTCCTGCCAGAATTAAAACACAGAATGGATATTCAGCGGGAAGGTGAAGCTGTAAGAATAGTTTAAATGTCTGTACCTATATGTCAGCTGGTTACTCTGCCCCTGGAGATTTTGATAAGATAGCTCAAATCCTTTTCTACATCCCCTGGAATGTCCAATGCCCTTTCTAAGATTTTTGCAAATCATGGGGGACTTACCTTCCCAGGGTTGCTTCTAGGGGAATCTCTTCTTTCTGCTCTGCATCTTATAATGGTCCTTTGTCTCTGTTCCATATGGCAGGCCCCTTCTTGATCCCTCCAGCAATAAGGAGTTGTTTCATTAGTCAGAATCTTTATAGAGGATTGTGGAATCAAAGAGCAGGAGTCACATTGCCACATCACACATCATAGAATATAACTTACAGTCGTATATTAAACATTCTTGTCCTTAAAGGTATTTTTGGCCACACCATCACGAGGGTATGCCTCGCTGGTCAAACTGCTTCATATCATAGCCTGGCCTCTCTCCATCTTGCTGGCTCCCTGTCTCCTTTGTCTCAGCCATTTCTCCAGGCTTCCTCTCAGGAACTCCACATTCTTCTTACTCTTTTGTTCAGAAAACATCAACTGTCTCGAGCCCTCGCTCCCAAACTCACCCCCCAGGACAACCTTTGCATATCCAACACCAAGCGAGGTGCTTGGCTGAGCAAAAGGGCCACCCAGTCTTTTCTTTAACAGAATCCATCCTCCTTAGAATACCATTTTGGGATTAAATAGAATTTTCCTAAGATCTTTTTTTTTTTTTTTTTTTTTTTTTTTTTGTGAGGAGATCAGCCCTGAGCTAACATCCGCCAATCCTCCTCTTTTTTTTGCTGAGGAAGACGGCCCTGGGCTAACATCTGTGCCTATCTTCCTCCACTTTATATGGGACGCCGCCACAGCATGGCTTACCAAGCAGTGCGTCGGTGCGCGCCCGGGATCCGAACCAGCGAACCCCGGGCCGCCGCAGCGGAGCGCGCGCACTTAACCGCTTGCGCCACCGGGCCGGCCCCTCCTAAGATCTTTTATGTATTACTTTCATAGAAAAATTAATTCTGTCTAAGCTCTCCTGAATGCATAAAAGCTAAGAAAGAATCTTTTCTTTCTACATTAAAGAATCTTTTTTGTTGGGAGATGCTCCTCTGGAAAAAGTTAAGCAGGATTTTTATAAGGTTTTAAAAGGCAAGTGACATCAGTGCACTCCCATTAGTCAACTTCATCAGTCTTTACAATGCTATTACTAAGATGATTAGGAATAGATCATCTATATTTGTAGCCAAATAAATGAAAGCAGAATTATTTCCCACTTGCCAGCAAAAAGAGTGCTACTGATTCTAGATGATTGGCATCTGCAAGGCCATTCAGGGCATTCTGTGTCATGAATCATATTTTGAGAATAAAGCAACAGAGTTAAATTGTTTTCAGGATGGTTTGCTTTCTTGCTGTCTTATCTTTTGTGTATCTGAGAGCTTTCTGTTTTGCTTGAAATGGAAACTCATTTCCCAGATGAGAGACCATTTTATTTTAGTGCTCTTATTTTCTTGGTAAGTATTCTGAATTTTTTCCTATTAATTTCTATTTTTATGCACAGTGATTCTCAATTGGTGAGAAAATTATGATCTCATAATCTCTTTTCCTTGTACTTGCTGAATGATTAGCCTCATTTGCTGTGTGAGTTCCACTTCACGGTTATGAAATGATGACTCTCCCTGACTCTGGCTAAGCATGTTGGCTTGATGGCTTTGACCTTTTCCATGAAAACAAGGGAGATGAAAAGATGTGACATGTGTGTAAATTGTCACTCAAATGGGATTATTTTGGCGAACAGCTCGAATACATGCTTTGCTAAACTCCCAGAAGGTACCAGTGGAATGTTTTGTGTTTGGGGTTTTCTAAGGCATTTGAGAGTCTTGTTATTTTTAAGCAATGAGAAAAAAAAGTCTTGATTGGCCATTAAATACAAACAATAAATTTACATCCTCAGTCACAAGCTGTGTGAATAAATGCATCAGAGATTCCAAGAAAACCCTGTTCTCAAATGGTGTGGTTAAATTCGCTTCATCTGCACTGTGATGGATATTACTTCCACTGCACTTAATTGGGATAACTGACCAGTTTAGATTCAGAGCATTTCAGTGACTCCAAGGGATGTATAAATATCTCACCAAATCCATTTAAATGGTATTCTGGATTTGGTCAGGGGTCTCACTGTAGTAATTTGCAGGTGTGACCGATATTAACTTATAAATTTCCCATGACTGGTCCTTTGTTGATTTCAGGCTTCCCCCCGTTCAGTAATGATTGCTCAGCAAGCATATTTTACCTTCCTTCTCTGCAGGCCCTTTATTGCTTTGAGACGTGCCTCTGTGTGTGTGTGTGTGTGTGTGTGTGTGTATGTATGTGCTCATGTTTTTAATAGTAATACACGAGACAGTATTTCCCACTACAGCATATTCATATGAGCTTGTGGAGATATCTCTTACCTGACATATTTCTCTCTTGGCTGTGCTTTTAGTTAAGGGAACTTGGACTCTGTTTGATGGGATAAGCAATGACAAAACAATAGAGATGCTGTAGAAATATACACATCCTCTAATGATCTGTACAATATCACTCTTGGCTAATGAACCTGTGATATGATTTTTAGTAATCACCATCAGGGTGGGTTTGAAGTCCAGCATAATACCCCTGATGTATGGCTATCACGGAGCTGACAAATTTACATATGGGTGAAGATGATTAATTTTTAAAATTCTTTTTCTTTTTCGTGACTGAAAATGAGATTCTCATTCCCTAACATTAGAACATGGTCTTTCTATCATTTGTTCTTTCTTTTTAATCACTAAAATTTTAAACAATATTGTACAGGGTTGAATTTCTCACTGGTTAGTTTTTGACTCATTTCAGAGACTTGAAAACATGAATTGTGCTACAAACATGTAAGATTACTAAAGGCAGAACTGCTTGGCTTGTGTTATTAGTAATCTTTGTTCTCAGCCAGCATATTTCTGTTTAAATGAAGATCTTTAGGGTATTTCTTACTACTTCAGTTAGATTTAAACCATTTTTTTCATTAATTCATTCAAAATACATTTATTTATAACTAACTTTATTTTTTCAGCTTTATTGAGGTATGATTGAAAAAAATTGTCTATATTTAAGTTGTACAACATGATTTTTTAATGGTGTAAAATGTAATGATTTAATATGCATATACTTTGTGAAATGATTACCCCATCAAGTTAATTAATACATCCATCACCTCACATAGTTACTTTTTAATTTTTTTTAAGATTTGAACCATTTTGGCGGTAAACTTAATAAGCAGTAGAAGAGATACCTGTATGGTCTGTACATGTGGATGTATTTTTTTTTTTGTTAATAATGAAGAAGGAAGACATTTCTAACATTCAGTATCATTGATGAGCATTAAGATGCACATAAAACCTATCTTAATGAGATGAGCATTAAGACAAGTTAATATTGAGAACTTATTATAAGACAGTCAGTGTTCTAAGTGCTTTATGTGTGTATGAACTCATTTAATCTTCACAACTATCCTATGAGGTACATTTTTATTATCCTAACTTTAAAAACGAGAAACCAAAGGACAGACAGGTTAAATAACTTGCCTGAGGTCACTCAGCCAGGAAGCCGCAGAACCAAGATTTGGACCTTGGTAGAATCACCAGATTCAGGGGGAAACACACACACATAGACGCATACAGACACACACACACATGACACTCTTGCATTCATGCAGTACTTGTCTTCTTTTTGCGATATTTAGGACATACTTACACTAAAAAATTATTCATTGTTTATCTGAAATTCAAATTTAAATAAATGCCCTGTATTTTATCTGGCAGACCTAAGCCTCAACTGTCTTGCTTCAGAGCCCATGTTCTTAACCTTTATGCTAATTCTGCCTGAAAACCAGGCTTAACTGATGAATGTTGACTTTGCACGTCTTAGATCAATTCCTTTCTATATCTACTCAAAGTTCTGTTGTTCAGGAATGTTCTTCTTTCTAGAGGTAGGACTTACTGTCTATGATTGTTAGAATATGTAAGTTAGCACATATGTACTTTTAATTTGCTTTATGTTCAACATTGTGTCAAAGATTAATGAGATATGGTTTTGCCCCTAAAAGAGCTCACAACCGAGTAGATGAGATGGATATGTAAAAAGCTAATTCTATTACAGTATAATAATAACTTTGTTGGACTATGACCTGTTAACTCTCCCTAGGAAGTTTGGAGAAAGCATCACAGAGTGGGGAACATTTGAGTTGGTCCTTGGAGGATGAATAAGAGTTCACTGGGGAAAGAAACTATGGGTATGAAGGCAACAACACGAGAAAAGGCAAAGATGTGTGACAGTACATGGTGGGATCTTTTTCTTTTTAAATGTAAGGTACATGTGCTCTGCCTAGTAGTGGATGATGAGAATTGGAGAGTGGGATATGGTTATGACTTTAAGGACTTCAATGCTATACTCAGCAATCTTATCCTAGACAATTGGGAGCCACTGAAGGTTTTTAAACAAAGAAGTGATATGATCAGAGTAGCAGCGAGGCAGATAGATTGGAGAGGAAAAAGACTGTGGCTTTCATTCATTCATTTGGAAAGGACAGCTGTGGCTTAGAGATGTAGGTGAGTCATGTGAGTGGGTGAGTTTGCTCAGGAAAATATGCAGAACAAGGAGAGAGGAGGGCAATGATCAAGTCTTGGGAAACACTGACTTTTAGAAGTCAGAAAAAGAGAATAAAAAAGGGCAGAGAGTGAGAAGGAGAAGCAGGAAAGAACAATATGAAAACCAACGCCTGAGATAGTGTTAGGAGGACAATGGGTTCCTCAACGATGTCAAATAGTGTACAGGCAGAGATGATGCCATTGGACTGGACAACTGGACCATTTTAATTTATTTTTTATTCTTTTAATTTCAGCTTTAATGCACCATTTTTGAAAGCACTATTGACCACCTCTTCTCTGATGTGAAGTTTGCTACAGGTAAGGACTTAATTCAAATGCTCTGAGTTGCCTTCAAGCTCATATTGTGTAAGAATACATTTTATTTACATGATGTTCCAGCTTCTAAAATTCTTAATTATTGTGCATAAAATTAGAAAATAATTTACAGGAGAAATATTATGGTCTAATATCAATGTGGAATACTTCAAGGTATAAAGGAATTTGACTATTTCTCAGTGACATTGGAGAAAACTTGCTACCCACTGTTGATGGAATTCTCTTGGCTAACTTACTTTGCTGGATCTCTGCCTGTTTGCCCCTCCAGATTCTCCTCTCTTTGTTCTTCTGCAGGCCCAGGAAGCTGGCCTGTAGGTACTACCTTAAGGAGATCCCTTGCCTTCTGGCTTCTGGTTGGGTTTGACAAATGGAGGGAACTGACGGGACTTCTAAGAGAGGGAGGAGAGTGGAGCCCTGGCTTCCTCCCTGCTGGGTCACCACAGGTTGGCTGTTTCCCTCTCTAGAAGGCCACAGCTCCAGAGTCAGGCATGGACCTTTCCATAGAGCTCCTCTCCTGGGTTCTGATAACCCGTGCCTTATCCTTGCCTTTGCAGGCCCTAGGTGGTAATCTCTCCCCCTCAACCCACTCCTCTCAATTTACCAGCTCCATTGTATGGTTCTGTCTCTCACTGGTTTCCCTAAACCTTAAGCCCTGCCCACACCCTTGTAAACAGTCTCCTAATGGCCCAGTATGCGTGTGCCATCTATTTCCTGCTGGGACCCTGACTGATACAACTATGGACCCTCTTTTCAGAACTAGATTTAGGACATGGTAAGAGATGCTAACTTGGGAGACCTAAAGGAGGAAACTGCAAACTTCCTGATAGAGAGGGTGCTTCCCTAGGTCACTTATGTTCCACGCAGGAATATTGAAATTGTTTTTTTTTTTTCTTTTGGAAAGAGAGAGTAGATTGTCCTAAATCATCAGAGGACCTATGCTGGCTTTTACATGTTGTATTGGAGAGGAGAACAGCTCTATGCCTGTGTGTAAGTCCTTGAGGGTTCCTTGGGTCTGCAAGAGGATGTGGCCTAGCTGGTACTGGACAAATTAACCAAATGCTTAATCCACTTCCATCTGAGTCTCAGTCATACTACATTCACTTGTAAATTTTCTTTTGTTAGAGGTGAAATAAAATTAGAGAAAAATTGAAAAACAAATGGAAGGTAGTTTAGGATTGTATATCTCAAGGTGGTACAAATGTGGGAAGGAAAACAAATTGCATGAGTATGGAAGGAAAAGATCTGGATTTATGTTATCAATAAAATAAACTTGACCCCTCTACCTAGGTCAGACCTCCTGTTGCTTATTCTATTCACAATGCATTCAGATCCTCATCCAGAACATTCAAAAATTATCATCATCAAAATATGACGTTTAGAATCTATTTTAGATGTCCTTTGGACAGCTAAAGTATCTTCCCCTGCAATAAGGGGAAGATATGAAACTAAACACCCATTCATTTCATCTAATGATATTAGAATGCAGATGGATTATATAATGTAGGCATTGAGTAGGAAACAAATATATGTGAAACATTTTACAAACTATCCTACCCTATATACATGGAAGTTATTACAGTAGTAATCCTACTTTTCAATATTATACTATTATTAGGATAATCTGTCTAGTGCTATTTTCCAACTTTAATATGATTCTTTTAAGGAAAAATTCGAGGGCCATTTTTTAGTCAAGATGGCTTAAATTCAATCTCATTTGCTGCAGGGACTTTGTGATCTCCTGAGTTACCTTATAACCTTGTGCTTCTGTGAGGTATAGGACATATTGCAGGGGAAGATGCTTTAGCTCTAGAAAGGAAATCTAAAATATATTCTAAGTGTCACATTTTGATGATGGTAATGATAATTTTTGAATGTTCTAGATAAGAGGATCTGAACGCGTTGTGAATAGGATAAGCAATGGGAGGTCTGACCTAGGTAGAAGAGTCAAGTAAAATGATCTCACCGGCGTCTTAAACTCAGGTAGCCTCAAAGGCGTACAGGGTCCACTCCTATACATGTTCTCAATGGAGCTTCATTACACCCCACCTGGTGGAAAAGGAAGTAGAAGCTGTTTGAGTCTGGGTCCCCGGACTAGTATGCTCAAAACAAGGACTATAATCCAGGTCTCCTAACTCTCACTTTTGTGATAGGTTTTCCCAGCTTTGACTCTGGAGTTTTACAGCACTAATGGGAAAATTTGCAAGCATGTTGAGGGAGAATGAAGCCAAAGAGCCCAGGGCACTCTACTGTCAGTCTCTTAAAATTTTGTGACTGGCTGCTGATGAGAAAGAATTAATTTGGCAACAAAGCCACCATAAGGTTATAGTCATGTGAGAACCATGTAGTTGGAATCTAACCCAGTGTTATAATTAACAGATGCAGCAGGCTCCCTATCTGGATCTCGGGAGCAGAGGATAGATGTTGAATTCAGAGAGTGAAGGCTAATTTACATCTAGTATCTCTCTCCCCCTCACTTGTTTTCTTGATAACTTTTGCCATCAATTCAGCTATATTTGTATTTGATAAAGTGACTCTTACTACTTTAAATGCTCTAAGTAGTCAAATCTTTATTTTGACCTCTCTTTGGAAGTGTTTTGTAAACAAACAGAACTCCAAGACTCGAATAATAGTGCTCAATTGTAAAATTTAATGCAGTGAAACTAACAGTTATAGCAATGCTGCCAACCAGTTCGAGAAAATCAATAGTTTCCTAGTTGCATTTGTACTTGAGAATCGTTGTGGCAGTGACAAATTTACTGCTACAAACTTGAACTGTGAAGAATTAATACCAATCGCATAGTGTCCTATTCACACAGCTCTGGCTGCCCAGCTGGAGTAGGGAAGGATGCTCTGGCACAATTTTTATGGCTAATGCAAATTAGCAGATAGTTGTGGGAATAAAGTTCTCTTCTTGATCTATGGTGGGAGATAACTAGTCTGCAAGAGTTCATTTCAGACTGTAATTAGTTTATTCATTAAGGTTGGAGAATTCAATGACACAGCTGCATGAGGTACCATTGAAAGCTACCTGAACATATGGCAGAAGGATAATGTATATTTAGTTCCTGAAAGAAAAAGGCAAAATTGTACAGCTTTGTGCTTTTATTTTTTACATCCTGTAGTGATTTCCTGAAGGAGGGTGGTGAGTTGATTACACTCCAAACCTTCTAATATACATCAGATGGAAGGGAGTTATCTAGTCTCCTTGAATGTTGCATATAGTACATATAAATATATGTAACACATCCCCACATACATCCCTAGACATCTAGAAACATACACAAAAGACTGCTGTTCTTTGGTTCCCAGCAAGAAAGACTAATACCCATAACTATTAATAATGCTTCTATCTCCCCTTCTGTTTTTAGAGTTAATTATTAATCTAACAAGGTTTTAAGTCTGATTAGAGGTGCATATACAGAGGTGAAATGATTCTATTGGTTATATTTGACTTCTGCAAGACTTCTGGGTATTCATACATAGATGTCAAATTCAACTTTGTTTGTGAAATGCAAGTACTTGGATAGAGAGATTCTCTTAAATCTGTTTGTTTGTACTGTAGAGACTAATCTGACTTCAGATGTAGCCATAGTTATGTAAGGCTCAAAATTCATATTGCACTTCTCTTACAAAAACCAAGGCCTATAATTCAAGTAGGTTATAGGAAGAATCAAATATACATTGTTAGGAAGGAAGCCCAGTAGGTTGGAGAAATTGATTGGAGCAAAGCAAAACTGGGTTTGAACCATGACATCAAACCATTCTTATGTCTCTCTTTATGTTCTTTGTATGTCACCTATAAACATTCTAAATGAAAATGTTATTGAAGGAAAAGCATTCAACCAGGGAAACAAACAGGTATGGAACTGTGACAGATCCCTCATACTTTTGTTCTTGGCAATTGATTTACTCTATAATTAGTGCCAAAAGCTATTTATTGTCTATATCATGTGCTCATAAGACTATGATCTCTTCTTCTTGTGACTCTTAATCCAAATTGATGGATAACAAAGATGAAACAAAATTCTTCTGCCTAAACTAAGGTGTTGAGTTAGGAAGGAACTCATAAGAGTGCACAATAAGAAGATACTAGTGATTGCTTATTGGGCATCTGATTATAAGGAAGCTTTCCCTCCTATTTTGTGCTTTTCTGTATTGTATAAATTTTGTTAAAGTGTGTGTGTGTGTGTGTGTGTGTGTGTGTGTTTTGCTTTCATAATAATTCAAAGCCTTTCATTTTCAGGAATGTAAATTCACTTCTGTGCAGAACCTCCGGTTTGTGGTTGTGGCTGTGAATGAGAGGTGGTTGTGGGAGGCAGATGGTTGTAGGTAAATGGGCCGGAAGGGACAACTATAGCTGGAATGTGGTATGTTAGGGAGATGTTAGGGATCAGAGTGAGGATGGGATCTGAAACTAATGTGCCTGTCAAAGCAAACCCAGAGGCAAACTTAGTCAAGCAATGGGTCAAATTTAGTGAACGTATTAAGAATCAAATGATGATAAAATCAAGGAGTCAGGCTGGTAGCGTAATCCAGGATCTAGTCTGATGGTGGTCTGTGAGAGCTGAAATGAAGTGAATCAGGAATCAGATGGTACAGTGCTGGAATCAGGAGACCTTCCTAGATAAGGCAGCTTTCTACCTCATCTCCCAAAACTTTCATATCTTTAAATAAAATAATCCCTCTAATAAAGAGAAACCTACTCAAATGTACGTAAGAAGAGGGAAGTGGAAACGCTTGGATGGATTAGGGAGTATAGGCCTTGATTCCAATTGCATTTACAGTCCCTGGTGTTAACTTCAATATGTTACCGTAGAGAATGATGAGACATTTATCTGAGTCAATGGACAATTCTGCCATTTTAATTTTATTTTTACTTTTTCCTGTGGGAGTGAGGGGAAAAGCAGCAGAGTTCTGTGCCTCCTGGGATTACACTAATTTAACTGGTTATGTTGTGGATTTAGAGTCTAGACTTCTGTCCTTTGCACTGCGGGATAGTGAAAGCTGTTCCTCCCCAGAAAACGTGTTTGCTAAGGAATATCTATGTTGACTGATTCCTGATTACTCAACCTTCTACTGATGTTTTGTGTATGAAGAAGAAATAAAAGTTTATAATCTCTGCCTTTGCAAATTTTATAGCCCTTTTGAGGACACAAGAGATACAATCGTTCATCCATTTTTACATTTATTCACTCACTACCTATTCTAGATGCCATGTCTATCTCAATAAATGAGGTAGATACATCCTTACCTTCATGGAGATTACAGTCAAATGAATGACTTAAATGATGCAAAACTCTTCTACTTGCCTGCTCCAAATGCCCTACCTTCTTGCTGAAATCACTTTTTATTTTGCAAATGCAGAATAGAATAAAATTAAACAAGGCCTTGTAGTGTTAATTTTACAAGATGGTTTCAGCACATTTACTAGTGTCTGGTGAAGAATTGTGATAATTAAAATTCAGCTATACTAATTAAAACAAGTGAACAAAGGCTGTTTAATGTCCTTTTCCTCACAATTTTTAATTTCCTTTTTGCTTACTCCTGACTTTGCAGAATTCTGTAAGCCTCACTGGGGTTTTCCTGTCATTAGGGAAATTTATGAAGTTATGCAGCTCAGGAAACCTGAAGGAATTCTGTAAGAGTAATATTTGAATAAATTTAGGTTCTTTTGGGTCAACTCCTTTAAATCAATGAATTTAAACTGATATGTGTTCTGAAAGTCAACCTTTCATAAGAAATCCTCACCAATATTTATTATTTAATATGCTAGGGTTAAAATTGAGTCCCCTATGCTTCCCCAACTCTCCTCACGAATTAAAAGCTGTGTTTGTGGTATGAAATTGACTAAGTAAAAACTGCATAGAAGATAGAAAAGAAGAAGGAAATTATGCAAAATGCTAATAGGAGTTGTCTTTGGACGCTGAGATCGTGAGGTTTTTATTTGTTTACATTTTTTCTATATTTCTAAATTTCAAATTTAGCGTATAGAATATTTAGAAAACTACGATAATAGCAAGTGCTAAATGCTTTCATGAGTTGAGATTTCTTCCATAAATAGGATTTTTCTTTCAAAGGCAAGTCTCAACTTCCTTTCAAACAATCCATTCACATTTAGATGGAGCTATCCTTTGGCTCATTTTATTTGTTTTGTTTGTTTGTTGGTTTATTGTGGTAACATTGGTTTATAACATTGTGTAAATTTCAGGTGTACATCATTATACTTCCATTTCTGCATGGATTACATCATGTTCTCATGTTCACCACCCAAATACTAATTACAATCCATCAACACACACATGTGCCTAATTATCCCCTTCGCCCTCCTCCCTCCCCCCTTCCCCTCTGGTAACCACCAATCCAATCTCTGTTTCTATGTGACTGTTTGTTGTTGTTATTATCTACTACTTAATGAGTGAGATCATATGGCATTTGACGTTCTCCCTCTGACTTATTTCACTTTGCATAATACCCTCAAGGTCCATCCATGTTGTCACAAATGGCTGGATTTCATCGTTTCTTATGGCTGAGTAGTACTCCATTGTGTATATATACCACATCTTCTTTATCCATTCGTCCCTTGATGGGCACTTAGGTTGCTTCCAAGTCTTGGCTATTGTGAATAACGCTGCAATGAACACAGGGGTGCATGTATCTTTACCCATTGGTGTTGTCACATTCTTTGGATAGCTACCCAGCAGTGGAATAGCTGGATCGTATGGTAGCTCTATGCTTAATTTTTTGAGGAATCTCCATACTGTTTTCCATAGTGGCTGCACCAGTTTGCACTCTCACCAGCAGTGTATGAGAGTTCCCTTCTCTCCACATCCTCTCCAACTCTTGTTGTTTCCTGTCTTATTAATTATAGCCATTCTGATGGGCGTGAGGTGATATCTCATTGTAGTTTTGATTTGCATTTCCCTGATAGTTAATGATTTTGAACATCTTTTCATGTGCCTGTTGGCCATCTGTATATCTTCTTTGGAGAAATGTCTGTTCAGTTCTTTTGCCCATTTTTTAATTGGGTTGTTAGTTTTTTTGTTGTTGAGATGCATGAGTTCTTTATATATTTTGGAGATTTACCCCTTATCAGCTGTATGGTTTGCAAATATCTTCTCCCAATTGTTAGGTTGTCTTTTCGTTTTGTTGATGGTTTCCTTTGCCATGCAGAACTTTTTAGTTTGACGTAGTCCCATTTGTTTATTTTTTCTCTTGCCCGGTCAGACATGGTGCTTGAAAATATGTTGCTAAGACTGATGTCAAAGAGCGTACTGCCTATGTTTTCTTCTAGAAGTTTCACAGTTTCAGGTCTTACATTCAAGTCTTTAATCCATTTTGAGTGAATTTTTGTGTATGGTGAAAGATAATTGTCTACTTTCATTTTTTTGCATGTGGCTGTCCAGTTTTCCCAACACCATTTGTTGAGAGACTTTCCTTTCTCCATTGTATGCTTTTGGCTCCTTTGTCGAAGATTAGCTGTCCAGAGATGTGTGGATTTATTTCTGGGCTTTCAATTCTATTCCGTTGATCTGTGTGTCTGTTTTTGTGCCAGTACCATGCTGTTTTGGTTACTATAGCTTTGTAGTATATTTTGAAATCAGGGAGTGTGATACCTCCAGCTTTGTTCTTTTTTCTCAGGATTCCTTTAGCTATTCGGGGTCTTTTGTTGTTCCATACAAATTTTAGGATTCTTTGTTCTATGTCTATGAAAAATGTTGTTGGAACTTTGATAGGGATTGCACTGAATCTATAGATTGCTTTAGGAAGTATGGGCATCTTAACTATGTTAATTCTTCCAATCCAAGTGCATGGAGTATCTTTCCATTTCTTTCTGTCTTCTTCAGTTTCTTTCAGCAATATTTTATAGTTTTCAGTGTACAGCTCTTTCACCTCTTTGGTTAAGTTTATTCCTAGGTATTTTATTCTTTTTGTTGCAATTGTAAACGGGATTGTAGTAATTTATCTTCCTGCTACTTTGTTGTTAGTGTATAGAAATGCACCTGATTTTTGTATGTTGATTTTGTATCCTGCAACTTTACTGTATTTGTTTATTACTTTTCAAAGATTTTTGGTGGATTCTTTAGGGTTTTCTATATATAAAATCATGTCATCTGCAAATAGTGACAGTTTCACTTCTTCCTTTCCAATTTGGATCCCTTTTATTTCTTTTTCTTGCCTGATTGCTCTGGCTAGGACTTCCAATACTATGTTAAACAGGAGTGGTGAGAGTGGGCATCCTTGTCTGGTTCCTGTTCTTAGAGGGATAGCTTTCAGTTTTTCACCATTGAGGATGATATTAGCTGTGGGTTTGTCATATATGGCCTTTATTATGTTGAGTTACTTTCCTTCTATACCCATTTTATTCAGAGTTTTTATCATAAATGAATGCTCTGTCTTGTCAAATTCTTTCTCTGCATCTATTGAGGTGATCATGTGATTTTTATTCTTCATTTTACTAATGTGGTATATCATGTTGATTGATTTGCGAATGTTGAACCATCCCTGCATACCTGGAATAAATCCCACCTGATCATGGTGTATAATCTTTTTAATGTATTGTTGTATGTGATTTGCTAGCATTTTGTTGAGGATTTTTGCATCAATGTTCATCAGTGATATTGGCCTGTAATTTTCTTTTTTTGTGTTGTCCTTGTCTGGTTTTGGTATCAGGGTAATGTCAGCTTCGTAGAATGAGTTAGGGAGCTTCTCCCCTTCCTCAATTTTTTGGAAGAGTTTGAGAAGGATAGGTGTTAAGTCTTCTTTGAATCTTTGGTAGAATTCACCAGGGAAGCTGTCTGGTCCTGGACTTTTATTTTTGGGGAGGTTTGTGATTACTGTTTCGATCTCCTTACTGGTGATTGGTCTATTCAAATTCTCTATTTCTTCTTCATCCAGTTTTGGAAGATTGTATGATTCTAAGAATTTATCCATTTCTTCCAGATTGTCCAATTTGTTGGCATATAGCTTTTCATAGTATTCTCTTATAGTCTTTTGTATTTCTGAGGTGTCCATTGTAATTTCTCCTCTTTCATTTCTGATTTTACTTCTTTGAGCCTTCTCTCTTTTTTTCTTGGTGAGTCTAGCTAAAGGTTTGTCAATTTTGTTTATCTTTTCAAAGAACCAGCTCCTGGTTTTATTAATTTTTTCTATTGTTTTTTTAGTCTCTATTTCATTTATTTCTGCTTGGATTTTTATTATTTCCCTTCTTCTACTGATTTTGGGGTTTGTTTGTTCTTCTTTTTCCACTTCCTTCAGGTGCATTGTTAGATTGTTTATTTGAGATTTTTCTTGTTTGTTGAGATAGGCCTGTCTTGCTATAAACTTCCCTCTTAGAACTGCTTTTGCTGTATCCCATATATTCTGGCATGTCGTATTTTCATTTTCATTTGTCTCCAGGTATTTTTTGATTTCTCCTTTGATTTCTTCGTTGACCCAATCGTTGTTCAGTAGTGTTTTGTTTAATCTCCACATATTTGTGGCTTTTCTGATTTTCTTCCTATAGTTGATTTCTTTTTTATTTATTTATTTATTTTTCTCCCCCAAAGCCCCAGCAGATAGCTGCATGCCATAGCTGCACATCCCTCTAGTTGCTGTACGTGGGATGTGGCCTCAGCATGGCCGGAGAAGCAGTGCGTTGGTGTGCGTCCGAGATCCAAACCCTGGGCCGCCAGCAGCGGAGCGCGCGCACTTAACCGCTAAGCCACGGGGCTGGCCCCTATAGTTGATTTCTAGTTTCATACCGTTGTGGTCAGAAAAGATGCTTAGTATTATTTCAATCTTCTTAAATTTATGGAGACTTGTTTTGTGGCCTAATATGTGATCAATCCTGGAGAACGTTCCATATGCATTTGAAAAGAATGTGTATTCTTCAGTTTTTGGATGGAATGTTCTGTATATATCTACTAAGTCCATCTGTTCTAGTGTGTCACTTAAGGCCAATGTTTCCTTACTGATCTTCTGTTTGGATGATCTATCCATTCGTGTAAGTGGAGTGTTAAAGTCCCCTACTATTATTGTGTTACTGTCTATTTCTCTTTTTATGTCTGTTAATAATTGCTTTATATATTAGGGGTCATTTTGTTTTATAAGTTGATATTTCATTTATTTCTTCGGAACACTTGTCAACTCCTCAGGTCCTTTCTGAGTCAGTTTGATTCAATGGAGAGTTCAGCTTCATCTGTTTAATTTAGTCCAACTTTGAAAATATAGTGCTGCCTTGTGATTTAGTGAAATATCTATAACAATAATAATAAAAAACAATGCCTTCACAAAGTGTTAAATCGAAGACGTGGGAGAGTTTTGAGGGAAATCAGATTTCCACCTGTCAATTTAATTCCCAACCCCACTCCCCACTCCAAGAATAGGAGAAACTTGGTTAGTGGTTCCAAATGAAATGAGAGAAAGCATTCAGGCCTGGCTCCATGAGTATGGGGTGATGTTTCAGGCCATGAGTTGTGTACTTGGTAAGAGTATGGGCTTTAGAATATAAGAGCTGGTTTTAGTTCCTAACTCTGCCACTGGATAGCTGTTTGACCTTTGACAGATTATTTAACCTCCCTGAGCTTCCTAATCTGTGAAATGTGGAAAATAATTTCTACCTTTCAAGGTTGCTTTGAGCAGGTAATGTGCATAAAATATTTACCATCGTGCTTGGCACGTTACTATTTTTGGAACAGGAGAATGATGCCTGTGGGTGGAAAAGTCCTCATGTAAGTTAATATTTCTGACTTGCCTATTTTAGGAAAATCAACATTCCTCAAGAATAATTGTTGACTCTGACAGGAAGTTATGAACTTCTGTAATACAGGAAGTATTACAAAGCACTATTGGGGATTAGAATTTATTAATGACACTAAGTGGTTCTGCAAGTGAGAATTGAGTACTGTTGCCCACACACCAATTAACTTCACCCCTCACTAGTAATGTGTGCCTGCAGACATTATTTCTTTTGCTCTATCTTATCTCACTAGGACGCCATCCAAGAGAACACTTAAATAAAAACCCAGTTGTCATGTCTTGCTGTTATCTGAGCAAGTGTAGAGTAAACACCATTAAGGTTAAATGTATTACACGAACCTCAGTTGAATGAGAGACAAGAAGTCCAAAAAATACTCCATCTAAATGGAGGAACGGCCAATGTTGAATGACAAAAGGGAACTTTCTAAACTTAGATCTGGATTTGATTAGAGATGTTGGGCATTCTTACCTGAAATCACAAGAGGAAAACTGGTTAGAGTTATTCCTTCACTTAGGGCCTGTTTCTTACCTATAATTATTCTCCCTATTCAAAATTATAATTGAGCATATTTTATATCCTTTTATTCCTCCTAGTCCTTTTTCATTCTCATCAAGAATTTGCTGAGCACCTATTATAGCCAAAAACACCAAGCCAAATTTTGAGAGCGCTCATAGTGTAAGACAGAATTGCTGCCTCCACATCTGCTCAGGCGCTTCAGTTACATATGGTGGGAACAGCCACGGTAGAAGATAGTTTTTGATGATGAAGGCCAGATGGGTTTCTCTATAAAATATTCTGTGTTGACGGTTTAGTAAAAATAGAGACTGAGCCTTTGGTTCCCTCCAACTCTAATAGGTGAAAACACTTGCTTTACCTTTAATTTTCCCAGATCACAGCTGGTGCTGCTACCTTGGTCTACCTTTTCTACAGGCGGTAAAATTCTGAGGTGTCGTCTGGAATTTGAGAGCCACGCTCCATTAACACTAATGAGTGACTTATGGTGAAATCATCATGGATCAGGCTGAACATCTCCTTGTAGGTATGAGTTCACATTTCATTTCGGTGAGCATCCCACCAGCCTGCACTAAAATTGCTTGCATCATTTAACCTGTACGGGTGTCCAACAAACCTATGATTTATGGTTTGGAAAGTATTCAGCTCAGTCCAGGCTGTTATTGAAAATTTCCTGGTTTCTTGGTTACAGTTTCATGTTCAGGTCAAATATAATTATAAATTTCCAGGCCTTCATTGTTTCCTGTACGAGTTGGCTCAAGATACTTTATGTGTGGAATAATATGACTTTAAAATGACTGTCCTAACAATAATGGAATCATATAAATTTACTTCTGAAAGCTAGAGGTTTAAGTTAAACATCCATGACAATTGAGTTGCCAGACTGTATATTTTTGTCATTGTAATGATTTAAAAAATAACCTTCAGGTTCACAGGCATGTGGGTGAGCAATTTTTAAAATACATTCATGAAAAACCCAAGAGACCAAAAAAAAAATCATATTTCTGTTTCCTACATAACTCTGACTAGTGTTTATATTAATTGTATCTACCTCGATTGCAAATTTAATGTCAAGAAACATTGTTGAGATGTATAATTCAAGGTTAATAAGAAGGTGTTCTTGTATGATTTAGTCGTGAGCCACAGCTTGAGGCCTCATCCTCCCACCACTAATGAGTCGCCTCCAGGTTTTCCTCTAAAGCTACAAGATTCTGGACCTTTGAACTGCTCAGGGGAAAGTCTTTGTGCCTGTGTGTTTGCCCTTTTGTTTGGGGAACTGGTCCTCGCTGGTATTTCCTAACAAATTGAGTCCCTATTGCAGTCTGGCTGTTAGATTGGGAGCCATTAATAATTGGCAATTTGTAGCTGTCATAATGATGCTGGGACTTTTCAGATGGCTTTTTTCTTTCTCTTGAGAAGGCCTCAGACTTATACTTATTCTCTTTGATGGGGTTTTAATCAAGCAGATGTTGCTCATGGCCCTTGACCCACAGTTGGGACAGGACTCTGTTGGCTCATCTCTGGTCTGGGGACAGGCCTGTGTCTTGTTTTCCCAAGGATGGGCTCACATGCTTGTCTGAGCTTAGGCTTTCTGATAAAAGGACAGGGCTTCAGGAGGGTGGGAGTCGGCTGTATCAGGATGGACGTGGTGGAAGTATTAGGGAGTTGCGAGTGTAAATTTGAAAAGAAATAAAAAAAGAAAGAAAGGCCCATTTGAATTTGTAAAATAACTAAACCAGTTGTGAAGGGAACAGAAAGTAAGAAGGTGAGAGTGTTACATTCCCTTTGGGCCTGGTTCTGTGCTCCTTGCAGGCAAGGCACTTTACAAAGTGTAAATTAGGAAGAAAATGGTAGTTTTTGCTAAGTTTTACAGCAAACAATTTTCTCACCTCCAACTTTGTTCCCCTTCTTGTCCCACCACACCTCCCACCCAACCTTCAGAAAAAGAGAAAAAAAAATGGAATTTTCTGTAAAATTTTGTGGTTAACGTTACCTGCGCAGTATTATGCTTCAGTGTGGGGATAGTGGCAGTTGGAAAGTATCTTTCCTGTGGAACTGATGAATGTTTCGATGTCAAGCTTCTTTCTGCCTCATGGTCCTGATGCTTGGGCTGCCCTTTGACTAAAATCCTATTCTCTGTGCCTTCACTGAGTCTCTGCTTTAAGGTGACCTCCTTACGTACTTTCCCTGACCTGCTCCTTCTGAACTAGATTCTCCCCTCCCTGCCCTGTGATGCCCTTAGTCTCCTTACCCTGCTTTCTTCTTCCTCATGGCCCTCGTCACTCCCTGGGCAACTGCTTATTGTCTGCCTCTCCCTGCAGAGTAAGCTCCATGAGAGCAGGGACTGTGTCTCTTACTGCTATACCCTCAAGGTCTAGTACCTGGTAGAGAGTCAAAAAATATTTATTGAATTAATGTATTCATTTCTCCTCTTAGGCTCTGCATGTGGAACCTGAGTCTCTATAAAAATGCAGCTCTACTGTGCCTGTTGCATTATCATAGATGCCCTATTCCAAGATGTGCAGTTTTTCACATTCTAACATTTCTGAAATCAGGATACATTTAGAAATGTACATCTAACGTGGTAGTGGTTACCACTTGTCAAAGCTGCCACTAAATTGATATATATCTTACAATTTAATGTACTTTACAGTCAAGGACTTTGTGGTAGACAGAATGACCCCGCAAAGATGTCCATGTCCTAATCCCTGAAACCCGTGAATATGTTACTTTACAAGGCAAAAGGGACTTTGCAGATGTGATTCAGTTAAGGATTTTAAGATAAAGAGATTATCCTGGATCATTCATGTTGGCCCAATGTAATCACAAGGGTCTTTATAAGAGGGAAGTAGAAAGGCCAGAGTCAGAGAAGATTTGATGATGGAAGCAGAAGCTGGAATGATCCAGGGCCACAAGCTGAGGAATGCAGGCCTCAAGAAGCTGGAAAAGGCAAGGAAATGGATTTTCCCCTAGAACCTCCTGAAGGAATGTAGTCCTGCCAACCATTTTAGACTTCTACCTCCAGAACTATAAGATAAGAAGTTTGTATTGTTTTAAGACACTGAGTTTGTGGTGATTTGTTACAACAGCCACAGGAAACTAATACAGGCATGTTATTACAGGCAATAACGTGTATTACATTCTGGAAATTTTTAATGTCCAGTTTCATAATCTTCATGAGCATTGCTAAGGTATGTCATTGACTGTATCTTTTTGGTAACAAAATGTCATTGCTATTTCAGGATCTAGACAGGGTATAGTTGTGGAACCTTTTGATGCCATTTTGCAGATGCTCTCAGTGTCCCACCCATATCCCCTGGATCTGCTTCAGAAGTCACCTGCAGAAGGTTCCTATATTAGCATGACCAATTACCTCAGTTTGCCCAGCACTGAGGGGGTTCCTAGGATGAAGGACTTTTAGTGCTAAAACCAGGAAATTTCTGGGCAAGCCAGGATGGGTTGTTCCCTCTACCCATACATGGGGCATCTGCCTGCATATGATGAGGACATTCTCTGGCCATAGGATCCTCCTCATCTTACATACATGGGTGGAGTTAACCCTGCAGAAGCATCTCTCAAACAATGTGGGATGATAGTTGGTGGGTGTGTGGCCAGCTTCCCTGCCTCAGTGGCAACATTCTGAGGCATGTTTCATGCAGTCTCCTAGAGAGTCCCCTCGAGGGTTGAGACTTAATTGCCCACAGTGCTCATTAGTGACCCTTTTATTGGCTTGCCTTGCTACCTTGTCTTCAACCCTCACCAAGCTTCCTAGATTACTTCCCAAATAAACATTTTGCACCCAATCCTTGCCTCAGGGTCTGCTTTTGGATGAGCCCAAACCGAGATATCACTCTACGCTCAGGAGTCTTAAGTCCAAAATCCTTCACGTGGCCCCAAACATCTGAACCCTGTCTTCCCCTCTAGCTTTATCCCTGCGACCCTCTTACTTGCTCACCAACATCCAACCACACCAGCCATTATTCAGAATCTAATCTGTCCCAAATCCCTTCCTCACATAGGTTGTTTGCACTTGTTCCTCCTGTCAGAATGCTCCTAAGTCGTGTTCATCCTTTAGGTCCACAATCAAATGTCACTTCTGCATGAAGGTATCCCTGCCCTCCAGACTATGAATGTTTTCCCTGACCGTCCTGCACTTTTCTTCATGGCACTTACTACAAATGAAATGAGTTATTTGTCTTATTGGAGGATGATTATCTGTTTGTACGTGGGTCTTGCAAAGGACTCGAACGCACTGGTATCACATGGTGTAGGTGTAAGATAAGAGCTATCAGAAAATCATAGGCAGAAGGGTCAGCATGGTGCATATGTTCCAGTCCTCAGGCGAGCTAGCTGAGATGCACGCTGGGCAAGGCACAGCTGGAGTAACCGTGAGAAGTGCTCCAAGAGAAGGACCCCGCGGTGTGCCACTATACATATAGGGAAACTGGGAGGAGACAGGGGACATCTAGTCAACACAGGGTAGTGCAAGCTTCCTGGCCTTATTAGACCAGAGCTTAGCTAGAAGTAGCATCCCAATTTTTTCAGTAGAAAGCCCCATCATTTAAAAAAAGTTGAGTCCACACTTCCAATATACGTATATTTATTTTAAGTTTATACATCCATCACTGTCAAGCTAAATGTCAAATAGTAGAGAAGCCGAATTTCTTTTTTGAGATAATCATAAACAAGAATAAAAATAAAAGAAACAAAAATGGAAATAAAATAAAAAAAATAGAAGTTGTAAAATTTCTTTGCACACCCTAATAGATCATTTTGTGTGTGCACCTCAGGGCAGGGAGATTATTGCTCTAGAGCAGTGCTTTCCTGAGCAAATGATTCCCCTGGGGAGCTGGCTATCATGCAGACTCTGATTCAGGAGGTCTGGGTGGGGCCTGGGATTCTGCATTGCTAACCAGCTCCCAGGTGGTGCCAATGGTAGTGGTTTGTGAAGCACATTTTGAGTAGCCAGGCTCTAAAGCATCTTGCTGTTCAAATATTCATAAGCCACTGAGATTTAGATGCTCAAGTTTAACAGAGTGATATGGCATCTTCTATTATTTTGGAATGCTTTTCTTCTGTCTCACGCTTTGCTCTTTCCAGGTGGAATCAGTGGAATGTGTGTGACCTTAACCGTGTTGTTGAATGATTACCCATCAGAAAATACAAAAAGGGAAGGACAACTAAGCAAGGTAAAAGTTTGTTGACTCTTCATGTCTCCTGGCCTTCAAAATCTAATTATCTGTTCTTATTCCTCTGACAAGATGGCAAAAACACATTGAGCCCCATGAACAGGCTCTATGCTGGGTGCTTTTCATGTCCCGTTTCATTTTATATCTGGTTCTAATGGCAGAAACCAGTCTGAATACAGAGATCCACTGTGTGTGCATGTGTGTGTGTGTGTGCGTGTGACACAGAGAGAGAGAGAGAGAGAGAGAGAGAGAGACTCAGCCTTCTCTTCTGACCTTCTGTCTGACCTGCTGTGAGGGATGGGGCAAACCATTCAGGCTCTCTGTGCTCAGGGATGCGGTGAGGATTTCCCAGTTAGTGACAGAATCTGAGTGATTTGTAGACATTTGTGTGCTGATTGTCTCGCCCTCTAGGCATGAGCAGTGTTGCATCAGGAGGGCAAGTGGGTTCCAAATAGATTTAATATTCTTTGTATGAGCTTCAACCATCTGCCCGCCAGCTCTCAGTGTGAGCATAATATATATTTCCAGAATCAAACACAAAAAGCCTGTTTTTTTCCTCTTTCTCTTTCCATTTTTCAAAGCCTTTTAGTTTGGATCATTTGTGTTTTCCTTGTCTTTTGGGGTAGGTTACTAGGGTCACCCTCTCTACAGTTACGTTTGCTTTCATTTTGTTTTCTGATGCCTCTGGCATATTTAAATAAATGGTTTCCCCTCTCCTCATCTCCATGTCCCCCTACAGAACTGTATCCTTGAAATTAATAAATATCTATGAAATCTTGATGCACCCATGAGGTGGCTGGGATTAAACTGCAGGCATTCCCAGTGGGTGCAGATTATACCCTGGACATCTGACAGTTCTTCCCTGGCTAAATCTGAATGCTGTTCTCCTGAGTGATGATGCTTTCACTTTTTCCTTCCTTCAAGGGAAATCTTATGACTGTTGATGGGCCTGTCCTAGTAGCTAGGGCTCATTATAGGACTAAAGTTATTTGGGTGTTGAGTGTCTGACCTAGAATGCTTGTGTCCTTTAAGGTAATTGACATACAGGCATCTTAAGCTCTGAAAGGGATGAAAATAAATTAAGCCAATCAAATGGAGTTCTTTACTTAAAATCTCACTGAAGTTAAAGAAATTTGGCAGGAGATTTGGAAAGCTCTTTGATTTACTTGACATTTGGGTGGAGACACTATTGGAACTCTCCTAGCATTACTCAGCAAGCAAGTGTTAGGCAGGGGTGACTAATGGAAAATGAACTTGGAATATCCTCTGGTGCAGGCTTGAGGGCATAGAGGTCAAAATTCTTCAGCTCTGCTCATTTTTATTTAGTCAGCAAACTTTGCATTGGTTTGCATTAGACAGTGTATATTTAAAAACTGCTTCCTCTTTCAACTCATTTCACATTCAGTTCTCCCGACATGGGAAGGCTGAAAGAGCCCCATCCATTGCTGCTCTTCTAGTCTAATGATGATGGAATGTAAGATCAGGATGTGGGCTCTGGGAGACTGCCTGGGTGCATGGCCAGGCTCCATCTCTTTCTAGCTACGTGACCTTGGGAAGGTAATAAACATCTCCATGCTGTATTTTCCTTAGTTGTAAAGCAGGGATTATGATAGTGTTACCCAAAGGAGTTGATGAAACAATCAATTATAATAATGCATAATAATATATGTAAATTTCTTAGCACAGTGCCTCCCACATAGTACCATGTTAGCTATTGTTACTGTTGTTACTAGAGAAATGAAGGATGGAGAAAAATGGGAGTGTGGATTCCACATCATGACTTGTGCTATTTTGGCTGAAACATACCTCTGTGTGTGGAGAATTAAGAGGTCAGGGCTGATAGGGGAAGGAACAAAGAAAACAGAAATAGTACTTTTAATAAAAGCTTTGGTTGAAATAGAACTCATGGAAGTGTGCAGTTGGATGGAAACCATCCCTTCCTTTCAGGCTGGTGCAGGATTAGCCTTGCCCTCTCCTCCCCCACAACCCCCAGGTATTTAGATTTGGTCTGACTTTGAGTCATTTTTGAACGGTATTGGTTGTGAGACTGATGGAGCCCTGGGGGTGACGTTGTCCAGAACTCTTTAATCTCACTGAGTATCTAATGCAGAGCAGATCTGGGCCTCTGTGGGTAGTTAGAAGTGAACCAGCCTTTAGGGGGATGGCGTGCTTCTGGCCAGAGCCAAGAGCCTGTCCAATCACTTGTCCCAGCTGCCTTTCATGTGGCCTTTCACAGACGTAGGCCACACCAATTAGGATGCTGGACCAGTCAAAGGAGATATGTGAAGCAATGAAATGCAAACAAAAATAGTATTTGCCTCAAGCCCCTTCTGGGGGATCTTTTGGATCTTTGGCTTTCTGGCTCCTGTTTCCCACGGAGGATCCAGGCTGGCTCACACGTTCAGCTCTATCCCTGCTGCAGCTCTGCTTTTTAGTGCTGGCTCCTCTCTCTGCTCCATTGTTGTGGCCTCTGTGCCACCACTGCTCACTGGCTGGTGCCATGGTCCTGGCTGTGATCTTCCTTTGCCTGGTGTTAGCTACAATCCTATTTGCTGCTGCCCATTGGTGCACTTGGCTCCAAGGGCTCCATATTAATGCCCCGCTTCTTTCCCAAGTGAACTCTGGCTCTCTGCCTTTGAGCTGTGATTCCTAAGTGTGTGGTGTAGCCTTGATGTCACTGTGGGTTTTGTTGTTGTTATGTGGTGTCAATCTCCTCATTGTCATCGGTGTTGACCTGGGCACTCCCACCATCACCAAAGGTGAACCAGGCGTTTTCCCACCAGCATAATGACTCCTCTGTTAAGCCCCCAACTGGGGGAGGTGTACCTTATTCTCTTAGTCTCTTACCACACCTATAATATTGCAACTTTTTATTTATTGATTCAGTTTCCCCAGGCTGCTCCTCTCCTGTGAGTCATAATACAAGTTCCCTCCAGGGATGGCTGGAAGATGATTGCTATCACACTGAATGACCTAATCCCTAAATTCCATCTTCCTTTTGTGCTGACCATCAGTCAGTCATATTGGCCCAAACCTTGAATCTTTCCCATGTTAGAATGTGTCTCCTTCCTGTCCTGGACAGCCAGGGTGGGGCTGGGAGGGTCAGGTGTATCTCTTTGCTCATTAAAGAGCCTCTGGCCATCAGCGTCAAGATATCCTGCAAAGATTCTTCCGTGGATCCCCATTATAGCTTTTCAAATAAATAAACCTTGGCAGCTCACTGTGCTAGGAAACCCCGAATTCCTGCATCAGGGGAATAAGCTTGGCTGTGACGTGGGAATGGCTTCTCAAGGACAGATGCTGGGCTCTTCTCCCTCCCTCCATCACTCTTTCTCTCTCTCCCTTCCACCTTCCTTCTTTTGTTTTGCACCTAGCTCAAAGAAAAGTGCTATTTTTTTCAGGCAAAATCTCACCCCTGGCACAATTTAGAGAAGATGTGAAGTTTCACACAATGGGCATTGAGAAAATGACTCAATGGAAAAAGTGTGGGCTATTGGGAGACTTAGAATCTGGCCCCCACTCTACTAATATACTAGCTTTGCGAACTTGGGCAAAAACCTTAACCTCTCTGTGCCTCTGATTCTGTAAAGTGGGGTTGAACTAAAATTTTAAAAACACTCTCTTTTTGATGGAAATGGGCTTCTAGCAACTAGTGATGGAAAAGGCCTGGTACCTATATATTAGGCTTTCCTGCAAACCTTCTTGGTAAGGCAGAATGGGGGCCCAGACAGAAGCCACACGCTCGCTTGTTCCAAGAAAGAAGTGAGGCAAATATTAAGTTTAAATCAATAGCATTACGTGAACACAGAAGATGGAACTATTTTCTCCCAAATTGTTTTGATTGCTGCCAGTAGCTGCTATTTGGTGTGAAATCCATTCAAATGGTAAAAAGGCAAAGGAACATACAGTGCATGAAAAGATCTTGTAATTGGCACCATTGTAACTCTATACGGTGTGTGATCTTAGCTGAGAGGAGGGAGGGTTGTGTGATAACTTGTAATCTAATTTTCTTTGTTGTAAAATAGAATGTTACCATTGTATTCCTGTGGAATAATAATTGTAACATCTCAGACAAATAGAGCGCCTTTCTCAGGAGGTGCTTAAAGAGCTCAATAGACATTCATTCCACCTTGTAAACATAGTAAAACCTGGCTTGCCTGCCTTTCCCTCAACTGAAAATTCCTATTACCCAGCGTCTCCCCTCTCGGTCCTACCGGGATAAATGATTTTTATGCTGGTGAACCTGACACCCCGAGAGACACTGAAGTGCCTTCGGAATCATCAAAGAATTATGAAACCTTCAGTAGAGTTTCAGTGTTAATTGCAATTTATGACAGCCTAATTTTTTGAAAAGTGGTAATTCATGTGTTGCAGAGACGATAATTAGTTGGAATAGCTGATTAATCAGACTGCTCTATTTTCTGACCATAGTAAGTACAGTATTTACAGTAACTGCAACACTGACTCTCTCTGAGAGCCACGAAGGAAGCAGGGGAAATGAAAGCAGTGTTCTTTATGGCTTGGCAGGCGTAAATTATTACTCATTCTGGGCAAATGATCATTTCCAGAGATGTATTCGTCAACTTCTGCATTAGCTTCTAAACTAAATAAGAGAAAATAGGTGAGTTTTAAAAATAGATTATATTTGCTTCTTATGACTTTGCCATCCCCAAGGTCATGGTTATTGTTGATAATGAGACTGTTAGCTCTTACAGTAAAGGTGAGTGTCTTTAAAATAGAATTTTGGATGATATTTAGTAGAGCTTCTTCACAAACAGAGATCCCTTAAGGAGAATTTCAGTGTGGTACATTTAGCTATGTTAATTGGTCCATTCTAAGTGTTTTATTAGAGGGATAAGATCTTAAATCAGTTAAGATTAACTTGATAACCTTTTTTTGCAATGTCCGGGTTCTTAATGATGGGATCTTAAAAAAAAAAAAAGTATTAGAATTGGTGTTGTGCTCAGGTTCACTGCAAAGAATAGAAAATTCAGGAGTATGTAAAGAAGAAAATGAAAATAACCCATTATTCTTTCACCCTGGGAGAACTATTCTTGCCTTTTAGTGTATTTCCTTTCATTTTCCTCCTGTGTATACATGTAAACATTTGCAGAGTCAGCCCATGCTACGTGTACTGTGTGCTGTCTCCCACCAACATCCATAAAGGACATTTTCGAGGTCAATAAATATTCTTTTAAAACATACTTAAGGCTGACTCTATTCATGAACCATAAAATATCAAACCAATCTCCTGTTGTTGGACTTTA
Organism: Diceros bicornis minor; assembly: GCF_020826845.1. NCBI lineage: Eukaryota > Metazoa > Chordata > Mammalia > Perissodactyla > Rhinocerotidae > Diceros > Diceros bicornis. The sequence goes on along the minus strand of NC_080747.1, from coordinate 66,800,278 downwards.
GATGGTTTACGAAGTTTGGCTTTATAATGATGCAACAAGTGTCTTTGCTCATTTGTTTGTCCCTCCATCCATCTAGTCAATCAGTTTTCATTGAGTCCTGTGTGCCAGGCTCTGGGCCAGGAGTCGAGGATATATCATTAATCATAATCCTCCTAATAGTTAACGTTTATTACTTACTATGGACCAGGTACTTTGTTAGTATTAGCATATTAATTATATGAATATACATTAGTATAATAATCATTCTAAGAAGTTAGTATAATATAATAATATTAACTAATTAAATTCTTATGAGGCAGGTATCGTTATTATTCCCTATTTTCCAGATAAGGAAACGGAGGCTTAGAGAACGGAAGTGACTTGCCCAAGATCACCCAGCTGGTACATGGCAGAGCCAGGATTCGATGCCAGGCAGCCTGACTCCAGTCCTGCTCTTTTAACCTTGGTGGTTACTGTGTCAGTAAAACAGACACTCACTTGCCTCTGTGGGCATGAAACAATTTTAAATGTAATCATCTTTGAGTGATTCTCTGGTTATTAGGATAAATTGTCGAAATGGAAATACTGGGTCAAAGAGTGTGAACAACCTTCCTAGTGAATAATCTGTGATCAAGGTCCTAGGTAGAGGGGGACCAGAGATGATAAGAGAATTTATTGATTTGTTTGCTTTGCTTTCTTTTTTTTTGTCCCGAGTCTCTGTGCTTGCTGTACCAGCTAGGTAGACAGCAGGAAACAGGTGTGGTAGTGATTCAGGCCTAGGCAGACCCTGGAGAAGGTCTGGGCAATGCTCTTGCTATCCAGGCAGGGTCAGTGCGTGGCTGCCCTTCAGAAAGGTTTATTTCCTGTTGACACTACAAGATGCAAGATGGCAGAGGGGAGGAGGCGTGGAGAGGAAGAGCTCATCAAAGGAATGAGTCTAGATTGCACGTGAATGTATGGGCTCTTAAGATGAATATCATCACAAGAAAATACCTCTGCTCAGAAAAAACCACCAGGTTCAGTTAAAGACTTTCTTATTTCAATTGTATTTAGTACAGCCTTCCTCACAGCTAAACCATAAATTACTCATACGGCAAGTGACTATCTGTAAATATTCCTTCTTCTCAGTATTGCTGCACTCCTTCTCAAGTTGCACTGCCCCAAATGAACGTTCTCTCTCCTTTGGCCAGCTGTCAGTGATGCAGTATCATGTAATAGCAAAAGCAAAGACTTGATTGCTGGCTCTCCTAGGTTTGATTCCTGGCTCTGCCACTAATTCACTGTGTGGTGTTGGACAATCTTTTTGGTTCTCAGTTTCTCACCTTTAAAATAATACAGAGGTGTGATGACAATCAAATGGCAGAAAAAAATAATAGCTAACCTTTATTGAGTTCTTATCATAAGTATTACAAAATAAAACACTGTTCTAAATGTGTAAAATGCATGCATTTACTTATTCCTCAAAATAATCATGTGGTAAGCTGGATTCTAGATATTTATCATGGCCTTCACCCCTGGTCTTACTTCTGTAATTATGTCACATTATGTGGCAAAAGGGTCTTTGAAGATGTAATGAAGGCAACTAATCAGTTGACCTTAGGATATGAGGATTAACCAGGTGGGTCTGGATATTATAATCATATAATCACATGAGCCCCTTAAAAGCAAAAGTTTTCCTCTGGCTGTTGGCAAAAGAGGAAGTCAGAGAGATTTGAAGCATGAGAAGGACTCAACACGGTTGCTGCTTTGAAGATGGAAGGGGTCTCCATGAGAAGGAGACTGGGCAACATCTAGGAGCAGAGGACAGGTCTCTTGCTGACAACCAACCTTGACAAAAAAGGACCTCAGACCTACAGCTGCAAGGAACTGGATTCTGCCAACAACTTGATTGAGTTTAGAAGTGGATTCTTCCCAGAGCCTCCAGATAAGAGCCTCGCTGGCTGGCATCTTGGTTTTAGCCTTGTAAGATCCTAAGCCAAGAACCCAGTTGAGCTGGACAGACTTCTAACCCACAGAACTGTGAGATAATAAATGGGTGTTATTTTAAGACGCTAAGGTGTGACAGCAATAGAAAATGAATACAAACTGTATGCAGTGGGTACCTTTATTATTATGCCCATTTGGCACATGAGGAAACTGAAGCACAGAGAAGTAAATACACTTGCCTGAAGTCTCACATCTATTAAATATCAGAAGTAGGATTTCAATTGAGGTAGTCTGCCCCTAGATCCCATGTTCTAAGTCAGCAACACAGTGCGTAAGACATTTGTAGGTACTTATTGCATCTTAGTTTCCCTTCTCTTCTCTTTTTAGTGTAGCCCAGAGGCTGCCACATTTCTCAGTTTTGCTGCTGGGGGTTACCTGGTGCTGTGGCAGGGGTTTCTGGAAACCATGGGATAAAGATAACATACTTGGAGCATTAGTTTTACTCATGAGGGTAGATCTTTTTATATTATAAGAAACCTGAATATTTCATAGGCTAGAATGCAAAAGATAAAACCAGAGATTTCAAAGAAACTTTATGTTTTTGATAATCTCTTCTGTGAAAAATATTTGACTGAAAAAGTTTGAGAAGCATTGACTTGATATATTCAAACTAATCTAGTTTAAAACCTTTCCTTCCCATTTTATTCCCTAAATTCACAGTGATTTTGCTATACCAGCTAGAATTCTGGAATGAGAATCAGGAGATCTGGACCCAGCTATTCATCACCATCCATCCAACTATCCATCTTCTGTTCATCCAGTCAAACAAGCATTCATAGTGCTCCCGTGTGACTAGAGTATCTCTAACACAATGTGACTTGATGAAGTAATATGAACTTTTCTAGTTCTGTTTCCTTGCATATAAAATCAGGTGATTTGACAAAACCTTCTCTAGGGTCTCTGTCTGTTACCAATCTAATGCTTTTATAGTTCTTCTATACGCTGACCTCTGGATTTGACAAGGTAGAGCAATGTTTCTCAAGAAGTTCAGCCTGGGCACCACCTGCATCAGAATCTCCTGAGGTGCCTGATAAAAAAGCAGTTCCTGAGGTTGCCCCAAACCTCTTGAATCAGAAACACTGATTCAGACCTCTGGTTTTAAACAGGCTCTCCAGGTTATTATTTTGCACACTGAAGTTTGAGATGTACAGCTATAGGGATGCAAAATAAGTATATAACATTGACCTTGTGTCCTAAAAGTATCTCCCTCATTAAAAGACAAGCCTTATAGGTTTGGAAGGAAAAACAGGGTCACGCTGTCTGTATCAGTCTGCTGGCCACGCGCGCATCCTTCGCCGGTCCCCTGTCCCCCTCCCGCCAGCCAAGGCCAGGGAGGGAGCTGTGACTGTGCGGCCTATCTGGCCCAGCCCCGGTGCCTACAAAGCCTCCTCTCCCCTTCTGGGGCTTACCTGTGCCTGCCCCATTTAACAACAGGGTTAATGTGAGAACAGGAGTGCGAGTTCCTCCCAGGCTCCAGGAGCCTTTTCCCTTTCCCAAAGGGAGGGTGGGGCTGGCGCAGGCAGGTGGGGGAGCCCTTCTGGGCAGCTCCCGCCTTGCAGCAGTATCTCGCCGAGGTCAGTCGGTGGGCCGAGGCAGCCGCCTTTTACACTCCCATTAGCGCGGAGGAGGAAACTGGGGAAGTGGGTCATCCTGGCCGGCCCCATAAGCAGACCCTGCCCCGCCTTCACCTCCCCCTCTCCCGCGGAGCGTAAGGCCTCGGCTCCAGCCGAGCGGGGTCGCTGGAGTGTCCGTGCCCAGGGCTGGGTCGGGCGGGTGGCTGCGCCACGGCGCTCTGCCCGCCGGCTGCCCTTGCCCGCGCGCACCGCCCGTCCTGCGGCGCCGTTGGCCCTCCCGCCACCCCCTCGGCGGGGCCCTTCCCTTTACTATGGTAATAGTGACATTCAGCGGGAAAGGCTAGCGCGGACGGCGGCGCCCCGGCTCCCGCGGCGCGGGAGGCTCGGTCGGCGGACCGGGCTGCGCGCACCTCGCACCCCCGGGCTACCGCGGCCGGGCAGCAGGCGCGGTCGCCCCGCCGGCCCGCCGCCCCCGGGCCCCGGCCGCCGCGGGGCAGCCCCGAGCCACGGCCCGCGTTGGCCTGCGAGCTGCGGGCAAGACCTCGCCGCTCGGGCTCGTGCGCAGGCGAAGGACGGATCCAGCGCTTCGGGAGGGACCCTGCCTCACTGCTCGTATATGGCAAAGTTTCTCGCCGAGCTCCTGGGCTGCACGTTGCCGAGCAAGGGCGCCTCTCCCATGTTTGAGGTAGGTGGAGGGTGTGTCCCTGCAGCCACGGCTGTCTGCGGTGGCTGGCGACCCCTGACCGGGGCCCTGCGGTCCCCAGGAGTTGACAAGTGTGCAGGCTCGTTTGCCTGGGTTCCTCCTGCATGTCTGGGGTGGGGCAGGGAGAGGATGGCGAGGAGGAGACCGGAAGCCCGGGAGCCTGAATTCTTGCCTCCATGGACCTCAGTGCATCTTTTTTTTCTTCCTAGTTGACAGGGGAACACGTTCTGTCAATCTGGACGAGTTTTGCGAGTTGCTCTTTACCTAAAATACCAGGAATGTCTGAAAATGAGCAGTCTTCTGCAGTCCCTCTTTACTGCTTACTTGATTTCTTCCTTTTTCTTTTTTATCTGAAAAAATAATTAACAGGAATGTCTTAGGTCAGAAGGTTTCTACCTTCCTGCCTCCTTCAGCTGCTCCCTTCCCCCAACCTCCAGCACGCCGCAAACTCCATTGAAGTTAACTCATTTCTTCTTCTGTGAGTGAGATACATTGGGGATGAGAAGGGTTAAATGGGATTGCCAAATCAGGTGAACAAGTCGCAATTCTGAAGGCAGGTACATCTAATTGCTCACACCTGCCTGAGGTGGCAATCATGCTGCTGTAAGCATTTCTGCAAGGAGTCATTTATGAGAAGGCTGTCTGGCTTGGTCTCCTAGGGGAAATGGTGACATCAACTGTTTTATAGGAAACCTATATTGGCCACTCAATAGGCATAGCTTCACACTGTGCACAGTCCCCCACTTGCAGCTACAGTGGGAACAGAGTGTGTCCTTTGTCTCTGTCTACTTGCCCTCCCCCAACAGCCTGACAGCTAGACCCGGACCAGAGGGCTGTGGCCGTGGCCAGGTGAACCAGTGCGCAGTGTGTGCTTGAGGGCACTCCTCGCTCAGTCCTATGGCCTGACAACTTTCCCTGCAGCCTCAGGGCTACTCCAGGAGCTGCCCCAGCCCTCTCTGTCTGCAGTTTCCTGACTGGCCTGAGAGAGCAGAACTTGGTCTCTTCTCTCATGGATGCACGAGCTTGTCCTCAGCAAGGCAACTCTTGTGGATTCAAACTCTTAGGCTCTTCCCTGGCTGCTATGAGTCTCTTCTCACCTTTGGCAACTGTAGGAGTTCCTCCCTTCTGAGTCCCTATGGTCATATTCCTTTGATTTTGGAGCTCAGATTGCCCAATCCCATAATCTCTGCTTTGTGACAAATCAGTTTCTAAGCAGGGAGATCCCAATAGTAGGCTGTGAAGAGGAACTGGGAAAACAGGAGCAGACTGGGAGAGACCAGAGTGAAATGCCTGGGCACGTGGTAGCCTGAAATCTAAGAAATAATGAAGAGCTGGAAAAGTAGAGTTTTCCAGGCCTGCAGCTAAAATTAGCTGTCTCCTTTGGCATGTAACATCTCTGCCCATTTGCTTCTCTGTGACGTAAATGTTAGGCAGCATTTGGGGGTCATTCCAGAGACCTGAGATACTCCTTTAAAATTGTTTTTCTCTTTGATTTTCTCTTCACTTGTATTTGGATTTTTGTTCTTAAATTACCAAAACCCATGTCAATTGATTTTGGTTGTGTGTACTACCTTCTGGTTGTATATTCCTGCCTGTTTTATCCTCTAGCCGATAGGTGCCCCACCTTGATTTCTTAGAATAATTGGCTCTGAATCACTGCTGGTTGGAGGGGGCCTTAAAAACTAGTCAGAGACGTATTTAGACAGTTAAGAAAATGAGTGGCGGTTTTGTCTTTGAAGAGCTGCAGGAGAGGGAATTCCCTCAGTCCTTGGTAACTCCCTGCTTCTTGCTCTGTGTTATTTTCTACCCCTCTAGAGGCAGGAGCTACTGTAGCATCTGCGCTCTCCTTCTTTCTGCAAAGGATTGATTCAGTGTGGCTGAACCAACCAAAAACACCACCCAGGTATTACTTTTAATCAGTGTTGCTGGAGGAGTTAAGTGATCATCCCTTTCCTGCTTATGGGGGAAAATTGTGCCAAAGAGATGAATAACTGAGTCAGAAATATGCTTGGAGGATGCTTCTTCTCAGGCAGTCACCTCTTCAGCACACTCTTACTCAAAAATGAAGAGTTGTTGAGCTCTACGTCTGGGAGGGAGAGAAATGTGTGAGAAAGATATTCTTAAACTTTTATAAATATTCATTCCCTAAAAATGAAAGTACCAGGACATGAGAAAATTCTAGGCAGCTTTGCCTTTCCAGAAAATGCTCTAATTCAGACTTTGGAGGTTACCTTTGGTTTCAGGGAGATCAAGGGAAGAGATGGATATTTTCGCAGAGAATGGCCTTTGGTTTCATTTTGGTTAGGAGGCAGCCAGGGATGTTGTTTCTTCCTACAGAGGCCAATTAGGTTTGCACAGAGGAGATTCTGCCTAGAAGAGTGCTGAATCCTGACAGGACCTCTTATGTGTTTGCCGTTGTCTGACAAGGGAGGTTGGGTGACAGGTTACGGGGAACACAGGGGCAAAAAGTCACAGTGGTTGAAAAGCAGCTCCTCTTCCTGCCCTGCTGTGTCATCTTCAGAGGCTAAGGACAGACGGCGTGGGTTTGAAACAGAGTGTCTTCATGATCGTTTTGTTAGCCTTTCCTTTCCTTTTTCTTCCTAAAGTATTTAAGTTTACAAACCAAGTATCTGAGAAACAATTTTAAAATTTCAAGGAAAAAAAGCAAAGGATAATAAGTTTACCCCAGCCATGGCAGTGCCCTGAGCACTGGGCTAGATTTTTGGAATAATGTTTGTGCCATACCAAGGCAGAGCTCCTGCAGAAAGAGTGGGCTTGCTGTGTGTTCTGATGTCTAGAAAGGTAGGACATTCTAAGCACACAGTTAGGTGGTATTTAGACCTACAGACCCTACTTATATGTGTCCTGTATGCTTAGATGGATGAGTGTCTGGTCCTGGCATCCATTCCTTCCCCTTTAAGCTCTGACGTATTATGAACCTGCTCCCCACCTCCAGCCTCAGTGTTGCTTTGCATTGTGCCTTAGTGATAGTTAGTGATGGTATCTAGTTCCAGGGCTGCAAGTGACAGGGGAATTATACAGTCAGAGGGGATTGCCTTTTCTCCTTCCAGGCCCCTCTTCCCTCAGTCTACAAACCTGCGTTTTTAATCCTGCCATCCTTCATCATCTAACCTGGTGGGTCACCTTTCAGGAGCCACATCCATTGGGCAGAACACATCTGGCTCCACAGGAAAGGGATGTCCAGTTCCATGCCACTGTTCATAGATGTGGTCTCTACAATTTTCACACCTCATGTATATTCTACTTATTTCCACATCCTATTTTCTGTCTTTACCAGTATTGTTGCCTAACAGCAACTATAGCTTTATTTTAATTTATACATAATACATAATAACTATCGTTTATTGCCTGCTCTGAGCCAGATGTTGCTCTAAGGGCATAATATACATGATCTCAGCTATCCTCCCAATGGCTTCATGATATAGGTGCTAACAGCTATGTTTTACAGATGAGAAAATTAAGGTTTAGAGAGTTTAAGTAATTCGCTTAGGGTCACTCTCATTGTATGTGCTAGCGTGAGGATCTCAGAGTTCACCTACCTCCCTCAACTATGGTTACTTGGTATTTTTTTTTTTTTTTGGAAATTTTTCTTTTGATAGTTGCCTGTTTGAAGATTTTATTTATTTATTTTTTCCCCCCAAAGCCCCAGTAGACGGTTGTATGTCATAGCTGCACATCCTTCTGGTTGCTGTATGTGGGACTCGGCCTCAGGATGGACGGAGAGGTGGTGCTTTGGTGCGCGCCTGGGATCCGATCCTGGGCCACCAGCATCGGAGCGTGCGCACTTAACCACCAAGCCACGGGGCCGGCCCAGTTACTTGGTATTTAATGTTTTGTTTTGTTTTCTGTTTTCTACCTCAGCTTCATTCCTAGATATACCCTTTCTCTTTGGAAGTAGGAAAGGTAAACCCCCCTTCTTTCATATTCTTTCATTCTTTCACCTTCACTATGTTACCATTGGGAGGGCATGAGTACCTTACTCCTGGAAATGTTCAATCAAAGGCTGATTGGACTCAGAGGAATTGTTAAGGGAAAGATTCAAGTTTAATCGCCATGACCCTTTGCAGACAGTTCCCATTTACGGAGCATTTCCTGCATGTTGTCCTGTTTTATTCCCCAATAACATTATGAGGTAAATTGTGTTGTCATCCCTGTTTTAGAAGTAAGGAAGCCAAGGCTCAGAGTCATTACATGAATTGTCCAAGGTCACTCACCTACTAAGAGTCTGATCTGGGAGGTAAATACTGGACTCTGATTCGGCAGTGCTTTGCCAGCTAGCTGCATTGACTTACCTGATCTTTTCCTGGCTTCTGATCTCTGTCTCATCCACTCTGTCTTTTGGACTGTTTCCAAAGTCATCTTCCTTAATAGCCCATCTCAACACAGTGCCCATTTATATACCCCAAACTCTTTGGTAGTTCACCACTGCATACCAACTCAGCAGGGTATGCAGGTCCCCTCGATAGTGTGGTAGCTATCTAATTTTCTTGTCCAGTCTGTCCTTCCTCCTACTATAATCCTGGTATTCCAGCAACTTTAGTCTACTCCCATTTCTTTATTTTATTTCATTTACTTATTTATTTTGCAGGGAAGGATTCACCCTAAGCTAACATCTGTTGCCAATCTTCCTCTTTTTTTTTTTCTCCCCAAAGCCCCAGTGCATGGTTGTATATCCTAGTTGTAAGTCCTTCTAGTTCTTCTTTGTGAGCTGCCACCAGCGCATGGCAACTGACAGACGGGTGGTGTGGTTCTGTGAGTGGGAAATGCACCTGGGCTGCCAAAGCGGTGAGACCACAGAACTTTAACCACTAGACCATCAGGGCTGGCTCTACTCCCATTTCTTGATCATGTCCTCTCACCTCCAAGCTGTTCCTCTGCCTGGAATATTCTTCCTCTAATGTCACCTATTGATGTTTCCTCTTTCTTCAAGTTTCCGCTCAAATCACACCTCCAAATCCACCTCCTTGGACAATATCCAGCTCTCTACCACAGGCCCACTGAATATTATTTGTGTTTGTTTCCGTATGAGACTTTGGACATCTTTCTCTTATAACATTTCTATGTTTCAGTTTTCTGTCTTCGATGGGGATAATAGTAGTGCTGAATGCAGGGCGGTGAGGGTTAAATGAGTTGATGCCTGGAAAGTACTTAGAATAGTACTCAATACATGGTAATTGCTGAAGTCCTTGACTGTGTGTGTCTGAACTCTTCAGCCACAAGAACTAAATATTTTTTCCTTCCACAGCACTTAGCAGAGTATTTTGCACATAGTTTTGTATCAAATAAATGTCTGATAGATCAAATTGATCTTCCAACCCTGAAGGTTCATGATTTACTTTGCTTTTAAATTATTTGTTGTTTATCTGAAATTCAAATTTAACTAGCACCCTGTATTTTTATTTGCTAAATCTGGCAACCCTATCTTACCTTCCCCCTCCTCCCCTCAGAACCCAGCTCCCAGAGTCCAATCCCACTCAACTGTGGAAGCCTTGTCCTCATCCTTCCCTCTTTATAACTCCTCCTGTGTCAGAGATCCTGTCCCAGGCCAAGGGAGCCACCTATAGGGAACTGCAGCTGGGCAACTGTCTGTTCCCACTGCCTCACTAGTATGGAAATTCTGGAGTGAGCAAACTTTCCACTGCAACTGTCAGGGCCACGACTCAGAGAAGTGTATTACTGGCATGCTATTTATTTATTCTTCATTTGTTCCCCAGTTCATTCAATCATTCATTCATTTGATGAATGTTATTAAATGCTGACTTGGTGCTAGGTGCTCCATGGAAGCCTTGCTAAGACACATTCAAACTGTTTTGACCGTGATCTACAGTAAGAAATATGTTTTTACATTGTAATCCTGAATGCACATAGCTATTTATACCTATAACACTGAAATTAAGTTTCAAGAATAATACTTTTCCTTGTGACAGGGGATCTCCTCTGATCTTTGTAATTCTTTTCTTTCCTTTCTATTCCATGTCTTCCATTCTATTAAGAATTAAACTGGGAAAGACCCACTGAATTGATTTCATGAGTTGTGACTCAGAATTTGAAAAGCGCTGCTGTATAGGATGGTAAGATTCTATTTTTACAGAACAATTTGTATTACCTCATTATCCCAGGACTATACTTACACATTATTATCATTATTATTATTATTATTATTTTGGTGAGGAAGACTGGCCCTGAGCTAACATCTATTGCCAATCTTCCTCTTTTTTCTTTTTTCTCACCAAAGCCTCAGTACATAGTTGTGTATCGTAGTTGTAGAGTTGTCCCTCTTCTATATGGGATGCCGCCTCAGCATGGCTTGATGAGCGGTGAGTAGGTCCACACCCAGGATTCAAACCGGCAAACCTCCGGCTGCCGAAGTAGAATATGTGCCTTAACCACTACACCACCAGGCTGGCCCCCAATCTTCCTCTTTTTTTGCTTGAGGAAGATTAGCCCTGAGCTAACATCTGTGCCAATCTTCCTCTATTTTTTGTATGGGATGCCACCACAGCATGGCTTGATGAGTGGTGTGTAGGTCTGTGCCCGGGATCCGAGCCCACGAACCCCAGGCCACCAAAGCGGAGCACAGGAACTTAACCGTTATGCCACCGGGCTGGCCCCTTGCTTGCACATTATTACACTATACATTAGGAAATCTTTGTGGTCCATCTGGGGAAGCCAATAACCATGCATAACGTTGTTTTTTGGGAAGAAAATATTTTCAAATACCTAACACATCAAAAACTTTTGATAAATATCCTGCCTCTAAATTGGGTAAAGGGTTTGGCTTGTTACCTGAGCATATTTTATGACATGGTTTTTTATTTTGAACACTGTACTCAAATTTCAGTTTATTTCTGTCTTTGCATCCACTAACTACAGATGTGCGCCACTGGTTGGATTGACTCCCCAGGCTACATTTTATGAATGTTCCCAGTTTTATATTTTAATTGACCTCATCCCTTCTCTCCTGAAGGAAGGTATACTTTCAAGCAGTCTTTTCCATCTAATTTGCATGGTAAAGATCTTGATTTTGTCCATTACAGTGAGCTCCTTTGTTTAAATGAATCTTGCACATTCTCATCCACTCGGTCATTCTGATGGTTTCAAGCATCTAAAGAATGATCCATGTGGTCAGGCTGTTTTGAAAGCAAATAACTTGGATGAGTATGGCTGTAGCTTCAGTGATTGGACGTTGGTGGATGATCGTAAGGGAGAAGTTTCCTTTGAGAGTAATGGCTCCTGTTGCCACAGCTGGGCTTTCTATGAGGGTCATTTGAATTCTAAGCTAATGGATACTGAGTTTGTCTTGTAAATTCACAATTCAGTTTGTTTGAGGGCCAATTGGATTGCTCTACCACATCTGAGCCATTGTATACACACAGGGCAACTCTACTTACCTTTTGTGTTAGCTGCTTTTAAACTCTGCATGTGGTCCTAAATGCACACATTTCATTTATAGGAATATTTGGTCCCATTATGATTACATCTGTCTAATGGCTTCTTGCTGAGAAACCGGTACATGATTTTTTTCTTTTTCTATTTTGATATGGAAAGGCTGGTGTTTCATATCTGTCAAGTGGCCAGTGCTGGCTGCATGTCATAGGGAGCAGGGATAGGAGCTTAACTCTTTGATTTATTTCCTTTTGCTTAGCTCTTTTAAATTTGCAGTGGTGTTCCTATATATTATGAATTTCTTTATTTTGCAAATCTTTGATAAAATACAGTAGGTCCAGTAGTGACATTTATATTAGGAAGATTCTACCTACTTAGAGTTGCCTACTGAAGTGACCCATAAATAAAATGACAATTTTTATTTCTTTGAATTTTGTGATGAGTAAGGACTGTACTTTCCACCCTTGGAGAGTCTTAAATGTATTCTAGGCCTATTTCTCCAAATACTATAATGTATTAACATAGATAATATATCTATGTCCCTTTCAAACCTCTACATTTTCAAGCCAAAGTGGAGGTCTTGTCATCCTCCTTGCACCCACCTGAAACCCACTTCTTTCTAACTCTGTCAGCCAAAAGCACCACACGTCTTCTTTTTACCTAGAGTAGCATTTTGGTGCTATTTTTGCTTTCTTTTTTTTCCTTTTTTCTTCATGAACAATCTGTCAGTGACCCCTGCAGATTCTGTCTTGGATTTATACCTTTCTTTTGATTCCTAGTCTTCAGCCACTGATCTGACAAATATTTATTGAGTATGTACTATGGACAAGGAGCCGTAGGCTCTGTAGGGGATTTCACAATAAGCTACTAATTGGTTTGCTTCCCTGAAGTCCCCCTGCTTTCTGCATTTCCTGAATATGGTGCTGTACACCACAGTGCCTTTCCATTGTGACTTTCTTACATGAGCGTCTACATGACTGTCTATTTCCAAAGGCTCAAGTCTCTAAGTTCTGCCCAGGTTATTTCTAAGGTATTCACTGAAGTGTCTTACTCTGCCCAGACGACTTTGCTTCCTGCTATTGATTCTCTTCAGGGATCCTCACATGTCAAATACAAGTTCTTGCCCCTGTGCCGTTGTTTATGCTATTTGTCTATCCTGTAATAAGATGACCTATCCTCATTCTTTTTATTCTTCCTAACTAAATGCTACCAATCTTCAGGGCCATAGTAAAGACCCAGCCCTTCATGAAGCCTTCCTCAAATATAGCAGAGAACCTAAGAGTACACAGGCTGCAGAATCAGACACTTGGCTTCCAATCCTGGCTCCCCTACTTCTTAGCTGTGTGACCTTACTAAATTACTTCATGTCTCACTTTTATTTTCTGTAAAATTGGGGTAATGATAGTAGCTATCTCACTGATTTGTTTTAAGGATTGAATAAGATAGTTCAAATAAAATACTTAGCATAGTGTCTGGCATGTAGTAATTGACAAAAAATATATAATAATAATGATTGTTATATTATATATTTTTACTTGATCCCAATACTCTGAGTTATCTCTTTTCTTTGACTATCTTAGAACATATCTTACACTTTTCTAAATTCTCCACAGTGCTGAGCACAACATAGGTGCTTAATCAGTGCTTATTAATTTTGAAAACGTGCCATATGCTGTTTTACCAAAATCTGGGAACTAATTTATTTCTGGATATATTTAATTGTATGTCATAGAAATGTGACAGCCACTGTCCTTTAGTGACTTGTCCCCTAATCTCTGGGATGTATAATGAGGCTAATTTAGGCTACAGTTGTACAAATGATGATAATGTACTTTTATACACAACTGGGGCAGAAGCAGTACTTGAAAAATGTGCCAATTGTAAGTGTCATTAATTTAAATGAAATTCAACCATAGATCGCAACATAATTAAACACAGAGTATTTTTTGTTTTTCAATTGGTTTGCAAACATGTATCCTCAAAATAGGTCAAGTGAAGCAAATCCATGCTGTAAGTCAAGATTTTATCATCAGACTTTTATGTTCCCCGCTGTTGGTGGGAAATTCTGGCTGGAAGTCAGGTTAGATTATTCCAAAATTAATTTACTCCAAAGAACACTTACCCAGTGGGCTTCCTTATCATATTTCTAGTGGGAAAGAGGGAGTAATGATGCCTTGCTTCCCTGAAAACTCTGTTGGATGCCCTAAAAGCGTGGGAATTTACTTTCATGGAGATTATTTGAACTTGGCTGGAAGTCAAGTGAGGATGCTTACAGAAAGGCACATGGGGCTGAAAACTAAAGAGTGGCAGCATCATGATTGCAAGGAACCTGCACCAGGAGTCTTAAGATCTGAATTCCGAGCTCATTTCCTTACTGGCTGAATGCTCTTGGGGAAATCTCCTTACCTCTCTTGAGTGTCAATTTTCATAGCTCCAAAATGAAAGTGTCAATCTTCGATTTGCTTTACTCAAAGAAATGATGTGAGGCTCTAGTGTGGTAATAAATGTGAAAGTCCTTTATAAAGTGTTGCCATTACCGATACTGTAATGAAGAGGACAGAGACATAAGGTGTATACTTGACATCCTGAGCATGCAGGAACTGCTGGCAAATGGAGCGTTAGGAATGGTATGAATGGTAAAGGATAGAAATGCCTCTATTTGAAAGGTAGAGAAGGAAATATGAAGCAGTCATAATTTACAACTAGAGCTTTAACCTGTGTGCAGTAACCCCTGGAATCAATTTGTATCCAGAAATTTACTTAGGGAATAAACACTTTCTGAGAACTAAACTTGCACTAGGTCTATGAATGAAATTCTATCTACATGGGGGGAGGAGCATGCAAATATCAGTGACTGAAGGCAAATGGCAAGGGGGGACTGCTGGGCCAGACTCAGAAAGAGGGTCTGAGATTGTAGGATTGTAGATTGCAGAAACATATAGTGGCTATTGTTTGAACTCTCTGCCCTTTCCTTCTGTCCCCTGAGCCTAGAAAGAAGAGCTTGAAATATAATGACCAAAGCAACCCTGTTTAGGGCCATTTCAGAGAGCAGAACTCAGAGGAGGGAACCTTTTCAAATAAGGGAAGCACTGGTAGCCTGGACGGAGCAGTAATGGGTAGTTTGCTGTAGGACAGCATATACATGTGGGCAACCTGGAGCCAGTGTGATCCAATGGCTCTACGGACTTGAGAGCTCACATGACATAATTTCCCCCAGAGGACACCTACTGAAACCAAAGGAAGAAGGGATCCTTAGAAGAGAATCTTTCTCAGAGTGTTCTCAGGGTGGGGTGTGGTTACGTGCCTAGTAAAATTTGGGTGCAAGTGATAAGGTGACTTCATTTGTAACCACATTTGGGTACATAATATTGGTCCATATAATCTTGTCCATTTCCTCTTTCCTATTCCATTCTTGAATCAGTGTAGGCCTTTTGTGAAATCTAACCCCCCAAGCCATTTTTTTGGCCCAATAAGTTTATTCTTCATGTTCATTTTAACCAAATTTCATACGTGTTAAAATGTGTTTTGTGTCTGCTAAGAGAAAGTGGGGTGGTGTGGGAGAGGAGAGATGCACACAGAGCCACACACAGATAGAAAGACAAGCAAACACCTAATGATTTGCCCCTGGAATGGCTATGATGAGTAACCTCATCATGATCAGTGGTTAAAATGAATCCAGAAGTCTCACTGGTCTTATTTACTAACTTTGCTCTAAAACCTTAAATGTGCTTGTGTACTTGCGGCCAAGTGCACGAGTTCTTCTCAGGGGTTAACAAATTGAACTTCCCTTTTTTTGAGTTTCTCTTTTGCCTCCGTCCTCTCCTCCAGCTTAGGGAGGTTCTTTCTAAGAATCTGTGACATAGCTGTGTGCGATTTTCATTTTTTCCATCTCATTCTGCAAATAGAAACTGATTTCATTTTTTCTCATGTATAAAGAAATAGTGCGTCTGATTTCACAGGCCATCAAGAAATGATTGGAAAGCATCCAGCCAGGCCCTGGGGAAGCCCCTAAAATTATCTTCTACCTTATGGACTGTCCAGATTGTTTGTATGAGTGGCTGGGGAAGATGGGGGCAAGGAAGAGGGATTTGGGAAATGAAATTTTCTCGTGCCCAGATGCTGTGAGTGAGTCAGATGGCTGGGTGAGTACCCCGATGCCTACTGTGATTTTTTAGGAGTCCGTTTGCTCAGTGCCAGGTTTGGATGTCCAAGCAGCTGGGCGGACCCTCTGGGGTTCCTAGTTAATGCAGCACCCTCTCTCTGCACGTCGTGTGGACTTCCCTCATGTGTGGATACTTCCTAGATAAACAGGGGGACTTCCCTTGGCTTACCTTGGCTTGCATCTTTGATTTGGAATTGCTGTGTGTTAGAATGACTAAGAGATATGCCCACACTTGATGGATAGTAGACAATAATAACAGTTAAGAATTTACCAAAACACCTTACATACATAATTTTATTAGAAATGGAGAAACAGTAGGAGGTTATTTTGCTCTATTTACAGATGGAAACACAAAGGAACAGAGAATTAAGAAATATTAGCTATTGGAAAATAGCTTGGATGTAAAATTGTCCAGCAGCTTTGCAGATATTAAAAATAATTTATCACCTTTTTCTATACGTCGTCCTCCTTAATAGAATTAAGAAGATAGTACTATAAAAACACCATCAGTTGAAATCATTAATATGAAATTCTTTGAAAATCAAAAAGTGGTACAAAAAAAATATAAGGTATCTTACCTCAAAATACAGTTTGGAATAAATAGGGTATACCTAAATACCATAAAATATTATTATTATTTAAATGAAAAATTCCATTGTTGGTAAAGGTCTTTCCCATTTCTGGCCTTGCAGATGAACATGGTGACAAATGGGAGCAGCTTTGATGATCTGTTTCCAAAATCATTTCCCAGTCCTTCTTTGTTCCACAAAATTAGCATCAATCCCACCTGCCATCTCTAGCCATCCCCATCTCTTGCTACGAGTTCTGTCACTGGACGAAGAGCCCCCAAGCTGTGAATGATAGAGAACAATTAGATTTTTCTCTCCAAACAAACCATTCCTAAGGTACAGCATGTTGAGGTGATTGCCCAGGATTTTATGTTATGGGGTCTCCTGTCCTGCTGGTGGCTGAGAGAATTTTCAGTAGAAGAGAATAATCAACAAATTCCGTGGCACAGTGCTGTATAGATTTTGAAGGACTTTGACTGAGCCTCTTAAACAGCTTTTAAAGCATTATCATCCCCGTTTGACAGATTTAGAAGCTGCAATTCAGAAGATAAAGTGAATGTCCCATAACCACAGCCAGAAAGCAATGGAGCTGGGACTTCAGCTCTAGGTCTTCTATTCCCAAGTTCCGCCACTCTTTCGAGGGCAAGCTAGGTGTCAACTGTGATGCCCTCACTAGTGTAAGGAAGCACCCACGTCTCACAGACGTTAGTCATCTCCATAATGACTCCACCATCACCAAGGCAAAGGCGTGCCACTTCCTACGCCCTGTGTCTTCAGTGACACTAAAAGCTGCTCTTCAATGATTATCTTCTAGAATTTAAGCTAAATCTCTACTCTGTCACTTATAACTTATTATCGTGTGACCATAGGCAAGTTACGTAACTTCTCTAAGCTTCTGTGTCTTCATCTGTAAAACGAGGACAATGTTATTATGAGGATTAGATGAGAAAATATATGTAAATGTTAAGCACTATGCCTGGCACATAATTAACATTAGATGTTATCTTTCTTCTTTTTATTTTTTAAATTTTCCACTTCATTGTTGGGCTTGATTTGCATTTTAGCCTGCTTCTTCCTGTATTAAGTTTTTGGAGGTGAGGTGGATATTGAGGGGACGTGTGATGGGAGTGGGAAAGGCCCAAGAGAAGGCACCTGCTATATGCTTTGTCTGTGGTCCACATGAAAAACTAATGAGATGCCGTAGCACTAGTGGTGATAAAAGATTGGTCTGATTATTTTTTTTCTGGGTAAATAAACGATTATTTACTTTTCCTTCTGAAGTCCCTTGCCTATCACATACCGTGCTATGCTGATTACTCACTGAACAAGTATTTATTTAATCCCAATTATGTGTCCTGTTTGTGTACGTGGTACTGTAAGGATTACAAAAGGAACAAGACGTAGTCTGCCCCAAGTTTGAAGTGGCTTGATTTCTAAGCACAAAACCAGAGGACAATTCTGAGCTGAGGTCTGGTAGGAAACCACTCTGCCTATTCGAGGGAAAAGATTTCACTGGCTAACTCTTTTCCCAGAATGCATCCAAGTGCTGTGACAACCATTTAAAATATTTTCCAAGAGAAGGAGTCAATTTCAGAAGAAATTCTGCTTTTCCAGATTGATACTATAAATAGGCAGAATAAGTTGTCATTTATGTCTTACCACTTTCCGAGACACAAGCAGTGATTAAAAATGGTAAAAAAAAAAAAAAAAAAATGGGATTATGTCTGAGGTCACACCACATGTAAAACCTTTTTAAAACTATGCCTCTTTATTGGATTTTCTGATTTTGTTTTGTAGTGCCTTAGGCAAGTTACTTTCCTCATATGTAAAATGCTCTAAATAAAAATATCTCACTAGGTGGTCATGCAGAATACATGAGATATGATGTGAAAGCACTTAGTGTAGTGCCTGGCACGTGGTAGCAAGTATCCAATTAGCAGTATTTTTCTTTCTACATTGATGAATATGCTTTTTGTCTTTTCTAGACCAGAGGTTTAAATTAAGTCCTCCTTTTGAAGCCCCTCCTCCTGTTATCCGCTTTTATTCTGCTATCCCCTGGAGCATTTCAATATTGTCTACAGCTCAGCTTGGCTTTACATGTATAGCCTATCAAAGAGTTAATAATCCTGTGCTCCAACTTTTCTGGTTTGCTGGAGCTACTTAATCAGAGAAATCATTGTGGCTCTTTTTGTGCAACTCATTGATGTCCAAAGCAACTAATTAGAGAGAGGGAGTATAGAAAATCGATTTTTACTAACATTGACGTTTCTTCCAATTTAAGCAATTGGTTTGCTTACATTCTTTGTGAAAACCTGTTGAGATCTAAAATTATCCCAGATGACTACATTAGAGAGTTCTAACAGGTTCTTGGTGTTAGAATAAACATTATTTGAACATTAAATACATAGTTACAATTTGGAAGGGATCCAGCACATTACATGAACTCCTTAGACAAGTAGTTTGGACTCATAACACCATTAAAGAAGCTTCAAGCCAAGTGGGGGGTGGGAGCAGTATAACTCTTTGAGAATCTAGCCTACTTAGAGAGAAGAGGATTATGTTAGATATTTCCCTTTGCACCTCCTGTTCTTGACCTTTCTCTACTCTGTACTCTAGGAAGCCAACCTGTGTGAAATACATCGACAGGGTTCTCTTGGCCTCAGCTTCTAATTGGGTTTGGCCAATGGGAAGCATTGGTCAGAAACTGGCAGGAGTGGAGATTGTAGGCCAAGACGTTTATTACCCCTACTCCCTACTTGCAAGATCACCTTGAGCTGGCTGTGTCCCTCTACCTAAGATTGCAGCTCCTGTAAGGTGGTCCTCAGGGTGGACACAGGTCCACCCAGCCTGTGTCCAGCTTTCTGTAACTATCCCTTCTCTTACTACTTTAGGGGGGATAATTGGACACGTTACCAGCTCCAGATATTGTACCATGCCTCGTGGTGTTTCTTACACCCTTCTTGCATCCTTGTAAATGGTCAAAATTTGACTGAACTTTCCTTAAATTACCCAATTTGAATATTTACCTGTTTCCTACTAGAACCCTGAATGATAGAGGAACAATAGCAACTTCCTTTTGAAAGATCAAAGTGACCGTCTGAATTACTGGTTTGTAAAAAATTCTGCCAATTCATAAAAATGCTGTGTGCCTCATTACATATTCATGTAAAAGTGGATGAATTCACAAGAATGATATATAGTGATGTGGCTTGTGTGGGTTGTGATTTGTGGTGAAATGGAAATTCATTTGGGTTGAATGAGGATATTGTTAGTGCTTCAGTAAATGCCAGTGTCTTAATAGAGTAGAGCCTTTAGAGATGGAGTGGGATGCTGAATGCCTTGCATCTCAACTTCTTAACTTGCAGGTGAGGAATCTGAATCGCCAAGAAGTTAGATGAGTTGCCCAAGGTCAGATGATTAGTATGTGGCAAAGCTGGGTCTTGAACCATGTCTTGTGATGCTAAGGCCAATGGTTGTTTTAGTGCTCCAAATTGTGGAAAACAGTAAAATTTAGTTTCCATTAAGCAAAATACATGGATTTGACTTCAGTGGGTCAGCTTGCAATGAACTAGAAATGTGCTTGAGCGCGGTGCTGTGAGTTTTGATTTGTTTTTAAACAGGAAATTAAGTGCAAGTGAGGAATTTCAGTTTGAGATAATTCATCTGTCACATCAGTTTAGCCAAATAGAACAATGTTATGAAGATATTAACACTGTTTTAGAATTTGTTTATTCATAAGGGAATTTTTTGCTGAATAGTACTTTTAGTTTCAGAAAATGATTTATACTTGTGCTGAGTGATAAATTATAAAAATGCTCATAAAACAATCCTAATCCCTGAATATATTTCATTATTAGAAGAGTTTTGGGGGAACCGGTCTCTCATCCCTGTTTCATACAAGAAAAATATTTGATTTTCTATCATGTATGTGGTGTGTGTACCCTAAGAATTGGATTGGTCGTTGCATGGAAGGTGTCAATGCTTCTGCCCTTAAGATAATAACAACCTAATACAAGGGGTATGGGGTAGAGATTATATCGAAATTGAAAAATAAACGATAAAATTTTCTGCTTAGGGGCCGGCCCGGTGGCGCAAGCGGTTAAGTGCGCGCGTTCGGCTGCGGTGGCCTGGGGTTCGCCGGTTTGGATCCCGGCGCGCACCGACACACCACTCCGACACACCACTTGGCAAGCCATGCTGTGGTGATGTCCCATATAAAGTGGAGGAAGATGGGCATGGATGTTAGCCCAGGACCAATCTTCCTCAGGAAAAAAAAAAGAAAAAAAAGAGGAGGATTGGCAGATGTTAGCTCAGGGCTGATCTTCCTCACAAAAAAAAATTTTTTTTTCTGCTTAAGTCAACTGTTAGGAGGACCTACAAGATAATCCCTTCAATCAAAGTATAAGACCCTGAAGTCAAGGGTGAAAACTTACGTTTCTTTCATAGTCTCTTCTGCCTCTTTACATGGTGGGCAAGGAACATGATAATTACTTAGTAAATATTTGACAAATAGATAAATGAAATCACAATAGGTGTTCTTGTAGTATTTCAGGAATAAGAAAGGGAGTTTTGTCTAATCTGTTGTTTTATCTAGTTCATAGTTGCTAGGCTAGATGGCTCACACATTGGGAGTATTACTTTGCTATATATTGTGTGTGAATGTGCTTACAATTTTTTTTTCTATTTAGGTTTACATATAGAAAAATTGGATTGTCAATTTAATACTATCTTTTCAATAAATTAAAAAGTGAAACTGTTTAGGTAAATAAATCAATAACAGGATGATTTAAATCAATTTTACTATGAAACATCATCAGTTTTCTTGGAATTAATAAATAAAAGCTGTTTATTGGCTTCCGTCGTGTGCTTTGATACTGATCCATAAAAACAATGCCTCACACCAGCTAGATGTGTTAGTTTTCTGTGCACTTTTGTAATGCGCTCAGGTGGTCTGTGCTCTAATTCTGCTTTCCTGGATAATGCTGCACATTACTCTATGACTTGCATGTTTTAGAATTTTGAACTATCAATTTTGCCTCTGTGTAATGCAGATATATGCTGTTCCCTTTAAAACATTGTAAATTGGTTCTTGTTTTTTTAATATCGAGATTGGCTTCATTATCTTTTGAATGGTGGAGCTTTCAGAGAAACAGATCTGTTGGAAAGATAGTGGTCAACCCTATATGCTTACCCAGATGTAAAAATTATATACTGATAATGACATTTCTTCCTAAAAGAAAGTTAAAAAGAAAGTTACCCCATGGTCCTCTAGGGTGAGTAC
Organism: Diceros bicornis minor; assembly: GCF_020826845.1. NCBI lineage: Eukaryota > Metazoa > Chordata > Mammalia > Perissodactyla > Rhinocerotidae > Diceros > Diceros bicornis. The sequence continues at coordinate 66,778,617 of NC_080747.1, read as the reverse complement.
TCAATGCTCCTTTATTACTCATCCTGTCAAATTAGTTGTCTTCCTCATTTGACCCCAAAGTGGAGGAATACAAATCTGACAGGTTGCAGGACTCAGATTGGGCCATATTTGTGAGTAGGTGGAGTCTCTGTATTCATATGTCTATCTCTTTTTCCTTCTTCTTTTCTTCCTTCTAAAATGGTAATGACCAGAGAAAACTCCCACTTGCGAAAATGCACAGCTAACTCTTTTTTAATATTTCCCTTCTAAACTGTGAGAGTAGAAAGCTGTTCCTCAGAAGAGGTCCAGCAAGCTTTCTTGCTATCTCTAGATTCACTCTCTTCATTCCACACTGCAACAAATGTGGAGTTACTGTCCTAGAAAAGAGCTCAGTATTGGACAGTGAGAAGAACTGTGTTTATTTCTTCACTGTTGTATCCCCAGCACATAGCAATGTTTCCCAAATAGCAGACTTGTAGAATTAATATATGAATGAATAAATGCATAGAACCACACCATACCTTTTCCATAGATCTTCCTCTTCTCCCATCACCAAGGAAACTTGAAAAACATTCTACTCTGTGAGCGTTCATGCTTAAGGATATAAGGTACTTTTTTGATTGACTCCTTTCCCTTTTCTCTTTGGCCTTGAAAGCTTGCAGATTTGACTTTCGTATTAACCTGACTTCATTTGCTTTCAAATATTGACAGTGGTTAGGAAGGGATGTTAGTATCACATAATGTGATTTGCGCTTCTTTGCGGAAGGCACTGAACCTTAAAATATTTTAGGATGACATTGGTTGTAAATTCTAGGATATATTATGATAGCAACTTTAATGTCATTTAAATTGATTAAAAGTATTTGTATGTGTCTGACATTTTTAGTTGATACAGTTGAGACTGTTCATTCTTTATAAGTTACTAGTATCATTGAATTGAAGAGCACAGAAGCATAAAATTTAATATACTTTTATTTCACTTTTTTGGTAATTTTTTGTGTGTTCATTTAAATATTTTGAGGCATTTTCTGTATAAATCTTCAATCACTATTAATTGAAACACTTACACAATAAATACAGAGATTTTCTTCACAAGGCAAGTTGTTTCTGCTATATTCCAAGATGTTCATCATTTTGAAAGGTGGCCACAAAAAAGGAAAATGGAAAAATTTCCTTTTTATTGTAAACACCACATTAACTTGAAATATTAACAATGTCCGCTATGACAACTTTTTAAATTTTTTTTTTTTTTGAGGAAGATCAGCCCTGAGCTAACATCTATACCAATCCTCCTCTTTTTGCTGAGGAAGACTGGCCCTAAGCTAACATCTATTGCCAATCCTCCTCCTTTTTTTTCCCTTTTTCTCCCCAAAGCCCCAGTAGATAGTTGTGCCATAGTTGCACATCCTTCTAGTTGCTGTATGTGGGACGCCGCCTCAGCATGGCGGGACAAGCGGTGCGTCAGTGCGCGCTGGGGATCCGAACCCGGGCTGCCAGTAGCGGAGGGCGTGCACTTAACCGCGAAGCCATGGGGCTGGCCCCTATGACAACTTTTAAAACAACACTATTGGCTTTTCTTTTCTCCTTTTCCTACTTGTGACTGTCCATGGTGCTGAAATCATACTGTCTTGTTAGACATAGTCATGAAATGATGGCAACATGAGAAATTTCTAGACTAATCCACCCATTTTCAATGAAGAATTATAGAGAGTTGAACTCACTTACCTAGTTTGAAACATCTTGTAATGGCTGATCAGGACAAGAATCTGTGTGTTTTTTCCACTATGCCTGGCTGGCAAACCTGGCTTCGAACCTGGAGGACCCCTAGTAGAGTTAAATGCATAAAACTCGAGAGATCAATTAGAAAGCAGTTACTATATTAGTAGTCTTCTCATAAACTCTTTGGACACAGGAAAATATATAGAGATTTTTTTTCCTTGATGAGTATACTGATGAGATTTCATAGCATGTAACAACCCTACTGGTTAGGCCTATAAATCTTGTTTGAAAAAAAATTAAAACATTCTGAATCATTTCTCACCTTTGAGTCTTTTGAAAGCCTTCTTAAAATTCTGACCGACTTTGGAGTACTTTCCAAATATGAGCAGCTACCTCATTATCTTAGGACTAATATTTAAATTCACTGTCCACTCATGATCTTAAAAAATCATTTGGGAAAGGTAGCAAGATTTAGAAGAATAAGTCTTGAGACTACTAGGTAAAAATCCTGAGATAAAATATGAGCTGCCCTTATAAATTATGCTTAGGAAAAGTTTTTCTGGTAAGGCTTTATTTCCCTTCTCGATAGTTTGAGATGCTACTTAGTTTGTTCTTGCACACTGAATTCCTAATTTTATTTTCCTCCTTATTTTTGTCTTGGTTTGACTATCTTTTGGAAACATTTGAAATCTGTTTTGGTACCTCCTTTGAAAAAGTAATAAGATTGCTTATATGTTATTTAGAACATGGGGAAATTTTAGAAGAATTCAGACATTTTGTCTTCCAAATGTATTGATAGGGAAAATAGCAAAAAACCCCTCTTAAATTAAACTTATGTGTTCATTGTATTATGTAAGTGCATACTATTTGTTCATAACTGTACTAGGAAAAAATTAATTTATGACATTGTCCTGGCTTATCCTTTTTGTCTTTTAATTTAGTTTGTTTAAAAATGAACAATTATTATTTGTAAAAAGCTTTACTGGGGTATAATTGACATAATAATTTGCTATAAAATTGTTGTACAATTGTTGTGAAGTGTACAACTTGGTAGGTTTTGACATACGCATACACATGTGCAATTATCATAATCAAGATAATGAACATATCCGTCACTCCCAAAAGCTTCCTTGCACCCCTTTATAATCACTCCACCTGTCCCCCACCTCTACCCACAGGCAACCACTGATTTGTCTTCTGTCTTTAGAGGTTAGTCTGCATTTTCCAGAATTTTATATCAGTGGAAACATATAGTTTGTACTCATTTTTCTGAGGTTTTATCTTGTTCTTTCATATGGAATGTATTCCTCTGTTTCTGCATTTTCCTTGACTCTCTGTGTTGGTTTCTATGCATTAGATAACACAGCCACCTCTCCCAGTCTTGAAGGAGTGGCCTCGTGTAGGAGATGAACCTTATCGTTCAACCTTGCCCTAACTCTTGGTTGTCTCTCAAACTTTTGTGATTGTCCAAGCAGCCTACTTTATTTTTAGTGGCTTCTAGTAGTTGAGGGTATGCCAAGATCTGTCAGTGTCCCAAAAAGGAGGGTTTCAGTCAGTACCTAGATTCAGGTTGATGTGAAGCCAGACCCTCAGGCAAAAGTTTTTAAAGGATGCAAATATATCTCTTTAAGGGGCAGACTGGGAGATGGGTGTTTCTGTCTTCTCTCTCTGTGTCGAGAGTTTGTACTCATTTTTGTCTTGCTTTTTTCTCTCATTATTTTATGATTAATCCATGTTATTGTGTGTATCAACAATTTATTCTTTATTTTTCTGAGAGGATTTTATTGTATAGATATGCCATAACTGGTTTATTCATTCACCTGTTGATGGACATTTGCATTGTTTACAGCTTTTGGTTCTTACAAATAAAGTTGCTATGCATATTCATGTAAAAGTAGACATATACTTTCATCTCTCTTGGGTAATACCTAGAAGTAGAATAGCTGAATCGTGTGGTAGGTGTACATTTATTGTTCAAGAAATTGCCAAACTGTTTTCCAAAGTGGTGGGCCCATTTTACATTCCCATTAGAAGTGTGTGAGTGTTCCACTTCCTCTGTATCCTCACTAGCACTTGGTAGGTTAGCCTTTTTAATTTCAGCCATTCTCATAGGTGTGTAGAGGTATCTCACTGTGGCTTTAATATATATTTCCCTAGTGACTAATGATGTTGAGCATCCTATTGGGCTTATTACATGGGCTTAGAAACATGGGCTTATTTGGCATCCATATATCTTCTTTGGTGAAGTGTCTGTTCAAGTCATTTGCCCATTTTGATTTTTTTTCTTATTACTAAGTTTTGAGAGTTCTTTATTCTGGATACAATAATTTATCAGATAAATGATTTGCAAGTATTTTCTCCCAGTCTGTGGCTTGTCTTTTCATCCTCTTAACAATGTCCTTTGATAAGAAGAAGTTTTAGATTTTTACAAAGTTCAGTTTACCATTTTTCCTTTTATTGATCATGCATTTGATGTCATAGCTAAGAAATATTTATTTAATCCAAGGTCACAAAGATTTTCTCTCTTTTTTTTTTTTTTTTGATGAGGAAGACTCGCACTGAGCTAACATCTGCTGCCAATCTTCCTCTTTTTGTATGTAAACTGCTGTCACAGCGTGGCCACTGACAGATGTGTGGTGTAGATCCACGCCTGGGAACCGAACCCAGGCCGCCGAAGCAGAGCATGCTGAACTCAACCACTAGGACACTGGGGCTGGCCCCTCTCTCATATTTTCTTGTAGAAATTTCCTGGTTTCACATTTAGGTCATTGATCCATTTCGTTTTTTTTTTAAATTTTTTGTTTATTGCAGTAATATTGGTTTATAACATTGTAAAAATTTCAGGTGTACATCATTGTACTTCTATTTCTGCATAGATTACATCATGTTCACCACCAAAATACTAATTACAACCCATCACCACACACATGTACCGAATTATCCCTTTCACCCTCCTCCCTCCCCCGTTCCCCTCTGGTAACCACCAATCCAATCTCTGTCCCTATGTGTTTGTTTATTGTTGTTATTATCTACTACTTAATGAAGGAAATCATACGGTATTTGACCTTCTCCCTCTGACTTATTTCACTTTGCATTATACCCTCAATGTCCATCCGTGTTGTCACAAATGGCTGGATTTCATCGTTTCTTATGGCTGAGTAGTATTCCATTGTGTATATATACCACAGCTTCTTTATCCATTCGTCCCTTGATGGGCACTTAGGTTGCTTCCAAGTCTTGGCTATTGTGAATAACGCTGCAATGAACACAGGGGTGCATGTACCTTTGCAAATTGGTGTTTTCAAGTTCTTTGGATAAATACCCAACAGTGGAATAGCTGGATCATATGGTAGTTCTATCCTTGATTTTTTGAGGAATCTCCATACTGTTTTCCATAGTGGCTGCACCAGTTTGCACTCCCACCAGCAGTGTATGAGAGTTCCCTTCTCTCCACATCCTCTCCAACACAGGTTGTTTCCTGTCTTGTTTATTATATCCATTCTGACGGGCGTGAGGTGATATCTCATTGTAGTTTTGATTTGCATTTCCCTGATAGTTAGTGATTTTGAACATCTTTTCATGTGTCTGTTGGCCATCTGTATATCTTCTTTGGAGATGTGTCTGTTCAGGTCTTTTGCCCATTTTTTAATTGGGTTGTTAGTTTTTTTGTTGTTGAGATGCATGAGTTCTTTATATATTTTGGAGATTAAGCCCTTATCAGATGTATGGTTTGCAAATATCTTCTCCCAATTGTTAGGTTGTCTTTTCGTTTTGTTGATGGTTTCCTTTGCTGTGCAGAAGCTTTTTAGTTTAATGTAGTCCCATTTGTTTATTTTTTCTATTGTTTCTCTTGCCCGGTCAGATGTGGTGTTTGAAAAGATGTTGCTAAGACCGATGTCGAAGAGCGTACTGCCTATGTTTTCTTCTAGAAGTTTCATAGTTTCAGGTCTTACATTCAAGTCTTTAATCCATTTGGAGTTAATTTTTGTGTATGGTGTAAGGTAAGGGTCTACTTTCATTTTTTTGCATGTGGCTATCCAGTTTTCCCAACACCATTTGTTGAAGAGACTTTCTTTTCCCCGTTGTATGTTCTTGGCTCCTTTGTCAAAGATTAGCTGTCCATAGATGTGTGGGTTTATTTCTGGGCTTTCGATTCTATTCCATTGATCTGTGTGTCTGTTTTTGTGCCAGTACCATGCTGTGTTGGTTACTATAGCTTTGTAGTATATTTTGAAATCAGGGAGTGTGATACCTCCAGCTTTGTTCTTTTTTCTCAGGATTCCTTTAGCTATTCGGGGTCTTTTGTTGTTCCATATAAATTTTAGGATTCTTTGTTCTATTTCTGTGAAAAATGTTGTTGGAACTTTGATAGGGATTGCATTGAATCTATAGATGGCTTTAGGAAGTATGGACATCTTAACTATGTTAATTCTTCCAATCCAAGAGCACGGAATATCTTTCCATTTCTTTGTGTCTTCTTCAATTTCTTTCAGAAATGTTTTATAGTTTTCGGTGTACAGATCTTTCACCTCTTTGGTTAAGTTTATTCCTAGGTATTTTATTCTTTTTGTTGCAATTGTAAATGGGATGGTATTCTTAATTTCTCTTTCTGCTACTTCGTTGTTAGTGTACAGAAATGCAACTGATTTTTGTATGTTGATTTTGTATCCTGCAACTTTACCATATTCGTTTATTACTTCTAAAAGTTTTCTGGTGGATTCTTTAGGGTTTTCTATATATAAAATCATGTCATCTGCAAATAGTGACAGTTTCACTTCTTCCTTTCCAATTTGGATCCCTTTTATTTCTTTCTCTTGCCTGATTGCTCTGGCTAGGACTTCCAATACTATGTTAAATAAGAGTGGTGACAGTGGGCATCCTTGTCTGGTTCCTGTTCTTAGAGGGATAGCTTTCAGTTTTTCACCATTGAGGATGATATTAGCTGTGGGTTTCTCATATATGGTCTTTATTATGTTGAGATACTTTCCTTCTATACCCATTTTATTCAGAGTTTTTATCATAAATGGATGCTGTATCTTGTCAAATGCTTTCTCTGCATCTATTGAGATGATCATGTGATTTTTGTTCTTCATTTTATTAATGTGGTGTAATATGTTGATTGATTTGCAAATGTTAAACCATCCCTGCATACCTGGAATAAATCCCACTTGATCATGGTGTATAATCTTTTTAACGTATTGTTGCATGCGATTTGCTAGTATTTTGTTGAGGATTTTCGTATCGATGTTCATCAGTGATATTGGCCTGTAATTTTCTTTTTTTTGTGTTGTCCTTGTCTGGTTTTGGTATCAGGGTAATGTCAGCTTCGTAGAATGAGTTAGGGAGCTTCCCCCCTTCCTCAATTTTTTGGAAGAGTTTGAGAAGGATAGGTGTTAAGTCTTCTTTGAATGTGTGGTAGAATTCCCCAGGGAAGCCGTCTGGTCCTGGACTTTTATTTTTGGGGAGGTTTTTGATTACTGTTTCGATCTCCTTACTGGTGATTGGTCTATTCAAATTCTCTACTTCTTCTTGATCCAGTTTTGGAAGGTTGTATGATTCTAAGAATTTATCCATTTCTTCCAGATTGTCGAATTGGTTGGCATATAGCTTTTCATAGTATTCTCTTATAATCTTTTGTATTTCTGAGGTGTCTGTTGTAACCTCTCCTCTTTCATTTCTGATTTTACTTATTTGTGCCTTCTCTCTTTTTTTCTTGGTGAGTCTAGCTAAAGGTTTGTCAATTTTGTTGACCTTTTCAAAGAACCAGCTCTTGGTTTTATTAATTTTTTCTATTGTTTTTTTGGTCTCTATTTCATTTATTTCTGCTCTGATTTTTATTATTTCCCTTCTTCTACTGATTTTGGGCTTGGTTTGTTCTTCTTTTTCCAGTTCCTTTAGGTGCATTGTTAGATTGTTTATTTGAGATTTTTCTTGTTTGTTGAGATAGGCCTGTATCGCTATAAACTTCCCTCTTAGAACCGCTTTTGCTGTATCCCATAAATTCTGGCATGTCGTATTTTCATTTTCATTTGTCTCCAGGTATTTTTTGATTTCTTCTTTGATTTCTTCGTTAACCCAGTCGTTGTTCACTAGCATTTTGTTTAATCTCCACGTATTTGTGGCTTTTCTGATTTTCTTCCTATAGTTGATTTCTAGTTTCATACCGTTGTGGTCAGAAAAGATGCTTGGTATTATTTCAATCTTCTTAAATTTATGGAGACTTGTTTTGTGGCCTAATATGTGATCAATCCTGGAGAATGTTCCATGTGCATTTGAAAAGAACGTGTATTCTTCGGTTTTTGGATGGAATGCTCTGTATATATCTACTAGGTCCATCTGTTCTACTGTGTCGTTTAAGGCCAATGTTTCCTTATTGATCTTCTGTTTGGATGATCTATCCATTGGTGTAAGTGGAGTGTTGAAGTCCCCTACTATTATTGTGTTACTGTCTATTTCCGTTTTTATGTCTGTTAATAATTGCTTTATATATTTAGGTGCACCTACATTGGGTGCGTAGATATTTACAAGTGTTATATCCTCTTGTTGGATTGTTCCCTTGATCATTATGTAATGCCCTTCTTTGTCTCTTTTTACAGTTTTTGTTTTAAAGTCTATTTTGTCTGATATGAGTACTGCTACCCCAGCTTTCTTTTCATTGCCATTTGCGTGGAGTATCTTTTTCCATCCCTTCACTTTCAGTTTGTGAGTGTCTTTAGGTCTGAAGTTGTCTCTTGTATGCAGCATATATATGGGTCTTGTTTTTTATCCAGTCAGCCACCCTATGCCTTTTAATGGGAGCATTTAGTCCATTGACGTTTAAAGTAGCTATTGATAAGTATGTACTTACTGCCATTTCTTAACTTTTTTTTTTTTTCTCAGTGTTTTAGTAGTCCTTCTCTGTTCCTTACTTCTTCTATACAGAATTGATGGTCACTTTAGTTTGACCTCTGTCTGAAAGCTGTACTCTTTAACTCCCCTCCTCCCTCCTTTTATGTTTTTAATATCATATCTAACCTCTTTTTTGTGCATTTGTATCCATTACGTTCTAATCATGGAAATAGATAATTTTTCCTATTTGTGGTCTTCTCTTTTCCCCTTAAATCAGTCCCTTTAACATTTCTTGTAACACTGGTTTCTTGGTGACAAACTCCTTTAATTTTTGCTTATCTGGGAAAATTTTGATCTCTCCTTCCATTTTGAATGATAACCTTGCTGGGTAGAGTATTCTTGGCTGTAAGTTTTTTCCTTTTAGCACTTTAAATATATCATGCCATTCTCTTCTAGCCTGTAAGGTTTCTGCTGAGAAGTCAGCTGATAGCCTTATGGGGTTTCCTTTGTATGTAACTTGACATTCTCTTGCGGCTTTTAGGATTCTCTCTTTATCTTTAATTCTGGACATTTTGATTATGATGTGTCTTGGTGTGGGCCTCTTTGGGTTTATCTTGTTTGGGGCTCTCTGTGATTCCTGTACCTGGATGTCTGTTTCCTTCCTTAGGTTAGGGAAGTTTTCATCTATTATTCCTTGAAATAGATTCTCTGCCCCCTTGTCTCGCTCTTCTCCTTCCGGGACACCTATAACACGGATGTTAGTGCGCTTGATGTTGTCCCAGAGGTCCCTTAGACTGTCCTCACTCTTTTTAATTCTTTTCTCTTTTACCTGTTCACCTTGGGTAATTTCTTCTAGTCTTTCTTCCAGCTCACAGATCCGTTCTTCTGTATCCTCTACTCTGCTTTTGAGTCCCTCTAATGAATTTTTCATTTCCAGTATTGTATTCTTCATTTCTGATTGGTTCTTTTTTATATCTTCCATTTCTTTGTTGACATTCTCACTGAGTTCATCTATTCTTCTCCCCAGATCTGTGAGCATCCTTAACACTCTTAGTTTGAACTCTCTGTCGGATAGGTTGCTCATTTCTGTTTCACTTAGTTCCTTTTCTGGGGTTTTGTCCTGTTCCCTTACTTGGAATGTATTCTTTTGCCCCCTTATTTTGCCTCTTTCCCTGTGCTTGTGTCTACGTATTAGGTAGGTCAGCTATGTCTCCTGCTCTTGGATAGGTGACCTTATGTTAGTGATGCCTTAGGAGGCTTCCAGTGTGCTTCCCTCAGTTCTCAATGTTCCAGGGGTGGCCCCTGTGTGGGCTACGTGTGCCCTTCTATTGTGACCTGTTAGCTCTCCCTATAGGCGCCCAGGGAGGCTGAGTTATGCTCCTGGCCAGCTGTTGTAATGCTCAGCTGCTTGTAGTTGTTGTGGGCCCTTCAGTGTCTTTATCAGGTGTGGGGAGCCCCAGCACAGTTGGCTGTAAGTTCTACTACCACATTTGTGTTGCAGTATTTCTTTTAACTGAGTAGGCCCCCAGCGTGGCAGGTTGTTAGGCTCAGGGCCTTCCAATTGCAGTAAGCCTCTAGCCTATTAGGTCTCTTGTCAGCTCTCTGAGGATTGCAGCTGGGTGGGGCTGGCCTCAGGCACAGGAGCACCCAATTGTTTCAGGCTTTGGAAGGTGGGGCAAACCTCCTATGTGGGTCTTTGAGAAGCACAAGTCTTCTGCAGCTGACAAGCCCTGCTGCCCACAGGTCCACACACACAGTCAACACAGTCCTGCCCCGTGTGAGCGCCCCGACCTCCCCAAGCGGACTCACATTTTGAATTAATTATTGCAAATAGTTTGAGGAATGGATCAAAGTTCTTTTTTTTTCCTTAACATATGTATATACAATTATTCCCATTATTTGTTGAAAAGATGATCCTTCTCCACCAAATTATCTTCATCAAAAATCAGTTGTCTGTGGTAACTCTCTGTACTTGCTACTCAATTTTGCTGTGAACCTAAATCTGCTCTAAAAAATAAAGTCTATTTAAAACAAAAGAAAGAAGAGATAAAAGCAAAAAGAAAAAATCAGTTGTTCACATAATGTAAATCTATTTCTGGACTCTCTACTGTGTTCCATTCATTTATTTGTCTGTCTTTGTCTCAATACCACACTATCTTGATTACAGTAGCTTTATAATAAGTCTTGATGTCAGATCCTCTCACTTTGCTATTCTTTTTCAGAGTTGTTTTGGCTATTCTAGGTTCCTTGCATTTCCACAGGAATTTTAGAATCAACTTACCAATTTCTACAAAAAAGCTTGCTGGGATTTTATTTGGGATCTATAGATCAATTTGGGGATAATTGACCTCACAACAATATTGTATCTTCTGACCCATAAGCATAATGTCTCTCTCCATTCATTTAGGTCTTTTAAAATTTTTCTCAGCGTTATTTTAGTTTTCAGTGTATAGTTTTTGCACATCTTTTGTCAGATTTATCCCTAAGTATTTCATATTTGTAGTGTTATTATAAATTGCATTGTTTTTTGAATTTTAATTTCTGCTTGTTCATCAGTACTATATAAAAATACAATTGGTTTTTGTATATTGATCTTGGATCCTGCAATATTGTAAACCTCACTTCTTAGTTCTAGTTGCTTTTCTGTAGATTCCATTATATTTTCTACATACGCAATTGTATTGACATATTTTTCTTTTATTACTCTAAATATGTTGCTCCATTGTCTTCTCTTCTACCTTGTTTCCCATAAGAAATGTGCTGTCATCCTTATGTTTGATTTTGTGTGTGTAATATGTCTTTTTTCCCTGGTTGCTTTAAAATTTTTTCTTTTTATCGTTGGTTTGAGTAATTGATGATGATGTGCTTTGGTGTCATTTTCTCATGTTTCTTGTACTTGAGGTTAGTGAGCTTCTTAGTTCTGTGGATTAATTTTAATTAAATTTGTAGTATTTTCATCAATTATTTATTCAAAAATTTTTTTACTTCCTATCTCCTCTTCTTTGGGGCTCCAACACATGCATATTAGACCTCTTGATGTTGCCCCACAGCTCACTGATTTTCATCCATTTTTTTTTTATTTTATTTTTTTGTGAGGAAGATCAGCCCTGAGCTAACATCCATGCTAATCCTCCTCTTTTTGGCTGAGGAAGACCGGCTCTGAGCTAACATCTATTGCCAATCCTCCTCCTTTTTTTTCCCCAAAACCCCAGTAGATAGTTGTATGTCATAGTGGCACATCCTTCTAGTTGCTGTATGTGGGACGCGGCCTCAGCATGGCCGGAGAAGCAGTGCGTCAGTGCGCGCCCAGGATCCAAACCCGGGCGGCCAGTAGCGGAGTGTGCACACTCAACCGCTAAGCCACGGGGCCGGCCCTCCATCCATTTTTAAAATTCGTTTTTCTCTCTGTGTTTCATTTTGGAAAGTTTCTATTAGTATGTCTTTAATTTAATAATATTTTCTTCTGCAATATCTAATCTGCCATTAATCCCTTCCAGCGTATTCTTCCTTTTAGACATTGTAGTTTTCATCTCTAGAAGCTTGATTTGGGTCTTTTTTCATATCTTCCTTCTACATTTTTGAAAATATGAAATATAGTTATAACAACTATTGTAATGTCCTTGTCTGTTAATTCTAACATTTGTGTCACTTCTGCGTCAGTTTTAACTGGTTGATTTTTTTCCTCATTAAGATTTATATCTTCCTGCTTCTTTACATGCTTGGTAATTTTAGATTAGATGACAGCCATTGTAGATTTTGTCTTTTTGAGTGGTGGACAATTTTGTGTTCCTATAAGTATTTTTGTGGTTTATTTTGAAATGTAGTTAAGTTACTTAGAAACAGTGTATTCCTTCCGGTCTTATTTTAAAGATTTGTTAGGCTCACCTTAAACTGTGTTTAGTCTAGGGCTAATTATTCCCCACTTCTGAGGTAACACTTTCTGTGTACTTTACCCAATGACCCATACGTTATGATGTTTCCTTATCTGCCTTGTAAACAGGGGTTCCTCACATTCATGTGCAAATCAGTACCCTGCCCAATTTTTTTAGAGAGATCCTCTGCAGATCTCTGGAGTTCTCTCTCTGTGAAAATCTCTTCTCTTTGGTACTCTGTTGTACAAATTCTAGCTGCTTTGGTCTTCCCAGATTCTCAGCTTTGTCTTTTCAGCTTGGGGAGTCTGGTCAGCTGGATCCCCCCTGCATTCCCTCTCCCTGCTCTGCAGCCTGGAGACTCTCCCAAGGCAGTATACTGGCTCAAATGTAGGTCTCACTTTGTTTCTTTTCTCTCAGGGATCACTGTTCTTCATTGCCTGCTATCCAGTGTCTTGAAAACCATTGTTTCATGTATTTTATTTGTTTTTTTGGTGGTTTCAGGAAGGAGGGTAAATATAATCTCTGTTACTTCAGATATAATTGGGGGATAATTGTATGCTGAACCATGTGCTAGATACAGTAAGTATAGCTGTAGGAATTAGGTAGAAGTAGAAGTAATTTCCAGAGTAATAGGAGAAAGATACATGGAAGAAGGGAATGAACTGATATTTGAAGGTGAAGTAGGATTTGGATATATACAGTGGAAGTATCGTATCCCTGCAGTCAGAAATAGTCCTTCTCTTGTCACAAAAGAACTGTGGAGACTTGAATGAGCAAAACCTTTCTTGTTGACTCTTTTAAGGGACTGGTCTATAAATTTACCTCAAGGAATTTCTTTTGTTTATCTGTGTCTTTTTGGTGGAAACTATTAAGAGATACAGTGAAATCTAAAGTTTGGCCATTTGGTAATATGTTGTTTGTTAATATCAGGTTTTAATTTTCAACAAGTTACTTTACTATATGTGTTTTTATTGTAAATAATAAACAAATGGATTTTGGAATCAGGCAGATCTGGATTTGAATTCTGGCTCTGTCATTTATTCACTGTGTTCTCTTAGATCAGTTACTTCTCTTAGTTTCAATTTCCTCATCTTTAAAATGGGGATAATGATGGTTGTTATCAGAATTGAGATCATTCATATAAAGTACTTGGAACAGGGCTTGGCACAGATTAAACCCTCAATAAATGTTGATTGACATTATATGTTATACTATGAAGGTGGAATGGCAGTGAAAATATTTTGTGGTTTTCAACCTTCTGACATAAAACTACCCATTTTTCTCATAGACTCTTATAGCTAAAAAAACTATATTCAAGTGTAATATTCCTCTATTCATTTCTTAAGCTTCATTTTATTTAGTATTCTCAGTCTTCGCCCCCATGATAACAAACATCTGGATAAAAATTGAAAAAACATTAGATTTGGATGACTGGGTTCATCTTAATGGCCATGCTGGGTTGACCAGAGGACCTCAAATGAGTTAATTGTTTTTATGTGGGTTTTTGTGTGTGTGTATGAGGAAGATTAGCCCTGAAATAACATCTGTTGCCAATCCTCCTCTTTTTGCTGAGGAAGATTGGCCCTGGGCTAACATCCATGCCCATCTTCCTGTACTTTATATGGGATGCTGCCACAGCATGGCTTGACAAGCAGTGCCTTGGTCCGCACCCAGGATCGAACCCACGAACCCTGGGCCGCCGAAACAGAGCACGCGAACTTAATCACTATGCCACCAGGCCAGCCCCATGTATTTATGTGTGTTTTTCTTCTGGATCATTTCTTTTTTTGTCTGTATTATCCCATCTTGCTCAAGTTGACATCTCCTCCCAGGAGTTCGTTCTTTGTGGGTTTCATTCTGGAAGGGAGCTGTGGCTGGTTAGTTTTGGGAGTTTGTGGGAACCAACCTCCTCCAGCTCCTTCAGACTTTACTGAGAATCTCTTGTACTACAAATGGAAATGTACTGAGTTCTTCTGAGTTTCAGCCACTGTCCTCACATTGGCCCACTGTGCCTTCCATTGAGCACTTGTTGACAGTTTTTTGCTTTTCCTCTTCTCAGCTCCATCGGATACCCTTTGCTTCTTTCTCTTTCCTCCTACGTGGCAGGGGTACCATGTGGGTCTTGTGGCTGCTGGTGGTTTATCCCCATCTGCTCATATTTTCAGGTTCCTAGGGAAATCTTATCACTTAATGGTCACCATTTGATCTAAATATTGTTCATGAGTTCTTGGTTTTGGTATCCTAGTTTCTCTGTCTGTTTTTATTGGGAGATTTAAAAAACTGTATTGTGATTGCTGTCATATTCCCAGAATTCCTCCCTGATCAGGGTATTTTTCACATTTATCTCTCCATTTGAGATATAGCCAACAGTTTTCTGGAAGCTCCGACCCAAAGGTTAATGAAATGGAAACTAGATTGTGATAAAAAAAAAAAACTGGCCTAGCTGGAGGTGGCTTGCTAGTTGGATTCTTTTAGTGCAGGCATTTAATTTTTCTGGATGTGTCTGTCGCTTAGGATACGTTACTTTCTTATTATTTAATTTGCAAATATGATGACAGTATATATATATCATTTTTATGCATTTCAGATATGCCGTGAGTCAATTTCTGTTCTCCTGCCCTATAGACATGAGAATTACTCAGAAATTTTGATACAGCCCATTAGCTTAAAATTCAGGTATTGGTTCTACTCACTATCACTAGAATTGTAGAGGGATTTTACTTTTTGCGATGTTGAGGATTTTTTTTTAGTCTTATTGGTGAGCTGGGGTTGCTTTCTTTTCTTTCCCCGGCCTCTTAGTTTTCTAGTTGTTAAAAATCATTGCGGTTGGAAATGTGGGAGGTGAAAAGCTTTTTAGGATTTTCATTTGCTTCAAACCTGGAGAGGGTCAATTAAACCAATCCAATTTCGTTTGGAACTTGCCCTTTTTTTTGAGGAAATTAATCACTGCAGAAATAAACATGTCATCTGGTCATTTGAGACCTATGGATTTTTGTTCAAGTTTAAAATTGATTAGAAGTAGTGCTGGTAGTGGTCTGGGGTGAGGGAGAAAGGAAGGAAGCAGAATTAATTATCCTCCCAAATCTATCATACTCCAAGGGTATTTTCTGTAGAATCATTGTTGTGAGTGTATTTTTAGACCTCCCCATGAAAGGTGAGTGTATTAGCAATTTTACCTGAGTCACAGGAGAGGAAAATAGGAATCTGAGGAATTGTTATAAGTCCAGGAAGACAATTAATTCCAAAACTTTCTCCTTGTGTTCTATGTTCTGCTACAGAAATAGCTGAACTTTTAACAGCCATAATCATTAATGACCTATGCTTTCCCTTACAATAACAGTTTTCACAGAGGTTAAGAAAGCTCTCATTTTGGGAACTGTAGAAATTACTACTGATTACATATATTTTTGTGTACACGTGGACTTTGATGTACTTGGATGATTTACAGCCAGGAGAGGGCTTCTCTGATCTGACCTCACCTCTTTGTCCCCAGTACAGCCCATCTGCTCTTCTCTCGAGTCTTGCTGTGTGTGGCCCCCAGTTCTTGACTGTTTAGTTCACAGTTCCCTGCCCTTGTCTGAAAAGCCTCCCAACATCATCCCTGTTAGTAAGAGTTAATCTTTCATTCTCATCTAGCTCAAAACTCGATTCCCACAGGAAGTCTTCTCCTGTTAAATGCTATTTATTCTCTCTGACTGTGCCATTGGGACAGCATCCCCTCAGCACATACATATTTGATTTGTATAATAATGCTTCTCACTGCATTTAATATAGCTTTCAGTCCAAACTGAGCTCTTAATAAATGATTATTAACTAACTAACCTATCACTTTTCTTTGTAGGAAAACCAGTAAGTAGGCCTCATGTATCGAAAGTCCTTATTTATTCAAATTTTGAGGGTTTGAGGGTAAAACAAATATATTCTATGAAAACAAAAGGAGGATAAGTTTAGATGAATTGGGTTTTATACTAGAATTTGGTTATTTGCATACCAACACTTAAATATAGCATGTAGCAATAACTCCATACATTCTTTTTGAATTATAAAAATAGCTACTACTCATTACTGTGTACCAGGCACTCTGCTAAGGAACCTGGATTATCTTATCGAATCCTCCCAATACTTGGAGGAATGTACTATTGTTATATTTATTTTACAGGTGGTGACCTTGATGCCTAAAGAAGCTGTGTAACTTGGCCAAGATCACCCACGTAATAAATGGCAGAGATGTGGTTTTATTACGGGCAGTCTGTATCTAGAACTTATGTTTTTAACCACTCCATTCAACTCTTAATGCCAAGAATAAGAACACCATGGTGAATCATCTTTTTTCCTGTCCAGGCAGATTTAGATAGTCCAGAGCACTGTTTTACAAAACCTTTTCCCGGACAACCTGCATCAGAATCACTACATTGTATAACTGATTCACTGACTAAGCATGACATGTGGGATGTAATCTAAGTGCAGCTTTAGTTTTTCTCTCACTCTCCTGGTTTTATTCAGAGATTCACTCCACACTGACCCTTGCTTTAGGAGGTCTTCTTGGGCAGGAACTAAAACAATATGAGGCCTGCCTAAGTCTCCTGTGTGGCCTTCTTGGTCTAAAGGAAACACACATACATCCCTTGCCCCTACAAATTCTGGGAGCACAGACTGATCTTAGCCCACCAGCCAACTAGATTCTGCGGTGTTTGGACACTTTCACTTTTTCAGAGGTAGGTGTAGCCTGCTGTCTTTCAGTGACCAGGAACAAATTTCAGGCTGTGGGAGTGATCTCATGAGAGCCCTCTCTCTCTTTTTCACACTCTGACCCTTTTTTATTTCCTTGTTCAGATGAGGCATTCAGTGTCATCTGAAACATTTCTTTTGTAAATTCTGTGCATGGAAGGCATGATGAGTCGGTGTGTTTTACACTCACTTTGATATCTATCATGTTGGTGCCTGTGCAGGATGTCTTCATTTTGCTCCTCCAGACCACTCTCCATTCCTATCCATCCTCTTGTGTGGCCCAAGAGGCTGACCTATCTGGTCCTCACCAACGGGCTCTCTTGCCTTCTGGCTTCCTGCTGAGTTTGAAGGGGAGTCTGGTAAGAAGCCAGAAAGAAGGGAGGAGAGTGAGATTGGGTTAGTAATTCCCTGGCTTCCTCTATACTGGGTTTCCCTGGGCGGTCTGCCTCCCTCAACAAAGGCCACAGCTTTTGTCAGGCAGTTTTCTCCACCCAACTCCTTCTGTCTGATTCCGGTAACCACTCTCTTCTCTTGACCTTTCTGGTCTAGGGATGTTGACAGGTACCTTGCTGCTGCTAGACCTGGGACACTGCATCACCCCTACATTTCTAACAAGCATTTCAGATGATTCTAATGCTCACTAAAGGTCCAGATTTAACAGAAGTCTAACATCAGTTAAGGAACTAGAAATCAAGTTTTGAGCAAGGCCCAGCCTGCTGGGATTGAAGCATTTTGCCAGTCTAGAAGGCTTATGAGTTCAAATCGGCAAAGTGCTTTGAGATTCAGTAATCCAAAAATACTGTATTCATACTAGCCATGTAGCATTTATGTTTTCTTATTTTTTCTCTAAAAATTGGCTTAATTTTTTTCAGCAAATTGATATTTTTGACTGCCACAAATAGCTCCTATGCATGGTTTATTTTTTTGCTTTTCTTTAGATTATGGACATGGCTTACCAGTATCAGTTCAAGTTCACTGTTGGCCTAATAAATAGATCTAATACCACTTGTTAATACTTCAATTTAATAAACAGTGTTTGAAATAACTATTACTGCTACGTGCTTTCTAGAACAACATTTTTTAAAAGGGAGATTTTTGGAATTATTTTAATAAGGATGTGGCATGTAGAATAATGGCCCACCAAAAATGTCCATGTCCTAATCCCTGGAACCTGTGAATGTGTCAGGTTATATGGCAAAGAGGTATTAAGGTTGTAAATGAAATTAAAGTTGCTAATCAGATGACCTTGATATGTTGAGATTATCCTGGAATATCCGGGTGATCTCAGTGTAATCACAAGAGTCCTTAATAGCGGAAGAGGGAAGCAGAAGTCAGAGTGATGTGCTCTGAGAAGAACTAGACCTGTTGTTGGCTTTGGAGATGGAAAGGGGCCCTGAGCCAAGGAATGAAGACTTCCTTGAGAAGCTGGAAAAGACGAGGAAGTGGATTCTCTCCTAAAGCTTCCAGGAAGGAACACAGCCCTGCTGACACCTTGATTTTAGTCCCATGAGACCAACGTTGGACTTCTAACCTACAGAAATGTAAGATAATAAATTTACATTGTTTTAAGCCGTGAAATTGGTGGTAATTTGTTACAGTGGCAATAGAAAACTGATACAAAGGGTTAAAAGAAATGAAGGGAAGGAGATTTCAAATAATAAATTAATACTTTAACTGGGATCGTTTACCCTGTGAACTGTGAAGTATGCAAAGGCTATAATTGTCGTGTTTGAATGTTTGAAAATTTAATTCATTCCTTTGGAGCTTTAGTGGGTGACATCATGACTTTTTGATATTTCAATTATGAGGTTGGTGTGGGAGCACATTATACACAGAGGATGAGACCTAGGAACCTGTGGCATGCTATTGAACCCATTCTAAGTTAGACCTTGCTGCCTAGAATGTAGCTGACCTTCAGTGAAGGGCAGGCCGGCCCCCAAGAGATGATATGTCTATAGAGACCCTGTTCTTTTGTGTCTCTGGTAACTGTCAGCCCATCACTGTGCAGGTAAAGGAGGCTGGGCAAGGAACAGAAGCACCTGTGTCTGATTTCCTTTCTTATCTTTTCCATTTTCTATTGTATTTTGTTTTACTTATCTTCCAATTCTTGTATTAAAATTTTTACATTTATTTTCATATTTTTAATTCCCAAGAACTAATTTTTGATTTCTGAATGATGACAAGGACTCCCTCCTTGACCAACATTAGTCAGGCTCCGCTGAACCCTCTGCTTGACTATGCCTCTCCTTGTCTGCCGGCCCAGTTTTAGCAAGAATCCTACTAAGCCAGTTTGGAGAGAATCCTCCCACCCTTGATATGGAATCAAGTTCCTCATCTCTCCACCTTTGATACCTAACGAATTCCCCCTTAGTAATTTTCTATCTGATGACTCCCTCATCTGGCCCATTGCCTATATAAATCCCCAGCTGTCCCTATTGTATTTAGAGTTGAGTTCAGTCTCTCTTCCCTACTGCACATAGTCTTGACCCCTATTGCAATAATCTTGAATAAAGTCTTCCTTGCCTGTTTAACTTGTCCAGTGCAATTTCTCTTTGATAATGCTTTTTTTATATGGACTCTTTTCCTTGTTTCTTTCAGTTCAGTATCTTCTGTTATCAATCAGAGAACACTAGTGATGTTTTTACTTTTAAACTTTTCTCTTCTCTGCATTTTTTTCTACAAATTTGGAGTTAAAAAATTTTTTTTCTGTTTTTCGTATTTAAGAATGAAGCACTAAAATTCTGATTGGAAGTTCTGTGTGTGACTTGTCAGCTGAAGAGAGCGTTAGTGTCGGACCACTGGGCTAGGCCATTTCATTGCCTCTGCCTCTTCCTGCAACCCTCCGTTAATACCATGGCTCCTTTCCCTGGGGCTGGTGAGTTTTTCCAGAGAGAAATTTCCCAAACTCCTGCCAATTGGGAGAGAGTTAAGTATAGGGCTAACTATGTGAGTTGTGGGAGCAAGAGTGAGTAAGAAACTGGGACTCTCACCTTTAAATATGTGTTTTTTTCTATAATCCTCCTATCTTTAGTGTGATATCCCGTACTTTCTGTGTCCCTGGTGTTCCCCAGCCCTAATCCCTTCTGTTCGCCTCCTCCAGAGAGTGAATCTAGAATCTCCGGCAGGTTGAGGAGGCTATCTAGAGGTCCTATGCCATCTTATGCAGACTCCTAGCCAATCTTCCTGTTTTTTTAGCCCCGCCTAATTTCTCACTTTTTTGGAGATACGTAGTAACTCCCTAAATTACTGAGTCTTTTCAATATTCTGAGGAAATAATTGGTTGGTTTCTTTCACTACTGGTTTAAGATTAAATTTTCTCAGGTCTGCTAAGTCAGGATCCCTTGTCTATCTGCTTTCCATCGTCCAAGATTTTGTTTCTGTTTTCTCCTAATTTTTTTTTTTTCCTAAAAGTGGAGCATCAGAAGGTGTTCAATGCATCATGTTTAACTGGAGTAAATGCATACATTTTAGAAGGATTTTAAAGGTATTAACTAATTATCTTCTGATTTCCTCTCAGTCAATAAGAAATTCAATGTGCCTTAACTTCGCATTCTCTCCCAGCAAACTTGGAATTAATAAATGGTGATGGAACTATTGATTAATTATGTAAATAGATACACTGTGTTTCCTTGATACTTTTTATTTATTTATTTTTTTGTGTGAGGAAGATCAGCCCTGAGCTAATATCCATGCTAATCCTCCTCTTTTTGCTGAGGAAGACTGGCTCTGAGCTAACATCTATTGCCAATCCTCCTCCTTTTTTCCCCCAAAGCCCCAGTAGATAGTTGTATGTCATAGCTGCACATCCTTCTAGTTGCTGTATGTGGGACGCGGCCTCAGCATGGCGGGAGAAGCGGTGCGTCGGTGCACGCCCGGGATCCGAACCTGGGCCGCCAGTAGCAGAGCGCGCACACTTAACCGCTAAGCCACCGGGCCAGCCCCCTTGACACTTTTTAAAGGATATAAAGCTGTACTATCTTAAATAAATCTAATTGAACAACAGAATTCACAGTAGAGAATAAATTACATAAATGGAAACTACCTCACCCACCATATTGCATTAAAGCTGAAGTATATCTCAGTAATCACCTAACAATAGGGGTCCATATTGATTTTAACTGCTAATTATGGCAGGGATGTGCCCTCGAGTTAGAGTTTTAAATCTAATTCTGTATAATCTCAAAATACTTCCTGAGATTACTTACTGAGTTGTAATTCAAACAGAAAAAAAATTACAGACTATGGCAAAACAACGTTATCTGAGCAGCTTATCCCACATGAACTGATTAAGAATTTTTTCATCATCTTTTATTGTGGTAAGGTCTGGCCTTGTATTTTGGACCTAGGAGTTGTAAATTGTGATATTTAAGGCCAACTCAAGTGGAATAAAGCTCCCAACAATCTCAGAATTAATAAATGGTGATGGGACTATTCAGTCATTAGGATGGATATTTCTCTTGTTTGTCAAGGACATTAGAGTGAAAAATAAAAACCTGATTAGAATTTAAGGAGTAAAGTAAAGAAGAATCAGGAGTAAACATGAAGGAAAATAATGAGTTCCTATTTGGTAAAATCCAGGACTCATCTTTCTCTGGAGTAATGCCTCAAATCTCTGCCTTCCTTTTAAAGGATATAGAAGTAAACACTGATGACAGCTTTTTCTCAAAGCCAAGGTCATGTTCTTCATTTACATAAATTAAATTTGGTGGTGACTGAGATTTTTGAGAAATATTTTAGGTTATTATTGATCAGCTCAGCCACCCGAAGGACCCTGTTTAGAGCAGAGTCCTGTGGTGTCACATGAACAGTACATTTTCTTAGATGTTTCCACCCAACACAGGGTTTAAAATATCTTGTTAGTAGACAGACATTAGTTTTTGGCTGTCAAGGAGATGTAAAAGATTAGTTGAATTGACTCCCACTTCACTCCATTCCAAACTCATATTATAATGTTCCAGAACATTCCCAATTAAAAAAAATGCTTCTTATTGAAAACATAGCTCAATAATTTGATGCCAGGTGGTGAGGAGAATCAATTTCTAAAGAATCCTCTGGCACATTTCTATTTTGATGAATAACATAACTTTTAAAAATATCCTTTCAATAAACCTCTTTTACCTGTAAAATAAGATTTATGTTCAGATACTCTTTTAACAAAGCCAAGTAGTTTTCCATACAGGGAAAGGTATACTAGATAGGTCTTCATGCTATGTCTTTAGTTTCAATGCAAGGAACCGGCTTAAATTTTTTTTCTGAACTACCTTTGCCAAATATCCACTTAGACTATTGTATTGTCAATATTTCAGTCTACAAGTATGTACTAATTAAATGTCTAAAAAATGTTCTGGACTACAGAAAAATACGTTTTCTTATTTAATTTTATGAAGGCACGTACTATAGTGCTTGTCATGTGATAGATGCCTATTAAACATTTTCTGGACTTTAATACCTGTTAAATTGTTGATTACCCATCGTAAAATAAAAGGTCTTCAGAAATAAATTATTAAGCAAATCTTAAGCCTTTTAGGCAAATGAAGATGAAGAAATGTTCAAATCATAATCTTAAAGTAAATAAATTACATATCACTTATCTGTAGGTAGAGTTGATATTTAGTTAGTACTGGCTGTAAAATATAAACTATGCCAGTTGGTATATAGCCACTGTTCTGAGTACCTACCCCTCCCACCGCCCTCAGCACCCTGGACCTCCTCACAATCCAACAATTAAAGAATTAAAGCCTGGCACAACAGGGGGTCTCCAGGGCCCAGAGTCCATTCTTACTGACCAAGGTCTAGGACGTTCTGTTGTTAAATATCTTGACTATCACCCTTCTCCACTCACCAGGTGATATGTGCTCGAGAATGCAAAGAAATTTCAATATTACCTGCATGCAGATTTTATTAGTATGCAAATCAGTTCTTTTTGGGTGGGAGGAATAAAATGCAGCATTTCCCAAGCTCTCTTTTGTGGAAATATTGTTCATTCACTTGAAAAATGCTGGATTGAACAAAGTTATGCCTATTTCTTTGGTGTAGGACTTTTCAGAGCCTTTGGTATATGTCTTTACTTTTTCAATCTCTAGGAAGGAATATCTCTCTTTCCCAAACTTACTTGACTATGGAACCATTTTTTTTCCGTGGGACACCGATTAATGTCAATTGATCTAATGTGTACTAAAATCATAGATATTTAGAATAGCCCTTGATTCTCCTCATATATGTAAAAAATTAGCATTATTCACTCTTTTTGAATTATCAATATTCTGGCAAGGCAGAAGAAAAGTTAGAGTTGATCGAGAAAAGTTAGGGTTGATTATTGTTTTAGTCAGGCTAGGCTAGGTCATGCCGTGGGAACACGTAACCCCCAAATCTTAGTTGTTTAACACAATAGCTGCGCATGCAAAGGCTGTTGTGGGTTGAGACACTGTCCTTCAAGTAGTGACCCAGTGATCAGGCTGCTTTTTCCTTATGTTGCGGAGCAGATGGAATGTTTGCTAAGTCTTTCTCAAAACTGTATTGTGAAAATCAGGATTATATAGTTTAATATGTTGATTGTTTTTCATTTTTATTTTAATTAATAACATAAATTAATAAATAATAAGCTACATGTTTTTACCTCCCTCCAAAAGTTTTTTTTTTACCATCTGCAAATTTGCCATTGAAAAGTATCAATAGGCTTTGCTTAGCTCATTCTTAGAGTGTATATCATTTTTACCGTAACATGTTCGGATATTTAGTTCAAGTTTTTAAATATTCAGTCTATCCTGTAAACATACAGAGCTGAGAGTTTGGTTATCAGATTTCTGTGCTTTTTGACATCTTGTTTATATCAATATTGTTCATTTTAGTGTTTTTTATTCTTTCTGTCTATATAGTTAATTTCTGTTTAGATACTAAAACAAGAACTCTACATTTTTTCCTAAACATCAAAAGCACTGTCTTTTTACTGTAATTATTTCCTAAAAGACACTTGCCAAGTGAGAAATCTTCCCCGATTTTGTCACAACTGACAGTCTCTGTTGAAGAGATATTCTTGTCTTTGTTATCGAGGGGATAGTGCAAAGTTCTGTCTCTGGCAGAACTTCACAAGAACAGTTGAACATAGTGTCCTGTGGTGCCTGGTCTCAATCGATTGTTATTAATTTTTCAGTTTTGTGAGTAGCACATCCACTCACATTTATTCAGATGTTAATAAGACCTCCAGTGTTACCTCCTGCCTGGAAAAGTTCTGTGTAATCCCCCTGTGTTTGAACACTGTATTGGAAGGAGAGAAGCTACCTTAACCTGGTGTAGACCAATGCTGAAGGGTGCTGTGTAAGGGAAGGGATGAGCCCCTTCTACTCGTCACTGAAATATTTTTCCAAAATGATTTGACCTTAATGTGGTCCACTCATATAATTTTGCTTCATGATGCTGTAGGGGAGGGAAAATATCTTTTCCCTCTACCCACCTAAGTTCTCAGCTGGGGCCCCTATAGCAAGACAGATTAACAAGAGAAAAGCAAGCAAATCTAGGTTTTTTTTTTTTTTGGTGAAGAAGATTGGCCCTGAGCTAACATCTGTGCCCATCTTCCTCCACTTCATATATGGCACCCAGCCGCAGCATGGCGTCACGAGCGGTGCACAGGTCCACGCCTGGGATCTGAACCCGCGAACCCCGGGCCGCCCAAGCAGAGCATGTGAACTTAACTGCTATGCCACCGGGCTGGCCCCACAAATGTAGTTTTTACTATAACTTTTATATGACGTGAGAGCCTTGAAAAGGAAATGAAGACCTGAAGAAGCAGTTAAACCTGAGTGTTTTTATGCTAGGTTTGATGAAGAGTGGGCAGTCGTGGAACAATGTGATGGGACGAAAAAAGAGCATGAGCTGAGTGTTGTAAATGGTAAAACCGGGGAAACAGCAACGTCAGACTCCTCTCGACGTCCCTCCATCTTGGAGATAAGGATGTTCCTTTCCTCCCTGTACAGGGAGGGTATTTCTCACATGAGGATTTTATGACTTGTTTCAGGGGAAGGTCAGAAAGTCATTCCTGTACATGATATTTCTCAAATTCCTTCAATTTAAAATATTCAATATGCCCAAGTGCCATATTTTGAAGTAGCATGTCCTGAACCTCATCAATGCTGTGAATGAACATCCAGGAAAACGCAGAGGCCACAACTGTACCTGATACCTTCCTTCTTGGGTTCTCTTACTCTTTCTTCCCAAGTTCTCCCAAGCAGATATGGCCTTTGCCAATTTAAAAAATTCATGAGTAAGCAGTGGACAGCCGCTATGCTAAGCCCCTGTTGGTAGTATTTACTCCTGGCTTTGTGAATCCAGAGCTTTGAGAAAATAATTTTCCCTACAAAAAAGTTGGAGACAGGGTTTAGAGTCTTCAGCCTTTGGGATCTTTAAAATGCAAAATTTTTTAAAATTTAAATTAAAAAGCAGTGCATGCTCATTGTAAAAATATTAGAAATGACAGATAAAGAAAAAGAAAAAATCCACCCTTAACTACCACCACTCTCCTGCACAAAAATAACTACTGTTATCATGTCTATGTATAATATGGTCTTTATGCCCTTTTTTCTGCAGGTATAAATAATTTCTCAAGGTTGCAGTAATACTATAGACACAATTCCTTGTTTTCTTTTACTTTTACATTTTATAGACTGTTTTTCATGTTTTTGACATAATCTTCATATTTGTCATTTTAGTGGCTAACAGTTTGAGTTAACACACCATCATTTGAAAATGAGTTATTGTTAGAAGAAATGGATTCTTTGAGAAACATCTCCCCTTCTAGCCGTTTTGTTTGAGCAGGGTTCTGGAATATAAGGCCCTCTCCCCCTGGGCACATGCTCACCCATTTCCTTATTGCTCCTGTTTTCCTTCTTAATACTCGAAATATTTTTTCATCTAGGCATACGAATAATGCTAGAAACTTATTTGGAAAGAAATAATAAGTGAAAGAAGTATTCCCTGAGGAAGATCTTTTTGGATAGGTTTGAAGGCAGAGTTTTTCATTTTCTCTGACATTGGCTTCCAAATGAAAGAGGAAGGACTGCAGCTGGATTTTAACTGTGGAATTGTGCATGTACGTGTCTCAGGAACTTTATGAAACAGCTGAGAAAATGATCATCCATGCCTTGAACCAATTCATTGCAATGTGTGTACTTATTTAAGCGTTTTCTTGGCTCCTCTGCATTCAGATGGCCTGATTTGTAATATATGCCATTCTTTTCCATGGTTTGTATATCAGAGATGATGCCTTTTTTTTTCTCCCTCTACTGCTGCTGCTGCCTCTACCTAGGATTATGCAGATTCTGGTTTAAACCTCTTTATTCTTTTCTGCAAGTGCACAGCATGATGGGCTTCATTTCTGTGAGTAAATGGTAATGGATTTCAGCTTTCACCAGTGACATTTGGAAACTACATGTCTTAAATAATATGTGTGCTGCACAATAAAAATGGTCACCCCATTCTAACACTGTGAAAATGTAAATAAAAAAAAGCATGCTGTAAATATGCAGAGGCCAAATCTTAAAATGAAGGTGGGGGGTCCTAATTATTTTAATGGAGCCAATTTTATGATTTTTCAAGCTGGATGTGAAGGACAATCTTATCGATAGTGGGTACTTGGGACAATCAAGGGAAGGCTCTTAGAAGGGGTTTAATTTATTCTGTCAGGTATTTGAGGCTATAAAACATTTCAACAAATCAAAGCCATCATTTGAGAAATAACAAAGATTAAAAGCCAGCATTCGATACCGCACGCTTGCGTCCTTCCTGCCCTTTAATATGAGCACCAGTTTTATATTAAATAAAGCGTACTTATCATTGATTAGCATTTATTTCTATCTCATTGGGTGGACAGTGCTTTGTGATGCTCTAGATGTAAGGGGACTCAATTTCTTTTCTGAAATAACTGAGTATCTTTTGTTTATAAAGATAAACATAACGTGTGAAGGGTGTGAAGAGAGAGTTTTGATAAATTTGTCAGACCTGGGCTGTTTATGGCTGCAGTCTGCTGAGGGAGGAAAGGCAAGGCTGCGGAAAAGGGCCTGTGGGGCAAGGGTGTTTGAATAGAGCAGAGGTGTTTCTCTAAAGAGCAATGACCCTGAGGATAAGATTACTGAAACCTCAAATCCCAGTTTTGGTTCTTGGGACAAAGAAAGCTTTGCCTTATTTCCTTATTCCCATTTACTACCAGCAGAGAATGGGAATCAGTTTCCTGCCTTTATGAAAACACATTCTCCGGAGCTTCCCTCTCCCACACTATGTATTCTGTAAGAGAAAGAGGAGCCTTTTCTGCTCCAAATGCCGGGGGAGGACCTTCCTCATTTCATATTCCTGAATCATCTGGGCCCTGGCACTTGGAGTATTGACTTGTGGCAGTGACACCTCCACCTCTGGGTAATATGTCTTTCAAGTGAGAAGACTTTCCTGGTCAATACTGAATCAATTTGCTCTGGCAGTCTAATTGAATGCCTCCCTCAGACAAATGGGTCACCGGGGGAAAGGGTAAAACCTTGATATGCGGATCTGAATCGAAGTCTCAGAGAAGGCTGTTTGAAAATATATATTCCTCTTGAGAAGTAGCCTATGTAACGAAGGAGTGCTAGTTATTTGCTCAGCAAAAGGAACATAAATCAATCTGTTTGCTTCCTTCCTTTTGTTGCACTACTGTTTTACTTTGACTTGATCCCTGCATAGTGAGAGAGAGAGAGAGAGAGAGACACCAAAATCCAGAATGATCCCTAGGATGAGAAATTTCTTGCCTAAAAATTTTGGTTATGTGGATCTCTTTTTTAAAATGGCACACCATTTTCATTTAGCAAATTATATTGATGTTTAAATTACATGATATCCTTAATATTCGTAAAATATAACTTTTTCCTAACATAAGCTTGTTTTTTCTCAGTGTTCCCTTGGGGGTTTATGAGAAGAAAGGGGCAGGAAACTCTCCTGTGAGTGCTCAGCATTGTGTTAACTGCTTTCTAAAAACTCTCTCTTTTAGTCCTTCCTATAGCCTTGTAAGAAGTAATAATCCTGATTTACAGAGGAGGAAACTCAGGGAGCTTGGGTGAGCTATCCAAGTTTGGTAAGACTTACCCAAGTCATACCAATAAGTAACTAACTTATTGAAGTTAGTTACTTATTGGTATGAACCAGACTCTGGTGTCGGTGTCGCCAAGGCCAATGCTTCTTTTCCCATGGGGTTGGATTTTGATACTACTTTTTAAAATGGTATCTTAGGGACAACTCTTCTTATTCATCTTTCTACCTACATGATGTGAAAATGTCTACATGCTCTGTATATTAGGTTCCTGTTGTTGCTGTAACATATTGTCACAACCTTAGTGACTTTAAACAAAACAAATTTATTATTTTTCAGTTCTAGAGATCAGAAGTCCAAAAATATGTCCCACTGGGCTAAAATCAAGATGCTGGCAGGTTTGCGTTCCTTTCTGGAGGCTGTAAGGGAGAATGTGCTTTCTTGCCTTTTCCAGCTTCTAGAAGCTACCCTTGTTCCTTGGCTCATGGCCCCTTCCTTCATCTTCAAAGCCAGCAAGGGCCCATCTAGTCTTTCTCATGTTGCATCATTCTGACTTCTGCTTCTGTCATTGCTGTAATTACACTGGGCCCACTGGATAATCCAGGATAATCTTCACATCTCAAGGTCAGCTGATTAGCAACTTTAATTCCATCAGCAACCTTAATTCCCCTTTGCCATATAACCTAACACGGTCCTGGGTTCAGGGGAGTAGGACATGGACATCTTTGGGGGACCATTATTTTGCCTACCATATGATGAAATCTTTTAACAGAATAATACAGTAGTGAAAGATCCAGGATTTGAAGTCCGATTGCCCTCTTTATCACTGTGTGATTTGGGGCAAGTCAATTACATTCTCTGTGCCTTGGCATCCTCATCTATAAAACGGGAATAATAAATTGTGGTGGAGATTGAGATAATGTATACAAAGTCCTAAGCATGTGCCAGCACATGGCATACAGTAGATGTCCAATAAATGTTGGCTATTATTATTTACAAAATATTACATGTATGGTGCTTTGTGCTGCACAAAAGATTTCACAGATATTCTTTTGTTAGATTTCTTACCGCTCTATGGCACTTAGTATTAATGCATTTCTAGTTTATTGTGAAGTTATTTAAAATCAAAGTTGTAACTGCAAAAAAAAAATATGGTTTAAAATGTAAGGAGGGGCCGGCCCGGTGGCGCAAGCGGTTAAGTGCGCGTGCTCTGCTGAGGCAGCCCAGGGTTCGCTGGTTCAGATCCCGGGCGTGCACCAACACACCGCTTGTCAAGCCATGCTGTGACGTCATCCCATGCAAAGTAGAGGAAGATGGGCATGGATGTTAGCCCAGGGCCAGTCTTCCTCAGCAAAAAAAAAGAGGATTGGCAGATGTTAGCTCAGGGCCGATCTTTCTCACACAAAAAATAAGAAAATAAAAAAAAAATGAAAGGAAATTTAGGGGGGAAACCTACCATATTAATCCCTTATCATAATTATTTAATTTTTTAATACATACTTCTAAGTCTTTACCTACGTTCTTATTTATAAGCTTCTAGAGAGTAGAGACAATGCTTTTGTTCATTCTCTAGGCACTGGCTTGAACATAATTAGCATGCACTGAATGCAGGTAAATGCCTGAAGGAATCCAAGGAGGCTGAAATGGTTGGAGGTGAGGGCTCCTCACTTCCCATAAATTGGGAAGTGGTGAGGCTTTTGCATTCTCTCATTCCTTTTGCTGCGTTGAAAGTACCCTAGCTTAACCTTGATGTGTTTAAATCTTTTCAACTCAGTGAAGACATGGCAATTTATTAAGAGCTACATTCATCAATAGAGTGAATTTGGCTTTAGCCATGTGCAAGTAACAGAAAACTGGTCTCAAGTTGGCTAAAACAATGAGGTGTTTGTCAGTTCATGTAACTGAGAAGTCACAGAGGTAGGTCAGACTTCAGGTCAGGCTGGAGCCAGTGGTTCATTGATACCATCATTTTGCCTCTACCTTTCTCTTCCCTGTTTTTTGCTTTAGTCTAAGGCTGGCCTCCCCTGTGGTCCCAAGACAGCTGCTGGCAGCTTCTAGGGGCTCCATGCTTCCTTGCTTATGTCCTGCAGGAGGAGACAGCACAACTCTCAGTAGCAGTCACAGAAGAGTGAAGAACTGTCTTTCTTAGAAGTCTCCAGAGGCGGTTCTCCACATCTCATTGGCTGAGATGGAGTCTCAGCCTCTAGTGGGCTAGGGAGAGCAATGTGCTGATCAGCTTATGCCAATTAGAGTTCACCTGGCTCTGTGTGTGTGTGTGTGTGTGTGTGTGTGTGTGTTTTCAGCTTTTCCCAAAGTGAAGTTGTAAGATAAAACATAGGATAAACAAAGTACTCAAGCTGCATGGAGGAGAGGTGGATTCTGAGCAGCCAGCCCAGCAAATATGAAAATAGCTTGGCACATCTGGGGGTGTAAAAGAAGAAACTCTTCTCCTAGGTAATGAAATCTGGTTAAGTTGGAGTCCTAGTCCCTTAAACCTTTATTAGCAGGTCTCTTTAATTATCCGTCTTGCTCATTATCTTGTTAATTTATGGAAAGTTCCTAAAGATTTCAATGCAGAGATTTGCTTTTAAAGTGTTAAGTACTTCATTTATTCCTTTGTGAGGATTTATCAAACACCTACTCCTGCCAGCTGCTCTTCTAAACACTGGGGATTCAGAAGTGAACAAAACACAGCACCAAACTTTAAGGATCTTACCGCCAAAGAGAGTCCCTGAGCCCCGAGGATCCTTGGTTAGTTTCAAGGGTAAATCCTGGTCAGATTGTCCGTCTGACTGCAATTGGGTCAAGAAAGGTAAGTCTTCATACCTGTCCATGAGCATAAAGAACCCACTCACTTATCTCAGAGGGAGCAATTTTAGAAAATACTCCAGTAGTCTGGATGAAAGGTACATAATCAATAACCTTGAGTGACACAATATAAGCTTCTCATATTAAAGTCATAAACATAG
Source organism: Diceros bicornis minor (assembly GCF_020826845.1). NCBI lineage: Eukaryota > Metazoa > Chordata > Mammalia > Perissodactyla > Rhinocerotidae > Diceros > Diceros bicornis. The sequence continues at coordinate 66,747,478 of NC_080747.1, read as the reverse complement.
GGTGGCTGGAGGTGGAACAGTGTCAATTGAGATTGGGGTATAGAATGAGGAGGTAGCCTGAAATGCATTCCATGGGGGCCTGGTGTGAACTGAATTGAAAGTGGTTTGAAACCATGCAGTTACATCACAGTTTGTGACCTCTATTGGGAGGCCCTAGAGATGAACCTGGGATCGAATCTGTCAATTAAAATCCTATTTTCTCTCCAAGAAGTAGGCCCTCTGGGTCATCCTGAGAGCTTCCACTGATGATGAACTTCACATTTTAACAGCTTTCTCTCTAAATAACTACCTCCCTAGGGTGGAAGGTGCAGATCCCTTGGCACATACGCAACTTACTTAAGCAATGAATTGACTTCCTGCAGATCAGTGCAGGAAATCCCAGAGGGTGAGGGTCTAGGCTGGGGGCAAGGACTAGGGTTCAACCAAGTCGCTTAAACTGTATCCACTCATGTGGTTGCTATTCTCTCTTAATTGTGTAGTGTTTGAGTGCTAGGAGAACAGAGAAAGCCTAAATATATTGAAACAAATTTAGTGTTATAATCAAATAAAATTTCAAAGAAAAATAAGATGACCTACATTAATGGTATTTTTAGTAGTTATTATACATATGACAATTAGTCATAATGGTATTTTCTGCCAGTGATTCTAATTAGTATTACTTTGATATAGCCAGACCAGTTTTGAGTTTTCCCTTTGCTTTGTTAGTTTTCCATTATCCGTAAATAGCGTTAAAGCTTGCTGGTATCCCTGAAGGGGGCCCATTAAATAAAACTCTCTATCCTGCCTGAGGGCTAAGAAAGATAAGAAGTAAGACAACAGAGTAAAACATGAGAGTTCAAAATACTACCTCTATTACTCATAAAGGCTCAGTTGGAGGATATATTTAATTATTCTTTCGTACTCAGTTGTTGACTATGGTGGACCAAGGCTAACTCTCTGTGGGTAGGGGAGAGGGTTAGGGGTAGGGGATGTCAGGGGATGACTTGGGGTTGCTGTGGAGGAGCACAAAAGAACCAAGAGGTAAAAAGGAAGAGCGGAACTGAGCATACGGTTTATTCCTCCATATTTATCTATCAGATAGGTTACTCCCAGAAAGAGATCATGGGTGTTACACTAAATGAGCAGCCTTCACCAAGAGTAGAGAAGAAGTGTCCCCTTAACTGTGTAAACAGTTTTTCTAGATGTTTTATATAGTTTAATTCTCTATTTATATATTGACTTAACTATACTGTCATCCAAAGACAAGATCTTGGATTCAGAACAACCTTCCTTTATCTTCTGTCATTCCCTCTTCTACCCCATTCCTCCTCTTCATAACTAAATCTGGCTCCTGGGCTCAGGCTTCTTGAGTTCCCCTTCTATATATATGTAAATTATTTAGTTCTATTAAATCCCATATTTAGTCCTACTCAGTAGATTCATAGCTTGTCATGTGTCAGTCATTTTATATATATTATCCCATTTAATCCATAACAAACCAGGGGAATAGGATTTATTCTCATTTCTAGATACAGAAACTATCTGTCAGAGAGGGTAATTCATCCAAGGCTAAAGAGAGAGTAAATAGTAAATAAGATTCAAACCCATGTCCCTTCACTCCAAAGCCTGTACTAAGGTCATGACTGAAAAGCTGAGAACCCAAGTGCTTATTTCTCAGTCTCAGCAGCAGTGAAGAATAGGTTTGAATTAGAGATGAAATACATCCACCCTGACCTGTGAAATGAGCAAGTTCACATAGGTCTTTGATAGAAGTGGGTACAGGAAAGAGCATAGTTGGACATAGAACTCTCTGAAAAGATGGAAGGAAGGTGAGAGAAAAGTAACTTATATATTTTTTTTCTCCCCAAAGCCCCAGTGCGTGGTTGTATATCCTAGTTATAAGTCCTTCTAGTTCTTCTATGTGAGCTGCCACCACAGCATGGCTACTGACAGATGGGTGGTGTGGTTCTGTGACTGGGAAGTGAACCCGGGCCACTGAAGCAGTAAGAGCACTGAACTTTAACCACCAGGCCATCAGGGCTGGCTCTTTTTTTTTTTTTTTTTTTTTTAGTAACTTATATTTTTAATGTAGGCATCTGACCTCCTAGCCCCGCTCTGTATGGAGAGAAGTTAAAGCTGGCCAGGCTGCAGGGTTAATTTTCTAGCTTTCCTGCACACAGTAGGACATGGACTTGAGAAAGGCTTGATTTGCTTTTGGCTGGGAGCCGTGGGGCAAAGAGATGGTCAGGTGTGTCAACAGCTAGTAGTTTCTTGACCTACTGTTCTCAGACAGGCAGCTGTTCTCAACTGTTGGCCCCCAAAGGCCTCCTCTCTCCTAGGACATCTCTTTCCTGGGACGCCTCATTCCTTTCCTCCTCCCTTTTCCCAGTCCAGGATCTGGCAGGAGTGGAGTGCATGACAACCTGCACTGTTAAGAACTCTTGTGGCTCCAGGGTCAACAACGGCTTCTCTGTTGTCGATGGGGAAGAAAGAAAAGAAAGTGTGTATTCTATTTTTCTTTATTGGGGAGTGGGTGGCTGTGCCCATGCATGCCTATTTCTGAGGATTCATGGTTTCCTGACCATCTTTGTCTCTGGAGCAGAATGTTTTCCTTCACTTTCTTTTTGGTGGATAATGCCATAAACCTTGTCTTACTTTCTTCTCTGGGAGTGCTGTGTGTGCCCCCTCCCCCCTGCCCCCAAACCACTAATGTAAATATTAAGATAATCAGTCATTCAGATCCCATATACCTGTAGCAGTGCACTAGAAATAGTCATCAGATTGACTATACCGTGTGCACAGCAACTTGCTTTTACATTCAAGAGAAACTGGCAAGTGTTATAGCTCAGGGATAGTGTGTTGGTACACACTATCTGGATACCTGATAAGAATAATAAACATCTCACTGAGAACTATGGGCAAAAACCTAAGCCTGTGGTATGTGAATGACTAAATATTTAACCGAGACTTGTGGGATCTAGCAGTGATTTATTGGCCTATTTTGTGGTATGAATCTGAGTTACATCATGAAATCCTTAATTGCAGAGGGGTGGCAAAAAGAGATTTTAGAACATTATTTATAATGTTTCTGAAATATTTAGGATTTCCCGTAGTAGGGTGTCATATTGCCAGATCTCTGGTCCATTGGTAATTCTAATTGGCCTTTGTAAATTTACTCATTTCTCCTATTATTACTTAAAAAAAGTATAACACTAAAAAGTAAAATAAATGAAATAAAGCAATAAAAATCCATTCTCTTCACTTCCACACTGCTCAAGGAGATTACACAGTAAGTACTCCAGTAACTTGATTTTACTATCAATAAATGTGAAAAAGAAAAAGAAAACCATGTTTAATTGATTTCTTTCACTCTGCATCTATCTCCTTTACAAAAAAACTGGAAACTCGGACAAGATTCTATTTCATTGATTTCTTTCTTGGTTGGGGTGATGAGGGAGTCCATCAGTTGTTTCTTTAATTTTGTATCTTTGAGATATCTCTGTGGTTCATGGAGTACTTAAGAGTTTTGTCCTTGAACGGATACTCAAGCAGGGACTCATTTACAGACTTCTATAGAAATATGTAACCCACATGTCCTGGAGTTTGGCACGACCACTGAAAAAGTGCTCACATGTTATGTACAATATATTTTTTATAAGGCACCTTAGTGCCGTGTCATAGATTGAAATGTGCAAGGTGGTTCTGGCCAAGAACATATAGATTGTCAAAGCTAGCTGGGACTGGAGAAATTTGGTTTATGTTTAGCTTGAAGTTTCCTATCACCAAAGCATAGTTTGACTCCATTTTCTTTGTGTAATTGCAAAGAACTGTTTGTGGTAAGGAAAAGTTGGGGAAAATCCTTTAACTTGCCGGAAGTTTGCCTCATCACCTTTTCTGTTAATAATAGTTCATATTTCTTCAGAGCTAACTATGGGCTCGCCCTTGTGCTAAATGCAGTGATATACTAGTAAATGTTAAATAATCAGCTCTCAAAAAAAATCACAAAAACAGAACAGACAAATAAACAAAAAAAAACACAAAACAGTTCTAATTTGTAGCATCTGCTAGTTCCTAGGGTGTAAATACTCCCACTATGGCCAATTGCAAGCTATGAATGTGATGTCACTGAAGGGGTTGATACCAATAGGCTCTTGTGAGCTAACAGGAGCACCAGTACACCACTGCCTAAATGTTTTATATGTACTAAACTCTCACACAACTCTCTGGTTTAAGTTCTGTAACAGCCTCATGTCAAAGATGAGAACACTGGAGCACCAAGAGGTGAATTAACTTACCCACGTTACACAGCTAGTCAGTAGGACAGCCACGATATACACACAACAATCTGGCTCCAGAGCCTGTGCTGTTAACCCCAATACCATATAACCCGCAGCCCGTGTAGTGGTTTCACCTCCAGTTCAGAAATGTGGTGGAAATACTGTTTGGGAATATGAGGTTGTTGAGTGTGAACATTATAAAGTAGAAAATATTTGTATTAATCTCTATATTTATATCTATGTAAGTTCACTCTTAAATTACTAAAGATAATGGTTATGAGGGGCTGTCAGTTGGGGGATAAGATAGTGCCCACATGGGGAAGTATCTCTGAGAGTAAGTAAAAACCATCTCAAGGCAGAGTGTTTGAGCAGAAAGGTGGAGGAGGGGGCGACTCTCTGGGTGGATAGTGACGACAGGGGTTAAGGCTCTGTCAGCAGGAACTGATAGCCAAGGCTCCTGGCTGTGAATCATATGCCACCAAACTGGAACACTTCGTGGATCACTTCTACCTGGATTTCCTAGAGGCCACTTCTGCTTATCTGCTCATCTGCCAGTGAGCTCTAGAGAGCGGCTTGGCCTCAACATATCATAAGAGGGGATGTCTCCATTATTTGAGCCATGAACTCCGAGAAAATGTAATGTGCTCTCCTAGTAACCCCTCCTTGGCTCCTTGATGTTACAGTTTTCTTCTGTGTGTGTAGTTATGTATGTAGGAATAAATGATCTTTTTTTTTTAAGGAGCCTAAAAGAAAACACTTTCTCTATTCACAAGACTTCTGACACCAGATGTGTGGTTTTTTCCACACCATGCAATTCTTCAGTTCTCAGCGGACAGCAACTGGGTATCGTACAATTTAATTCAATTCTGACACTAACTGCCTGGAATTAGCAGACCCCATAGGTTAAGGACTCAGTCTCACAAGACTTCTCCCCATTTTGGATGCCAGTCACAAGTCCCAGTTTGTCACCTGTCCTTCTGACTAGCTGGCTGTAATTTGAGGGTTCCCACAACCCCCTCCTCAGGTTTGATAATTTGCTAACAGAACTCAGGGAAGTGCTTTACTTACTGTTATCAGTTTATTATAAAAGATACAACTCAGGAATAGCCAAATGGAAGAGAGGCATAGGGCAAGGTGTGGGGTAGGGGTCCATGGAGCTTCCATGCCCTCTTTGGGCATGCCACCCTCCCAGCACCTCAATGTGTTCACCAACCCAGGAGCCCTCTGAACTCCTTCAATTAGGGTTTTTATGGAAGGTTCATTACATAGGCATGACTGATTAAATCATTGACTCTTGGTGATTAACTCAGCCTCCAGCCCTCTCTTCTCCCTGGAGGCTGGGGGGTGGGGCTGAAAGTTGCACCCCTCCAGTCACATGGTTGGTTCCTCTGGTAACCAGCCCTCATCTTCCAAGAGTCACCTCATCAGCATAAACTCAGGTATGATTGAAAGGGGCTTTTTATGAATAACAAAAGACACTCCCATTCCTACCACTTTGGAAATTCCAAGGGTTTTAGGAGCTCTGTGCCAGGAACTGGGAATGAAGACCAAATATATATTTCTTATTATATTGCAATATCACAGAGCCTTTAATCTGATTTAGGCAAAAGAATATGTAACAAAGAAAATTATTACTAATTGTAATTACTGTTTTTAACATTCAAAATCAATACAGTCACATTGGTATAATGCAGATGTCCCTCAAGGGAGGTTGTTTCCTGGTCACCTCAGGCTTCTAGTTCTGTTTGTAAATCAGCTCACTATCTTACATGTGCTATTCTAGTATTTGCAGAGTCAACACAAACAGAAAACAAAAAATACCTTTTCTTTGACACTTCCTCACTCATATACCACCACTAACACCCCCCATGCCAAAAAAACACCAAAACCAATCACCTAAAATCTTTGTGTATGGAGAAGACCTTATAGAGAGTCAGAGGGTTTACATTCTGCAACAACATTAATAACTTGAAATTGAAATTTAATTTTGATATTCCCATTCACAAAAAGCCTCTTGGCCATTTCCTCCAACCTGAACTCTAGTTTTCTTCCATAGTTTGGTTTTCTGTTTCTCAATTCTTTACTGGCCCTCACTACTCTACAAAGTTCTCCTATTTCGTTGTCTGGTTTTCTCTACCTACTATCTCCAAAGTTGGCTCCAGGCCTCTTTCTGCAAGCTAAAGACTTATTAATGTACTCTGAAAAACTTGGGCCTTTCTTCTGTCAACGTACAAAAACAAAAATCAGTTTAAGAAGCAAGGCATTTATTTGGGATCAGAGAAAGTATTGCAATTTGGGGAGCACAGATTCAGGTAGAAACCCAAATAGTGTCCCACTAGGGAGTAAAAGGGGCTTTTAAAGGCAAAGAAGGGAGGTTGTATTACAAAGGGTTTTGATTGGAGTTGGAGACAGAGAGCTAATCTTGGCTAAACATTGATTGACTATTGATTCTATCTTCAGAAAGTCCACAATCCTCAGTCTTTGTGATCAGGATGTCTGTTCTGCTGACTTCTCAAACAATTACTTGTAAAACAATTGCCATTTTGGCCCAGTCCAAGGTTCAAGATAGGAAGGCAGTTTCCCTGGAAAGGCAGCTGCAACTCCATTTTAAAGTGGTTCCACTAAAGTCAATGTTGACACTTCCTTCTCTAGTCATCTTTAACAGAGGAAGAGATAGAGTGTATCCTCACGGATATGAAATATGCACCCGTGCATAGCCTCCCCCACCTCCACCACCTGAGTAGAAGTGCCTCTCTCAGTTTTGGTTCTGGTAACAATTGATTTGATTTTTTGTTTTCACATAGGATGAATTTAATTCTAGAATTTGCTCAAATGAAGTTTGGCTCTAGATTAAGTAGTGACGATATGGCACGTGAAGTCATTGCTTGGTGTAATTGTTTAACTTCACAGTCTGTTCTGTCCCTCAGGGACTCAATCTCCTTTGTGTCTTCCTATCTCAATATTGGTTTTATCTTTTAAATCAATCCCGTTGGTGTAAGGGTGGGTTTTATAGAATATAGACTGTAGAGTAGTCTGGCAACAAGCAGTGTGTCCAGGTGTGTTTGGAGGCTGGTGCCTTTTGTGAACAGGCCTAAGTCAACTTGGATATGCTTTTGGGTAGATCTCAGGGCCCCCCACTAGTTAGAGGGGTATGATGACTAGCTACCCCCACCCTCCACCCTACACTCTTGGTGCCAGGTTATAATTAAAGCAAGTCTTAGACTAAATTCTTCCCCTTGTGAAGATGCTTATTAACAAGCACAGTCATATAACTTGTTACGCAGGTGGATGAGGCCCCAGCTCTGTCCTTTCTGTCTCCTAAAAACACCTTGCAGAAAACGTTCACCTGAGGCATAAATGGCCCCGTTCCAGTGTCAGGAGTCAGTGAACGACAGTCATGTGCTGTGTAACGCTGTTTCGGTCCATGATGGACTGCATAAACAATGGCACCCCGTTAGTACCATGTAGCCTCGGTGTGTAGTAGGCTGTATCATCTAGGTTTGTGTAAATTTCACTCTATGATGTTTGCACAATTGCAAAATCACTTAAGGACACATTTCTCAGACCATATCTCCATCATTCAGTGATGCATGTCTCTCCTGGGAAACCAAGAATCCTCTGACCCACTGGCTGGGCACAGGAGGTTTAGAGATTAGGCTACAACTACAGTTCTCATTATATCATTGTACTGTTTTCATGTACATGTAGGAAAGTGTCCCACATCATCTATTCTGAATATCTCTAATTTCACCAATGGTAACCCATTTCTAGTACCTCTTATGCTAATTAACAAACCACTAATTTCAGCATTGAAACCCCTTTCCAACATTTATTAAGCGAGTTGTCAAAACCTCTGGTGTTGATTAGAGATAAGGATAGCTGAAGGCTTGTAGTAGTTGCCTCTGATTAAATAAATGGTGGCTGACTACCCCTTGAGTATGAATTTCTAATTAGGGCAACTGTAGTTAGATTGTATTTAAACTAACAAGGATATAATACCATGCTGTAACCAAATGGGAGTTGTGAGGGGAATGGCCTTTGTCCCAAGATGTTTAAGTATTTTGAATGTTCTTTCTAGTTACAGGGCATCATTATTCCTCTCCTCCAAAGAGTGTCTCCAAGACTACAGAGACAAAACAACAGCTTTCTTTTCTCTGGTGCAAGATTACAAAGAAGAGCAGAATGCACCGTTGTAAATAGACATGAGTGGAGACAGTCTGGTTTGATAGAAATACATCTTGCAGTCATTGTGGTGGGTTAAGCCATAGAACTTTCTAAAGGGATAGATATTCACTTTTCTGGCATGTAAACTTTGTTTCTCTGAAAAATGAACTGAAAGAAATGCAGAAAATAAATCCCCAGAAACCTCTCTTTGGCTCCTTTTATTCATTTCTTTGAAATTCAGTGTAGTAAATATTGCTCATGACTTGTAGAACAAATAAAATGCACAGTAACTTGAAACTCTGCCCACCATTAAGTCTTTTTTTTCCTAGTAATTTTGTGTGTCAACTCAGACAAACTGATGGCTTGTCCCATTGAGGAGAAAAAGACAAATAAAGGGAAAGGACAATTAACCTTCCTAACCAACCTGCAAAATAAAATAGTCATGGAAACTAGGGTTCTTAGTTAGCCAAAGGCCATTAAAAATGAGTTTATGAAAGGCCACTTGAAAATTTGGATTGTCAACACATATGAATTTTTACATTGTCCAAGGTAGATGACAAATTAATCTCCCTAATTAGGATCAAATTAGAATTTGAACTTATATCAAATTCCTTGGGAAGAGTTAGATAAGAGTTAATGGTTTTGTTGTATCCTAGAGAACAGTGTTCAGATTTTGATGTGCAATGTTTTAAAGACAGATTTGAATGAATGGGTTACTATCAATCATGGTGGACTGCTTATGCTTAGAATAATTCTACACTTTCTGCCTGCCACATCTTTGAATATATTTCCCCTAGTCCACATTGTCTTACTCTTGCTCTCTCCCTGATTTCTGCAGTCTGAACTGTGTTGTTTTTGTTGTGCTAAGTCTGGGATTTCTTCAACGGTGGGAGAGAGAAGCTAGGGAGGAGACTTGAATTTGGATCTGAATCCATTCTGGGTCTTGGTGGTGGGGTCAGAAGGACAGATCCAACTGCAAGTGCTGGGAAGTAGGTAAGTGTGACAAGTTAAACATGATACCTAGTGAGGAGGGTAACTAAAAGATGATAGTCCATGAAACAGGGCTAGGAAGGTACTCACCAGGCCTAGCCTTCCACGGCAAGGGCAGCCATCACTAATCGATCATGACATCCTGTGCTCTAGAACCTGGACAAGGCATTGGACTTCTTTTCAACAAAGTATTCTAGGCAGCCAGTACACTTAAATGAACTGATATTTGTGGTCTAAATGGGTGACCTGTCTGGAGGATAGGAAATCACAGAGCAGTTAAACAGGCCATTGGCATTGTTGATGCAGGCTTTTAGCTACTAACTGGCCTGGGACTCTAGTCCTCTGTAGTGACAAGCAAAAACAAGGCACTCAGTTGTTAAGGAACTGGGATGTGGGCAGATTACCAGGATGAGGAACAGGACAGAGTTCTAGAGCTGGACTATCCAGTGAGGACTAGGGCTCAAGAAGAAAGACAAGTCCTGTTATCAGGACTGGGGAGTGAAGTTGAAGCTGGGTTAACTGCAAGGAGAGCTTGTTGCTGTTTCCTGGAGTAATGGGCCTGAAAGGGGAGAGAAACAACAGTCTTCATTGGGTACCTGCTATGTGCCAGGGACTGTTCGTTGCTTTACAGACTTGATTTTATTTCAGAGGCAGCTTCTATAATCCCTTCTGCCTGAGAGGAGATTTATTCCTGGCCTGGATCTAGGCCAAGCTGCAGAGGCCTAGTGCCAGGCGAGAACCATCGCTTGCCACCTACTTTCTTACTACTTGTCTTTTTAAATCCCCAACTGGATTTTAAACTCTTGAGGGAAGACACTGGGCCTGCTGCTTCTTTGTGTTCTCCTCAGGGTCCTGCTTGCTTAGGTACTCAGTAAATATTTGTTAATTGGTTGCTGTATCCTGGCGTATGCAGCATCTGCTTTAGAAGAAACATATTTCTGGGGACTGTGTCTCAAAGTGGAGCTCTGTGAGGCCAAATCCTGATGGTCCTTACACTGTGGATTTGTGTGGTCATTGAATGAACAGGTAAAAACAGTAAGAAGTGAAGTCTAGATCTAAATATGTTGTAACTGGTTGGACAGAATTCACCCAACAGGATGCTCTCCACACTGAACCTCTGTGTGAGGAAGAGCCTGGGCTGAAAACTATGAAAGCCATGAAGGGAAACACAGTACAGAATTCATACAACCTCTTTAGGATGGGACTTCATGAGCCCCTGATGTGTCCTTCACATCCCCTGTTTACCTCAGTGTGCCTTTCATGTGGTCTGAAATTCCCATAGTGCTTACCTGCATCTTTGAGTCGAGTCCATGAGAGTGTATGTTAAAATACAGTCAGTGTCTGGAAGATTTAAATTAAACCAATATCAGTCCTCTGTTTTGCAAAACCAAGATTATGATACTTTTTCAGTTAGGGCTGTCAGGTTAAGCTTGATATGGCAAAATAATTTGAGAGGAAATTTGTGTCCAAATTAAAAATAACCCTGAAAGGGGCTGGCCCAGTGGCACAAGAGGTTAAGTGTGCGTGCTCCGCTGCAGCAGCCCAGAGTTTGCCGGTTTGGATCCCGGCAGCGCAACGACGCGCTGCTTATCAGGCCGTGCTGTGGTGGCATCCCATATAAAGTAGAGGAAGATGGGCATGGGTGTTAGCGCAGGGCCCGTCTTCCTCAGCAAAAAAAGAGGAGGATTGGCAGATGTTAGCTCAGGGCTGATCTTCCTCATAGAAAAAAAAAAATAATAACACTGAAAGACAGACCCAATCACCATTTCTCCACACAGGCCACCACTGTTTAGGTATTCATGGTGGATGCTGAGACGTGTAGGTGAAATTACATGGGCTTTGGGGTTAGATGGTACTTTTACTCTGTCACTTACTTATTTGGGCAAGGTAGTAAACCTCTCTGATTCTCAGTTACTTCATCTCTAAAATGGGGCTAACAATGCCTGCATGCATGATTTTTATAAACATTTAAGAGAATGCTCACAAACTCTGTAGCAGGTAGTAGAAGCCCAATAAAGTATGGATGTTATTACTAAACATTGATTGGTTTTTGGAAAGTAGAAGATGAACCCATTCTTATCTGTTTTTATTCTTTTCTGACTTTTCCTTTATCCAATAAACAAACCAACAAACCAACAAAATAAAAAGTCACTGTGATGCATTGCTTTTTTTTTGTTTGTCTCTTTATTCATTGGATATGCAAGTATTTGTCATTTATTATTTTATCACTCAGGCAACATATACCATAATATTTGTGCAAATGCAAATGTTAAAGTACATGCCTATAGTTGGAGCATTTTATACAAACCATTAGGGAATTTACAGTCGAGAGACAACGGCAAGGTGTGTGATCTACAGATGCTATTGAAAGAAGCAAACGTGGATTCCAAAATGGAAATATTGAAGATGTCTCCCTACCACACCCCCATCCTTGCCATGTCCTTCCTCCAACATTATAGTTTTGGGTATTTGTTCTAGCTTTCAGTCATCTTTCAATCCTAAGTGATATTCTTATTTAGGAGCTGTCTCTCATATCTCTTAGGCAACCATGGCAAATCAGAGTCTAAGGCCATTCTAACCTAGTACCATCTTGGTACACATTTTTAACTTAAAGAAAAACATAAATTCATGTTAAAAGGGAGCCTGCTATATTGTGTGTGTGTGTGTGTGTGTGTGTGTGTGTGTGTGGCCCTTGTCACTATAGAACTGTTTAATATTCTGCAAAAATATTTTTACAAGCTCAGTTCCAGTTACTATAATCACGACAATAATTTTTCACACCCTGGCACCTATTAAATTAGCAACCAAGTTCTTTTCTTGAGCCATTATTCAAATGGATTCTGTCTGCATTCAAATTAATCTCAAGATCATAGAAATTAACATTGGGAAAGGTACATTAAATCACCTAGTCCATTTCTTTGATAGGGGAGAATTGATCTTTACTTCGTGATCTCCAGTGCTTTGTCCACTCTGTTTTAAATGTCTTGAATAAGTGTTATTCTGATTCTGGGTGGTCATCTCATCAAATTCCAGAGGAAATTCTTTTTCACAGCCTACTGGAGTATATATGTATTTTCTGATGCTGTGAAATTTGCCGGTGCTCAGAGCCACCAGGAATCAGGCAATGAATTTTCCAGAGGAGTGAGTGTGTGTGTGTGTGTGTGTGTGTGTGTGTGTGTGTGTCTGCGCGCGCGCGTTAAAGAGGATTGAGTAGGTCATGTGACGGAGAGAAAAAGACAAAAAGAGGGCAACTTGAGAAGGATGATACATTTGATTACATTTGAGATTTGAGAGTTGCTTGCTTTCATTTTGTAATACCCTGAGTGGCTTGGGGAATTGAGGAGGAAAGTAGGCATAATCACTGAGCCCAGAGAGAGGCAATGAAAAATATGGGTGAGTCCGATGCCAATTTGAGTAATAATTATGACATTTTTATGAGGTCAAATATCTAAAAGCCAACTGAAAAATTCTTTAACTTAAGGTTATACTTTATTAATCTTACCTATGGATAGTTGAAGTTATGGGCTCTAAAGGAGAAAGTCAGAGTCTAGGCATTCTAATGTTGGCTATTTGTCTGTCTTTATAATTCAGTTGCAGCATTCCAATTAGTTGGATAGATAGGTAGATAGACAGATAGACAAATAGATAGACAGATAGGTAGAATAGGCATCTGTATTCACCATCCAGCTCAAGAAACAGAATGTTATTAGTACCATGAATCCTTTTTTGATTGTTGTTCTATTTAATTCAAATGTTCTCTGTTTTCTTATTTATAAAATGAGGTAAACAGAAGGCATGAATCAAACACTTCGTAAATGTTAGGGCACAACAAAGATAAAACAAATTTTATGATCTTATTACAACATATTCGTTATTCAAATTAAATGTTTACTAGAAGACAAAGGAGTTGGAGCCCTAGAGCTGACATGACAAGCAGGAGGACCCTTTCTTTCAGAATCTCGTGGAATATAAGGATCATAAAGGACTTTAAACTCATTCACCCTCTGTTGTGCTGCTTGAATCCCCACTTTAACATCCAGGACAAGTATTTGTTCAACTCTTGCTTGAATACCTTCTGTGGTGAAAAAAATCATTAGCACTCAAGACTTTGGTAATAATGGTTTGAATGTTCTTATTTCCATTGAGACCCAAACTCTGCCTCTTCAACACTTCCATCCATGGATCCTACACTTAAGGGCTGTACAGAACTAATCTAATCTCTTATAACAGCTCTTCACACATTTGAACACAGTTGTCATTGTCCCTTGCCTCAACCCTCTAAGTACTCCTGCCCCCAGCTTCTTTCTAAGCTAATTCACTCTTTCCCAGACAGCATCACTCCCTCTGCTTGGTTTGTACATGACTGTCTTAAGTGGTGGCTCCAGGCAAATCCATTCTTCACAGTCTTCCTGAAATACATTCCTTCAGTGCCTGGGACGTTACAGAGGCTTAACATATATTTGCTAAATGGATGAGTCTGGCCAATTCTGCAGCATATTTACCTAGTACTGTAAACCTTAGTCTAGAGAAACAAATTTTCTTCAATACCTCCCATATCATTCTCTTCCCAAGGCTAAGTCCTCATTAGAAGAAAAGGTGGAAATACCACCTTTGCTTCCAAATCCTCACCCTCTCAGGAACTGATCCATCCTTTTAGATAAGACGAAAACACAGCAAGAATTACTTCAAGCCCTCCTCTCCTCCACCTACTCTTCAAAAAAAGGGAAACCAGCTTGCATTTAACGTATACAGAATTCTTTCAATTGCCAGATAAAATGTATTGAGTCTGTACTATGTGCAAACTGCAGAACCCTCCTATAATGTCTAGAGGACTTGGCATAGATTTTACAGCAGTGGCATGGTGGTGTTAGACCACTGCTGGTGTAAGTGAAGTCCTTGTGCGAAGTAGGAAAAGGACCCCCCTCTGGTGGGCCCTGGGAAAGCCCTTCCTGTCCTCCCGGCAGCCCCACTCCCTTCTCCACCAGACGCCTTTGTGGGCTCACTCTGTCAGACAAACCAGCACATCAGGTGACTGATAGTATCATGGAAGGACTCTCGGAAACGCTTGTTGGTTAAAGGATGATGTTATGAAACAAACCAAATGCTCATAATTACTTTAAGGGGAATGAGCCAAATGAGTTTGTTTAGATTTGGCTATGCCTGCAAACCAAGTCTACTTTGCTCAGACGTGCAGTTTTACATTGAAAAATATTCACAGAGCCCTTAAGCATGAGGAAAGCTTGTAATTGGAAAGTGGACCGGCTGTAGTTCCTGATGCTGTTGAGTCCACCGTCTAAGGGATCACTGGCCTGGCCTATTAAGTGGTGCTGCACAGACAGAAGGTGGAGGAACCACCCCAGAGGTTGCCTGCTGCTTGATGGTCGCAACTCTCAAGCCCAGATATTTGTTTGGTGATGAAAAGCTGAGCTCATAAGGAAGTGGAGAGTGCTGGGAGAAAGAATTAGCACGTCCCTCCCAGGGAGGCCAAATGTTAGATCAATCATGTCTTCCAGCCACTGCAGTGGCTGCAGGGAATGAGATGTTAATTTATGCTCATTGCCATCAGGAGCCTGGGAAGTGAGTTCTATAATCTGTCTCATTCTCAGCCAAAATAGCTGCTGCTCTGTAACCTTTGGGCTCCAGTCAGGTGCAAACCCCTCCACTGCAGTGGCCACCTATGGGATCAGCAGGCCAGGCTCTACCTCCTAATTTTCTTCTGCCTCCCTGCACTCCTCACTATTTCTTCCTTCCTTTCTCCTATATAAGACTGAGTTGCCCTGGTGATAGGACAGGAAGGAAAACTTTGCATCCACATAGAGCAATTGGTGACTGACTGAAAAGGCTTTTCTACAACCAGCAGGGAAACAGTGATGTGTGTGAAAATGAAATAGGTTTATTTCGTGTGGTTTTGAAGAGGCATTTGGAACCATGGAAAATAACACCCGGCTTTACAGTATTGGGAAGTTGACCTTGCAGTTTGTTTATGATTTTTTTCCCCAAGAAAAGCCTACAATCTGCCTTTTTTGGGGAGGGGCATGGAGAAGAGGTAATGAAACCATCAGCAAGAAAACCAGAATTAACCCTCTAGCAGTATGAATAATTGGAAGTTCTTAAATGGAAATCGGCATGGTTGCAGATGACATAACGTTTGTTGATGTAAAATGGGATGTCCCCAGGGGCAAAGATAGCTTTAATTGTTGCTATGCGAGAGCTTTTATGAACCCAGGAATAAGCTGTATTTTGTAGTATCTTTGTGGCAGGTGCCCTGGATAGCAACACAGATACATTTAATAAAGTTCTCTTTGCAGACAGAGCTAGAAGACTCACAGGGCAGTGCTTTGTACTGCATTGCAAGTGTAATATACCGAAGTTAATTTCCATTTGCTTTCTGTTTGTGTTGTCACATATAGGACACTGTGTAGGATTTGGCCATGTAATTGCCTCTGATGAAATTCTCTATTCATTTTCTGATTCATTTCCTCATCTCTGTGAGTGTTTCTTACTCGGAGGTGCTGGGAAAGATTACCTGATTGGACTTTTGGAGAGGAGGATGGGAGGTATTCTTGGTCTGGTGTGTGGAAAGGTCAGACTGAGCAGACTAGGTGATGGGATTTCTTCTGGTGGACCTCTTATGCTGATGGCCTCTGTCATCCTCCAAGAGCCTGGGAAATGTTGTGGCTCTGGGTCATGGAGCAGAAGTTTGTGCCATTATTTCCGAGGCTGGTTCGTTCTTGATGTTAACCTGCATGGTTAACCGATTCTTCACAGAATTACAGATGAAAAAGCCCAGCCTCCAGGGGCTATCTCTGCAGAGTGTCCAAATTCATATTCGCTAATTTCTTAGCCTTCTGCAGACCATGTCTCAGTAGAAATCATCTTTGAGCATAGTGTATCCATTTTAAGACTGTGCACTTGTCTTCACAGTAAGATGTTTTACACATTCCTGGATTGTGAGAAGTACAGCCTACTTGCATGGCTGCACCCTGGGCGTAGGCTTCCGTGAGGACTGGACCATCTCTGAGGCCTGAACACCATGCATTTCACTTTTACCCGCTCTCTTTGCATTGCTTTAAATCTCACCATGTTGGCTCTTGATCTCACTGAGATGGCTATGCTCTGCACTTCCTGCCACTGTGGTCTCCACTGCTTGCTCTATCCAACAGTTTATGGCTTATCCTTTCGTTCAACACTCTTCTAAAAACAGGCAAAGAAATCCCTATCCTGATTGAGCTTATATTCTACTTTGGAGAGAGAGAGTTAAAAATAAATCAATAAAAAAGGAAAACAAATAACATAAATATATATCTGTGACCATATATGGGAGTGCCGGTGGCAGGGTTAGATCTTGTGATACTGTGCTGCCCCTCTTCCCTTGCTGAAGAACTCGACTGAGAACCTACCACTTTCTTTCTGTGTAGCCACAGAACTAGCCTCCCTTATCCCTTTGGGAGTTCTATCATGACCCCTGTAGAAATTGAGTAAAGGGGGAAATTGTGCTGCAGATGGAGAGCTGCTTCACTAATGGCACGGAAATAGCCCAAGTACAGTAATCTGAAAATCTGGGGCTTTGACTTCAAGTCTAAGTGTTTGGTTTGGGTTGATTTACCTAATTAATTGTAGCACTGATATGTTGTGCTTGATACTACTTACTTCCAAAAGAAATGGATGTACATATAAAAAAATAATACACATGGTGCTTGGCTGTTTACATAAAACGTTCTTACAAACGCAATCTCATTTCAGCCTCGTGAGTCTTAGCAGGCAGGCAGAGCAGGTAGCATTCTCCCCATGACAATATCATACCCATAAATTTCAGTCCTACTGTGTTTCCATGAGCAAGTTACTTAAATTCACCAAGCCTATTTCTTCATCTCTAAAATGGGGATAATACTTACCTTGTACAGTTTTGGTGAGGTTTTAATGAAAAAATGTAGGTAAAGTACCTATAGTGCCTGACACATCCTAGGGATCTAAATGACAGCTACTGTTAGAATTATGACAATTCACAGTTGGGGAAACTGAGGCTCACAGAGGAAAGCAACTTGCCCAAGGCTGTTAATAAGGGTCTGGAGCCCGGATTCGGAGGCTGTTGCTTTCCCACTGTAGCACCAGGGTCTGTGAGTCTGTCATGTAGTGGTTAGGAAACTCTGTGCAACATCCATGTTAAATTTCAGACAAATGACCTTTTATGCTCACCAAATAATTAGTGCAGTTGATCTTGTGACACAGTGCTCATTTCAGGGGGAAATGAAATCTGTAGTCAGAGATAATGATTTTTAGGATCTGGTGGTCCCTTGAGGTCCTGAAGCCTCATCATGGACTTGGGGGAAGAAGACACTAGGAGAAAGTGAGACAGAGAGTGAGAGAGCTCCTGCTGAACTGGGAGGTGAGGAAAGGGGCCTGATGCCTTTTCAGTTCCCTGGGGAGCTTCATTTACCTGCTCCCAGAGGATGTTTTTCTAAGCAAGAGGGTCTTCCATCTGAAGTGTCCAGATGGATTGATTCCCTAAGTGTGAATGATTGAGATGTATTCCCCTGGGCTCCTCCTCGAAAAAATTATTGGGCTAGCCATACTGCTGGACCAAAATTGACATTAAGAAGCATTCAAAAACAACTGTACCCATGAGATTTTATCTCTCTTCAGACAAGACTATTTTCTGCAATAGACAGAGCGTATATGGGTATAAAAAAATAAGGTTTAAATATCCTGTATTTCAAATAATCAGTCCATTTTATAGAGCTCTATTATTTATGGACTACTTGTACAAACATGACCTCATTTGAACCAAGCAACAATTTAGCCAAGTAGAAGGGCAGATGTTCTTCTGCCTGCTTTAGTGGTGGGGGCTAAGACCCAGGGAGCGGCATCCGAGGTTGCAAACTCAACCCTAAAACATGTCTGTGGGGTCAGTGTGGCTTGTCCCTTATTCATAATGTTGTTTATAAAGACATTAAGCTCCTAAGGGGCAGAGTGAGGCCTAGATCCTATATCTCTGTCTGTACATTCAGTGCTCTTTCTACAGAATCTCCTCACGTGTTTATCTTAAGTCCCTTGGGTTTCTATGAATAATAACAATAGCTAATATTTATTGAGAATTTCACAATTGCCAGACCCTGCTCTCCCACCTGTCATGCATTCGTTCATTTAAATCTCACAACAACCCTACGAGGTGGGTACCATATTGCACCACATTGCAGATGAGGACAGTGAAGCCTTGAGAGGGGAAGTAACCTGCCCAGCACCCTCACATAGCCCAGAAGCAGAGGAGCCAGGCCATGGAAAGCAGGCAGTCTGGCTCTAGAACGGATGGTGTATGCTTTTAACCACTGCGTGGTGGTAGAACACTGACTCATTCTGTGAAAATTGAAAAACAAACAAAAATTTGTTAACCTGAGTCACAGGCACAATGTCCTCAAATTATAAAAACATACTGTTTTTGAGTAATCTCTTTATGATCTAAAAGGCAAAGTAAAGACCAAGCACCTTTCTCAGGACCCCAGCTGGCTCCCCATGCATTGGCAAGGCTGGGGTCTGGAAGTCTGGACCCTCCGTCGGCAGGAGAAGCCTTACGTAGCTGGAAGGGAAGGGGGAGAGACAGCCTGAGAGGCACATGCCTCTGTTTTTGGTAGGAAATGGAATGAAAGGTAAAATTGATGTATGTCCTCAAGTTAATTTGCGTATTTTCATATCTTTCCCCTCTTGATCAATTTCCACTTTGCTTTTAAATAAGTTAAAAAAAAATGGTTCCACCACTTATTTGCTGTAATTAGGGGTGTGGCCTGGTCTCCCTGTGGCCGTTTCCCCCTCCATAATTATAGACCTACATCAGGAATAATGTGAGGAATAAATGAGCGTATGCAAAGCACTTAGCATAGTTCCTGGCATATCCATTATAAAGACTCAATAAGTGTTGGCTGTCGTCATTATTGTTTTAAAAAGTGATGGTAAAATCTTATGACTGGTATGTTTCAACATGGTCCAAGTTAGAAACACATATACTGATCACTTGGGTTAGAGATTTATTTTGTTCTAATTTAAAAATATAAAGAACACATTTATGGAGCCTTGCTGTACATCAGGCCCTCTGCTGGCAGTTCACATACCCTTCACTGACTTGATCCTGGTGTCAAGCCCATGAGATAGGTAGGGCAGAAACTAATATTATTCCCATTTGGTGTATGTGGAACCTGAGGTTCAGAGAGAATAAGTGATTCTCAAAGTCATTCAGCTAATAAAAGGCAAATCAGAACTAAAATCCAGGTTTTCTGACTCAAAACCCAATGCTTTCTCCACAATACCACATGTCGCTCTCCCCTGACCCGCTTTTGCTCATCTCTGCTGATTACCACGCTTTCCCTGAGTTCCGGCTTGGCGTGGGGGCAACCCCTATTCCTTTGCTTGCAGTCTTCAGGATCTGCTTTCACTTTCCTTGCTTTACAGAGATTTTTAATGCTTAAAAAAAAAGTTTATTTCTTTTACATTTAAAATCTCCTGTCTCTCAATTTCCCAAATCTAAAATTCAATGTCCTACATTATATATCTCTTTAAAGAATTGGATGATGGCTCTATTGAGTAATCTTCAGGGCTTATGCTGAATAACTTGAAAATGATCACATTCAAGAGGAAAGTAAATTCAGAGCTGGTGGCTGTACCACCTATGAGAAAGACTCCGAGTACCATATGTGTGTTTCAATTAATGAATGAAAATTTGCCAGTTGTTCAGCTGATTGTAGCAGAAGAGTCAATGGGATAATGTTTGTTTACAAAATGAAAACCTAGTTTTGCAAAACTTAGTTTTGTTTGGTCTTTGGCGTGGTTTTAATTTCATTCTTGCCTTTTCCTCTTCTCTGGGGCACTGCTCCATCCACTGTAATTCCCATTGTCTTAATTTCTCTGACAGTCCACTTGAATGAATACTGCAGAACCCCGAATAGGCCCAGCAACAGTCACGGCTTAGGTGCCCTAGACTGTGCTGTGTGCTGCGTAAGGTTACACTGGCTGCAGAAATGCAACAGCATAAAGGGGACTCCATGTCAATTGGGTCCTGAGTGGGAAGGGTTAACCCCCTTACATCCCCTTGCCATAGGCTAAAGTCAGAGAATTATTTAGTAATCTGGACAGTTTCTAGTCTTTTCCCAAGCAGAGAAAATGGTAAAGATCAGATACGTGAGTGAGTCATTCATATATTCGTCCATTCATCAAAAAGTTATCGAGGCTTCCTATGTGTTTCTCTCTAGAATGTACACTCCCAATACCCAGCATGGTGCCTTACATGATAAATTTCTGTTGAATCAATAAGTAAATGAATGAATGAGTGAAGGAAAAACACTGTGCTATGGAAGCATGTCAGAGGGAGACTTCATTCCTCAGAGAAGACTCCAGGAGGAAGAGATATATAAGAAGAGACTTGAAGGATGAGTAGGCGTTAGTCATGCAGTAAAGCATGACTTTACTGCATGTTTGTTTGAGGACCTGAATCCAGCAGTACAGTATTCTCCAGAGTACCCATCATAAGAGACAGAAGGTGGCAGGGATGGGCACAGCCAAGCAGAGAGAGAAAATCCAGAATAAGAGATACCAGCAACACAAGAATAGAACTGGACGTAGGGAAAGAGGTAGCTTGATCTATTTTTTGTTTATTCAACAAATACTTACTAGCACCATTCTATGTACTTTATAAATTTGTCCTCATAACAAAACTATTATTGCCATTTTACAGATGGGAAACTGAGGCACAAAGAAGTTAAATAACTTACCCAAGGTCATGTGGTAAATGGTAGATAGAGCCAGGATCCAACCCAGGCAGCCCAGCTTCAGGGCCTGTTTTCTTAATCCCATCACCATGCTGATTCTTGTTGCTGAGCGGAAAAGATGATCAGAGACTTGGTCTTTCAAGGCAGGAGGGGCACAGCCACACCTGGACTCCTCGAGGCTCTTTATCCAAGGGCAAGGAGGCTTCCTCTACTGAAACAGATAGACACTATGCTTTGTGATACTACAGTAACCTACCTTGCTGTTGCGTTTAAAGAGGAAAATGTTCTTTTTAACTTTTTCTGACCATTGCTGTTGTATGTGAAAAGGAGGAATAAGTAGAGAGAGAGGGAGACTCAGTATATAAATGGGAGGAATTCTAGTTCAGCGTTTTGGGTATTCAGCACAACTCTGTTCATTCCCAGAAGGTGATTTCTGCTGAAGCTTGCTCCTGTGGGCCCAAATCTGCTTATTACTAAGTCTGGACTGTTAGTTTTGCTCCACATTGTTTCAGACACAATAAGAATCTCCAAATAATTTTTTTTTATTGTATTGTGGTAAGAACACAACATGAGATCTGCCCTCTTAAATTTTTAGGTGTACAGTACAGTATTGTTAACGACAGGTACAATGTTATACAGCAGATCTCTGGAACTTGTTCGTCTTATATAACTGACACTTTGTACCCATTGAACAGCATCTCCCCATTTCTCCTGCCCCTGGGCCCTGACAACCACTATCCAGATAATTTTCAAGTGTCTGAAATGGTGGTGAGCTGATGCAGAGATAATTTGAAATTTCCTTCCCAAAATTACCTACGCAAAAGCTTGATGGACATATTTGCAAAGTTTTAACAGACATAGTTGTAATTATTACCCCAAAATAAAGAGTTTGCCTATTTCTGACATGTCTAGAAAAGTATTAAAACAATATCTATGTTTAGATAAAAAAACTGGTGGCCGATTTCTCGTATACATTTTTCCACATGGAGCTCATCTGATATCCTCCGTTCCCCGGTGAGTGTAATGCCTATGACGGGTCAGAAGGAATTCCGTGGAAGGCCAGTATGGACAAGATTCGTAAGATGAGGCCATTGAATGAGCACTGTGATTCAGATTTGCTAGGCTGATTGACAGAAGTGACTTTTGGTGAAAACAGCATGTAGCTATTGTTTCCAATAGATTTTGCTTCTAACCTGTATTTAGTGAGTACTCGCCACAGCCAATTGTATATTGGCTTCTGGACCCAGGAGCTCAAGCTCATTTTTCTCTCCCTAAAAGCACTATCATTTCTGGAGGGCAATGCGTGTTAGAAACCTGTTCCTGGGGCTGCTTTGTCAGGAGAGGGAGATATAGTAAGAGGCTGTCGGGAACAAACAAAGACATCCTTGACAATGGCGATTTATCTTGCTACCTGCAACATGCCCTTTGGTTTGATAGCTGCCTGGGCTGGCTGGGATTATTTATCTTGAGCGCACACTGATATATGGAAGCGTGCTCCTGGCAGGCTTCCTTCCTTTCTTCCTTCCCTGCGCAGCCAGTCTCCTCCGTTCACTCTTCCATATCAGAGGGCTGTCAGCCAGCGTTGTCCTGGGGAATTAGAGTGGAGGGCAAGTGCCTAGAAATATCTTAGGAGAAATGATCTTCTTTGCAAGCAGGACTTTATCTAGTTTCTTTTTTCCTGTCAGTTAAGCCTCTGGAAATCAGAGATGCCTAAGTGAGTGTCTGGCGGGTATAAGGAATGTAGGACTGTGCTTCTCTCCAGCCATGATCTCTTTTAAGCAGACCCTCCTTCATCTTCTGCCTTCTTAGAGAAAGGCTTCCTTCCTGCTTCTTTCTGCTGCTTGGGCTTGTTCCAGGTGATGCCAGCATGTGACAGTTGAAGGAGAACCTCTGGCAGCAGCTCTCTTCCATTTGCGCCTCCGAAGATGCCGCTCCCTCTGTTAAGAATCTGCCTCCCTCTTACCCCTGACTTCCCCTGGCTAACTCCTGCTGGTTTTTTACACATTCAGCTCAGGCATGACCTCTTCTCAGCATCTCTTGCCCTGTTTCCCATTGTAGACTGTGGTGAGAGTTTTTTAGGGCAATGGAAAGCTGGAGAAAGAGTTACTGTTCAGGGTCCCTGGGCACTGCCTCTATCTTTCCCCACTTCCTAACACAAGTGTGCAGTACACACACACACATACTTTTGCATTCTGCCCCCAAAGAGAATGTAGTCATATCCTTGCTGGTTTAGTTCATAAACAGGTGAGCCCAGTGTCTGTAAATGAAATCAGGCTGGTGAGAAACGGAAGTTATTCTCAAAAGACTTTAGCTGAGAAGAGTTTAATGAAGGGACTATTTCCAGCAGTGTGGGTGAGTTAAGGAACCAACAAGGGCTAAAATACTCAGGGACCAGCGACAGCAGGAAGGGACAAGGCTCAGAATAAAACTTACTGGGGCCTTGAGAGAGATAGAGCTGTGGAAGAGGGCTGACCCACAGGAGATGTGGCTGCAGAGAAATGCAGTCACTGCTGGAAGCCTAGTGAGGCAGGGAGGGAGTGGGGGAAATTCATCCATCCTTCAAGTCAGAGGGGCAGAAGGAATCCGGGATGTTTTTTTTTTCCCCAGTGAGTAAGATTGGCCCTGAGCTAACATCTGTGCCCATCTTCCTCTATTTTGTGTATGGGACGCTGCCACAGCATGGCTTGATGAGTGGTGTGTAAGTCCACGCCTGGGATCCGAACTTGCGAACCCTGGGCCACCGAAGTGGAACACATGAACTTAACCACTATGCCAGCAGGCGGCCCCAAGGAGAACTTTTAAAGAAATAGATTTAGTCAGGAAGGTGTGATGTCAATGTATTCATGTAAAGTTATGAGAAGGGAGGGAGAAGCAAATTATCAGATATGATTAGTGTTTGAGTGTTCCCAGGCTTTAATGAGATGGGATGTGAATTTAATGTTGGGAAACAAAAAATATCAGAAGAGAGAAGTGGAATAGAATGCTTTAGTCATGTCCAGTCCAGCCCTTTAAACCTCTTAGGATGTATTTTGGTCCAGAGTTTTGAGGTTGGAGGCACACATCTCCATATCTCTTGGAGCTTTGTTATGTAAAAAAAGAATTTGCCTCTCTTCGTGAATTTTATGTTGCATTTATTCAAGGTAAGTCACTTTTGAGTGATTTAGAAGGAGAAGCAACAGAGCTCTGTCTGGGTGTGTTTTTAAATTATTATTATTAATAATAATACTGGAAATGTCCTAATTTGCATGACGTTTTTCATGATGTATCAAGTGTTATTAAACACATGCTCTTATTTGTTCTTCTCACTAACTCCTGAGAAGGATGGCTACTGTTGTCTCCATTTTACAGGTGGAAGAACTAAGACTCAGAGAGGCTAAGGGAAATAAGGGAGCCAGGACTAAAGCCAGTTTAGTGTTGGAAAAACCCAAAGTACAGTCCACATGGTGACTGTTCTGCCTGTGGCAGGTATAAAGGTTGAGATGAGAAAGAACGTTGATGAGATGTTTGAATGGAGAATAATGAGAATAATGAATGGAGATATTTGAATCGGGGAGTTCAGTGACTGCCTCCCACCAGAGAGATGGTTGTGGAGTCAGGTCATGTGGTGTGCCTCAGCTCAGGTTGTGTCAATTCTGAGCTTTGATGATGTCCCAGGACAAATGACTTTGCACCAATATTCAATTTAGTGACTTCTTAAATGGTTCTACCTTCTGTTTAAATAGTATTTTTGTGTGTGTGATTATTCTTAAACTGTATCGTTTTAATCACCACAGTTCCTGGGATGTTCATTTCCTTTTGGATTCCTTCAATTACAACATCTCCCTTTAAAAGATAATCACATTTCATACCACTTGATTCCCCAGGCCATTTACCTAGACTCATTGAATGGTAGACCTGGGAAACAGCTTTAAGATCACCAATAGCAACCTCCTCATAATTTTACAAATGAGGAAACTAAGACCTAGAGCGACAAATTGACTTGTCCAACATCGCAAAGCCGGTTAATGTAGCAGATGGCGTGAAATAAGCTGGAGGAGAGAAAGAGGGCAGAGTTGATGTTGAACAGGGAAGATTTCCTATAGAGGTCGATTAAGCTGAGTTTTAAGAGACGTGAAAGTTCTGGTAGTTCTATGGAAAGAGAAGGATTGCTTTCTGGACCAACCAGAATTTCTCCGATCTAGCTGCCAGGTAATGATGGCAGATGCAGCCACAGGGTATTTGTAGCTATGGACCTGTGAGCTCCTTAGTCGTAGCACTTACTGATACACCTTCAACTCAACACTTTGATCCTGAACCAAGGCTGAAAATAGAAATTCATTCTGAAAGGACGTGGCATGTGTAGTAGGCAGAATATTAAGATGGCCCCCGAGATTCCCGTTTCGTTTTGCAAACACTCTTTAAAATACCCTCTCCCTTGAGTATGGACAGGTATATGAATATGATGGATTTCACTCCCATGATTAAGTTACATGACGAAGATGAAGGAATTTTGCAGATGTAATCTCAAATCATTTGATTTTGGGTGAATCAAAAGGAAGATTATCTTGCATGGGCCTGACTTAATCAGGTGAGAGTTATTTAAAAGGGACTGAGATTCAAAGTAAAAGAGATTCTCCTGCTGGCATCTCTGGGGGAAGACCCCCAGCTCCTGATAAGACCACAGCCCCAGCTGACACCTTGAGACCTGGTGAGACCTTGAGCAGAGGACCCAGTTAGGCTGTGCCTAGAGTTCTAATGTACAGAAACTGTGAGATAACTTTTTGTTGTTTAAAAAAATTTTTTTTACCTATCTAGGTGCCACTTTCCTGGAATGTCCCCAAATTCAGGAGCATAAATTCAGGCAAGAACAGCCCCTTGGGGGGTACTTTATTTCCTTTTGGGTTTTAGGGCTGATATGTTTCTTCATAGTATAGCCTATTAATTATGCAGGCCGATAACAGCAGATTTTCAGAGAATTGGCTCATAATAATTTCTGTGAATCATTTTGCAGACAAACAGTTTTCTAGGGAGTCACATCAAGCTTTGTTAGAGGCTTGAAACATTTAATACAGTTTTAATTTTATCATTTAATGATATAAATAAAGTGGAGAAGGCTCTAGGCTTGACATACTTGATATTTAAATCTAACTTCTCAAAACAATTTACTAGGCAAGAAAAGTATTTCCTATGCTTTCTCAGGTTTACCTGGATATTGTTATAGGATAGTAATGAGCATCCCTAGAAGGGGCAAAACGCATATTTGAAGTTGCATTTTTATTTTCTGTTTCGTTGAAATAGATTCTTTAGGTCAAAAACCTTTCAACTTACTTTTTCTCTGTGCTGGCCATACATTTAGCCATAGTTACCATAAGAATTATGATTTGGGAAATATTTATGTGGAAATATACCATCATTGAATACATCAGAGGCTTTTTTGTGCTATTCTGAAAGTCAGTTGGGAGCTCAATTTAGAGAAGTACTGGTTTTTAGGAACTGAAATTCATGCCATTCATTCAGTTTACTGCATATTAATCACTTACTTGGAAGTTTAACCATTTCAGATCTTTTTGTTTATCTAAAAATGACTGAGAATATTTGTGTGCTGATGCTGGAAATATTTTTCATCAGTCTAATCAGATATTTTAATCAGCAAGTATTAAAAAAACACAAAGTATTGACTTTGTGTGAGTTTTTTTTCATACTAGGAGATGGGTAAGGATTGCAAGAGTCTCAGTCTTGGCGGTACTATCAAGTTTAGGAGATCGTGATCTGTCTATGTATCTACTCTCAAGCAGCATTTGCTCTCCCAATCATCAGTGACAAGGATGAGCTGTAGAAATGGGGTCTATTGTTTTCTCATCAGATTCCCCAGGGAGCTGGGGAACATAGGCACAGACTGTCATATATGCCTGAGTGATGGAGAGCCCACACAATCCCAATGGGAAGATTGTGGCAGAGCTGTACCCCCAAATTCATGTGCCCCCTTCTGTAGTACCTAGTTGTCCCTGGTAAATAGCTACCCAGCTGGGGCTAAATTTCCCAGTCCTTTTTGCATCTAGGTGTGGCCATGTAACTATTGCTTGCTAACGGAATGTGAATGGAAATGATGTGTGTCATTTCCTGGCCATGGTGTTTAAGAAGCAGGGATGCTTCCTCCACGTTCTTTCTTTTGTCCTCTACTGGCTGGATGCTGATGACTACACTTGGGCGTGGTGGAGCCACAAGATGGAACCATTGTGAAGAGGAGTGCAACCTGTCCACTAGGAACATCTACCTGTGTTCTTATCTAAGCAAGAAATAAATTTTTATTGTGTTTGAGCTTTTGTATATCTGTAGGTGTATTTGTTATATCAACGTTACCCTGTTATAGGAAATAGATTCTGTTGGGTAGGCTTCTGATCTTCCTCTATACTTATTGTATCTTTGAAATCCTTCGTCAGTCTGAACTTACAGCAGAAAGAGAAGACTAGTCTACATTTCCTGTGCTTATCACATCCACAGGAGGACATAAACATATGATTGAAAAATTGACACTCCCCAGATTTATGAATCATCTTCCTAAATTCTTCTCCCAAATTTTTAGCCTGTTGAAAGACAGTATGGCATGGTGATTAAGTGTGTAGTCTATGGAGCCAGAATGCCTGGGTGTAAATATTGCCTCTGTTGTTTACTATCTCTGTGAGCTTGGGCAAGTTGCTTAACCTTTCTGTGTCTCTGTCTCCTCATCTGCAAAATAGGGGTAATAACACTACCTACCTCAAATGGTTGTTATGAGGATTAAATGAATGAGTGCAGCTAAGAGCTTACAGTGTTTTCTGGCTTGTAGTAAGCACACAATAAATGTCATTTCTTATAATTATTCAGGATCCTTGTTGTTGTGGTTTAGCCCAGGATTTCTAAGGACTTTTGTATTTGTATTTAGTTCTTTCATGCTAGTGTCGGGAGAATCCAAGAAGCTTTTACATGAAGGGCCATGCCATTGTTAATGGCATAGAGACAAATCTAGTATAGTCATGCATTGCTTAATGATGGGGATAGATTCTGAGAAATGAGTCATTTGGTGATTTTGTCGTTGTGTGAACATCATAGAGTGTACTTACACAAACCTAGATGGTATAGTCTACTACACACCTAGGTTATATGGTACTAATCTTATGGGACCACCAAGGTATATGCGGTCTGTCATTGACTGAAACGTTGTTATGCGGCACATGACTGTATTAAATAAAATGAGATATAAACGCTAGCTACCTTATGCGTTAGAAGTTCTAAAAATATGATGATGATGATAGTTTATACTTTATAGTGCTTAATATGTGTCAGGCATTGTTTTAACTTTACGTATATTAGCTCGTTTAATCATCATAGTGACCCAATGAGTACATATTATCATTTGCTGTATTTTACAGGTGAGGAAATTGAGGGACAGTCATGTTCAATTACTCACCCCAGGTCACACAACTAGTAAGTGGAAGAGTTACTGCTTCAAATCCAGGCAGTCTGGCTGCAGAGGCCATGTGTGGTGAACTCCTATTCACCTTTAACACCTGGTCTAGGGGCCCCTCTTCTGTGAAGCCTTTCCTCGTCTTTTCAGGAGGTTGTTCACTGCTTTCTATGCCAGCCACCACTCTGTCTTGGACTGGTTTGATTGCAGTTGGAACCATGCTGTGTTGTAGTTATTTGTTCATGTTTCTGTGAGATCTTTGTGCACATAGACTAGAAGTTCTAAATTTGAAGGTGCCTATGTATTGCCTGGGAAATCTTGTTAAAATGCAGATTCCAATTCAGTAGGTGTAATGGTTAATTTTATGTGTCAACTTGACTGGGTGCCCAGATATGTGGTCAAACATTATTTCTTGGTGTGTCTGTGAGAGTGTTTTTGGATGAGATTAACGTTTAAATCGGTGGACTGAGTGAAGCAGATTGCCCTCCCTAATGTGTGTGGGCCTCATCCAATCAGTTGAAGGCCTGCAGAGAACAAGAAGGCTGACCCTTCCCCAGGTAAGAGAGAATTCCTCCTGCCTGACTACCTTCAAAGTCAGCTTCTTCCTGCCTTTGGACTTGAACTAAAATATCAGCTCTTCTTTAGGCCTGCCAGCCTTGGACTGGAACTACACCATTAGCTCTCCTGGGTCTCCAGCTTGCTGACTTACATTGTAGATCCTGGGACTTGTCAGCCTCCATAATCATGTGAGCCAATTCCTTATAATCTTTTTATGTGTGTGTGTGTGTGTGTGTGTGTGTGTGTGTGTGTGTGTATCTATGTATCTGTCTATATCTATATCCTACTGGTTCTGATTCTCTGGAGAACTCTGAGTAATACAGTAGGTCTGGGGTAGGGGCTGAGATTCTGCATTCTTAACAGGTTTCCAGGTGATGCTGATGCTCCTAGGCAGTGGGGCTCCTAGGCTCCACATTTTGAGAAGCAAAGACAAGACTGCCTCATTCACCTTTTTCTCCTTGGTCTCTAACACAGAGTGGGCACCCAGTGAATTTCTTTTGAATGTTTTAGATGAAGTTTTCTTACCGGGTGAAAGATTCTCTAATAGAAAAGTCAAGGAAATAATCATAAGAAGGAGTGATTTTTAAAACTGTAACTTCAACTTTATTATGGTCCAAATTTGACCTAAATAAAGAGGAGAAAAGAGAAGGGAAAATCAGAAAAACGACAGATTGTAGGAGCTAAACATCTAGGAAATGAGAAGTAAGATTAATGAGACTGAGTGGGACCAACTCAATCTATCAGTGGTTAAGCATAGAGCAGATGTAATTAGTTTTAGCACTCGTGGTTTTAATAGCATGGATTTGAAACTATGCATTGCCTGTGTATCTAAATGTTATATAACATTTAGTTCCGTGCATTCATGCATCGAAAGTCTTTTTAATCATTTGTAAGGATGATAATGTATCCATGAAGTTTGAGCCTGATAACCTTCAGTTAGTTTCATGGGTCATTATTTTCTGCTATGGAGATGGTGTGGCTCATTGGCTGTGTTTCCTCTTGGAACTTTGTTCCTGAAGTTTGGTTACGCTACAATCAGCTCAACAAATTCAGAGTTTAATTTCTGTATGGCGAGTGTTGACAACATGTTTCATCATTGACTTTGCTTGTTTTCTCCTGATAATTAAGGTTTGTTTACAAGATTTATAAACCTGTGACTTTGAGATTAAAATTACCTAAGGAAGCACATAAAAGATACAAGTGCTAAAACAACAATCAAAGAAAACAATTGGAGTAAGACACACACAGACATACACATACAATCTAAGATACTGTTGATTGTAAGATGTATCATTAAGGTATGTAATGCTAAATTAGAAAAAATGCTGCACTATAATAATTATTATGTTATAATAATGTCATATTATTAGATTATAAAATGCATCTCAATTTGAAAGATGTTAACATGTGAAAAAATTTGCATTTTAGAATTTCTGGAATACATTGTGTACTTATGTATACGTGTGTATGTGTGGATACATAAATAAATGAAGACATGTATTTATTTATAGTTTCCCACTTTGACATAAAGACAACATTAAAAGCTACATCTCTATATGTTAAAGACCAGACTCTTGTCTGAAAGGCTACAGATACTCTATATAGATTGTGCAGAAAAATGTATTTCTTCTGGTTCTCTAGAACTAGAATTAGACCATTAGTGATATTTTTAGGCTTACTTTAAATGTTGAGAATGATTAAAACAGAGTCCCACTGTAATGTTCCTAGGGCTTAAGCTATTTCAGGCTTCAAAAATAATACTTATTTTGACCTGTGAAATTGAGGGTCTTTACTTGACAAAGAAAATTATAATTCAAATAAAAGCTATTTGGTTATTCATATGAAATATAAGCTCTATGATATGTCTTCATGCTTTTTTGATTTTTCCAGGCATTTTAGTACACATCTGCCACTTTTTAAAATCTTATTTGATCTGAGGTCGCACTCAAACTGACCCTGCTAATCAAACCAAATTGCCAAGGCTTTCACTTGCATGACCTTGGTTAAAATTGCAGGGCCAGTTCAGAATTGCTTCATATATACAGAGCTCCCAAAAGTTCAATAATGATCTTTAGTGTATGTGGACTTTGTGACAAGTGGCACTGGACTTTATGTGAGAAACAATTAAAATAGCATCAATACCCACTAATGTCTTGCACCAAGGGATTGGAATTGTGAAAAAGCTATGAACCCCAGGAGCATGATGGATATCATAGGCCAACCACAGTTGTCATGGAAGAGCTAATGATCATTATTTTTCATGTATGAAACTTTCACACTGCCAATAAAACCTTTCAGATCGGTGGACGTGTGTCCCTCAGGAAGCATGTTTAGACATTGTTAAAATCTGTTTTCTCTCTTCCCTCTCCCCAAAGTCCCTTTAAGAGATTGATTTATTTAATGTTGAGCTTTGCTTTATTTCATGTTGCTTTCTGTTTATATCTTGTATTTGGATAAAGAAAGCTAGCTTAGTCACTGCTAAAGCAGGAGATAGAAGAGGAACATTAGGGGGTTACCAAGATTGTAAGACTATAGGGGTCAATAACAATAAAATCTCATTTATAAGGACAGAAGGATCACAAGCATTCTGCCAAATATTATTATTATGCAAAGTGAAGGGTATTTTTTTTTTGTCTTGAAAGAAGAATTCACACTATTTGAGTAATGATAGGAGACAATATACTTGTAGGTAACAGCAATTGAGAGTTTCCTATGAGCTGGGCACTGGCAACAATCCTATAAGGTTGATACTCTTACTAGCCTGGTTTTGCAGATGCAGACACTGAAGCACAGAGGTGTTAGATAACTTGCCAAGTCAAGGTCTTGGCAAGAAACACATTGGGTAATTGGAGGAGAATTATTAAAAGGATTATTCACAAGAGTGTTGGCGGGGTGTAGGGAAACCAACACAGAGTTAGCAATAGTGGGAGCCATTTCTACCCCTAGGATTGAGGGGCTAGGGCACTGGATCCAAAGCTATATGGAGAGGGCTGCCTGACAGGATCTGTGGATTTTGGGAGAGATTTGTTGCCAGGCCCAGAGACTCTGCGGGAAAAGAGCCGGGGAGTAAATACCCAACCTCTCTCTCCTTCTGCCCCTGGATATTCTGCTGGTGCCTTCCATTGGCTGAATCCCACTAGAAGCCAGAGGACAAAAAAAACCCATTGATGCAGGCCCTATGGCTCAGCCTCCTGGGGCACAGAGAAGGATGGAGTGTGATCTGACTCTAGCACCAGTGCTCCTAACCACTGCCTCATGCCGATGGCTTCAGGTCGCCTTCAGAATGAATCTAGGATTAACAAAAATTCCATAGAAATGTCTTAGCAGCCCCAAACCTCATTTATTCGTTCTTTATGATTCACTTAAAGTTTCACTAAACTTCCGTTTCTAGTATTACATAGTTCTGGAAGAACATCTTGTCTGTCTTTCCCTGGATTGCATGAAGTTCAGGTTTATCTTTGGCTCGCAATGACTATGTGTTTTGTTACTTCACCATCCCTGTGTGGAATGTCTTTTATTTTTGGAAGTGCTTCTCCAATAATTATTTTAGTTGAGAAGAAATAAATTCTTATCTTAAAGTGATCTTTAAGCCAGGTGGATTTGGGGAGTGTTTTGCAGTGTCAAGTAATATCTGTTTCCCAAAAAGACGAGAAAATTGCCTTTTAGAGACTGTGTCAAAAAGCCAAATTGTCTGGAGAAAAATAATCCTCCTTGTGAACAGGCAGATAACTGAATAAATGGCTATTTTTATACTGAAATGTAGTTATTTCCATAGATACCTGATTCATAAGGATTAATTATACAGTTGTGTTTTTCAAAATCTATTTGAATTATATATAACAACGATATAATAAACTTCTAACTTATTCAAATACTTCAAATTTTTCTTTCAAAAATTGTTGATAGGCAGTGCCTTAAATAAAGATTAATTTAATAGATTCAGCTTTCCATTTTTATATTCACTTGCTGCAATATACATTTTGGAAATATATTAGAGCTTATTAGTTATAATGACCTTGATTTTTATTTTTTTTATTGTTGAAAAAAGTGTAGTGAAGATTTTATATGAAAAAGTGGGGTATTATTATGATGATGTTTTGACCAGAGCAAGCTATTCTTTGTAGGGAGTAGGGAGCCCCTGGTTACCCAGGAGTCTACATCTGGTTATGTGGTGTGTGGCAGTCACAGGACTTAACATGGCTACTGGTGGCCCTGATGGACAGCCATTTGATGAATATCCTGCTTAATAGTAGTAATAACTAACATTTGTGTACAGCTTTAAAACTTAAAAAGTACTTTTATGTGCATATATTATTTGATCTAATCTTCAACCTTATGAGGAAGTTATTTTCTTATCATCAAATTACAAACAAGGAACCTCAGTGTTCAGTTTCACATGTAGTGGATGTTAAAGCCAGAATCTAAACAAGTTTTCTGACTCCAAAATTTACATCTCTTTCTAATAGTCTAATGCTGGCTTACAAAGTATTGCCAACCCAAGCAACTGACAAGACAGAGCTGAGTCTATTGCTTACCATGGTGGAGGAGAACACCATCTTGACAGAGCCTTGGCAGTGTCTTAGATGGGGAAAGGCAAGGTTGGATTTTATTGAGAATTGGAAGTTTGATTTAAGTTTGATTTAAGGTGGGTCTCTCAATGAAGGGACTTGATTAAGACTGAATAATGATGGCAATATAACAGTTTAGGATTGGTGAAAATAGCAAGATGAGGGGGTCCAAGAGTGTTCATACTTATTGAAGAGTTGATGACCTTTTGGGAAATTCTTGTGATAAACAGTCAAGTTACTTGCCTTGGCAGTGTCTCCTGGGATAGTAAAGTAATGCTAATGAAGACAATGGAATAGTAAAGTCATGTTAATGTAGACAGCTCTGTGTGTGGGTGTGTGCATGTGTGTATGTGTGTGTGAAAGTAGGTAATTCCAAGGTAGTTCCTTAGTGTCTAAGCTGTGTCTGGAGGTAGACGGTTTGGGTTCCCAGGGTCCCCCTTGTGGCCATTCTTCAGCCTGAACTGAAGGATAGATCATTTATGTCTGGGAGTGTGAGCAATCCAGATCTTCACCAGTGTTGAGGTGTCATGTCACAATTGCATATCAAGTAACTGGGGCAGTTGTTTCTACCTTTGTAAGTACCAAGTTTTCCTGCTCTTTTTGCTCGATAATTCTTGTTAGATCATTTGATGGATCAGATGCTGCACAGCAGCATTTAAAACTCTGGAGATCACACATCTGAACACTGTGACACAAATACTAAGAGAAGGATTATGATCAGGTTTTATAATCTGCTCCTCAGCCAGAAGTCGAGAATGCCAGGATTAAACCAAGAGATTAGATCCCATACCAAATGTGAAGGGCCCACAGAACCAGATATGGAGTTACTAGCCACATTACCCAATTTTCTTTGTTTGCTTCCTGGATCTTTTTAGTGCTATTAAAGATCCAAGAGAGGTCTGTAGGGACATTAAGTACAACATTCTTCTTCTAGAAAAGCACATGTCCCCCTCGAGAGGCCGATATTATATCTCAGGCAGCTCTATTCTGAACCACTGTCCGTGCAATTTCTTCTATACTCTTGGTGCCATTGTCTAACTGCAAGTCTCTGAAGCATGGCATCTAGGATTCTTACTTTCCTGGCCTCTGGTAAAGCATGAAGTGAAGAGATTTGAGAAGAGATGAAAGCAATCAAGAATTTCCCTGAGCAGTTAGGATTTTGGTTCTCATATTGGGATCCAATTTTTCTCCACAAACTGATGGGTCAGAATGGGCCCTGGTGACATCAAGGATAACCCTGAAAGCAGACATTAGTTTACCAAAGTTCCTGTTCAATTCTGGGTAGTAGTCAGTAGGCTTTTCTTCCACAAATACAATACCAATCACGAGGGGCTATGCAATGATCTACTTTTGGCCAAAATACTTTTATAGGGTTGTCAAATAGTATTGTAACATTTTGATGCCAGTCATCAGTTACCGTTTAGCATCACAATGAAATTTGAGGAGTCGAGATCATTAGGTAGATCTGAAGCCAAAAACAAAACAAAACATGTCACACTTGTAACATCTGTGAAAGGGAGACAGCTTCCAAATACGTACCAACTTAATAAACCATAACTACCTGTTCAAGTACTGAATACTTTCTCAGAAAATGGAATAATTTTTCCCCTGAGAATTCACTTACTTTCTTTTTTTGTGTGTGTGAGGAAGATCAGCCCTGAGCTAACATCCATGCCAATCCTCCTCTTTTTGCCGAGGAAGACCAGCCCTGAGCTAACATCTATTGCCAATCTTCCTCCTTTTTTTTCCCTTTTTCTCCCCAAAGCCCCAGTAGATAGTTGTATATCATAGTTGCACAGCCTTCTAGTTGCTGTATGTGGGACGCCACCTCAGCATGGCCAGACAAGCGGTGCGTCGGTGCGCGCCCGGGTTCCGAACCCGGGCCGCCAGTAGCGGAGTGCGCGCACATAACCGCTAAGCCATGGGGCGGCCCCTCACTTACTTTCAATTAATTTGGGGCTTTTTGAAATGTGTCAGGTATTGCATATGTTGCAAAAATAATTGTCTGAGACCTTCTTTTTCCTTTTTCATCATACTGGAAATACGTAGTATATCTAGTGAATCTTTCACTTAATGCAAGTTCTGTCATGGCCACTTCTGCTGCTTTTGTGATCCTGAAACGTGCTCCTCTCCCAGCCGCCTTTTGGTTCCTGTGGCAGGAGTGGCTGTCCAAGTGCTTCAGAGTCCTGGAGAATACTTGTGTGGGTCTCTGCCCTGTGAAGCTGTATGGATTTTCATATACATGTTGATAATTATTTGGGAAATGGAATTGACAGTTGGGGAGGGAAAAGAGAGATCCAATGAAGAATACAGAGAGGTATGAGATGTTTCACCATGCAGCATTCAGTCACAAAAAGGAAGTTGAGGTCTTGGGACAGCATTCCTGTCTTTTAGGACATAGCCCACGTGAAGCAATCTATGGAGCCACATCAGAGTTTCTTGCTATATTTTGATGTGGTCTTAGATGAAAGTATCTTGGGCTGAGTTATGGCTAGAGAACTTGTGTATTCAAGTTAATTAAGAAATATCATGAGGGCATATGAAGATTATGCCTTAGCTAACAATCACCACCAGCACCACTACCACCACCACCACCTTAACAACTGTTGTATCTTGTCTGCTGGCTCTCTGCCAGGAAATGTGGTAAATGATTTATAGCATTTTCTCCTTTAACCCTATAGCAACCCTATGAAGTGGCTATTATTAGTACTCTCATTTTACAGATGAAGAAATCAAGGCCCAAAGCTTAGAAATGAGGTTTAGAAAGAGCATAGTCAAGGACATACAAACAGAAATATGGTAGAGCTCATGTTTGAAGACAGATCTCTCTGACTCAGCAAAATATGTTAATAAAATTCCAATTTAAGCATCCAGGTGATTATGGGAGCAGCCCCTATGACACCTGAAAGTGAATCTCAATAACTTGGCATAGTCGGCAGGATCCCTAAAATCATAGCACGTCTACAGTGGTGTCATAGAAGTATCAGGCAGTCTTTTTGGGAAAAGGGAGGTTTTAAATATATAATTGGGGAATTTCCATTTAGTGGCTGAAATTCCTGAAAGTCTTTCAAAGAGCTGATGTCTAAATGGGGATAGATGAAGGACAGTTGTGACCCTAAAGCCAAGTCAAAGCGTTTTGAATCCAGGAAAAGTGGAATCTTCCTTTAGACCTTTGGAATAGACCAGCAAGCAGATTTTGTAGGAAGTGATGGACATACCTCAGTCCTAAGAAATTGCTAGGCAGGTGGGAGTGTAGGTCTCCTGACTGAGACTTATGGTTGGAGAAATCCAAATAGAAGTTTTATAACAGAGTAAGTAGCAGAGGAGGGTATGTATTTTGGAACCTCAGGAATTTTTTCTACTATGGGGGTCTCTGAGCCCTTCTTGTGAAGTTTATGGGGACTGCTCTGACTTAGGAAAAGACCGTCTTGTGAAGAACATGAGGTGGCTTTTACTAGATACTTTCAGAGTCTAGACTTCCTGTATATTTCTTTCCATCATCTTAATAGTTGGGAGGGGGAAACCAAAATAGTGAAAGCGTGGAAATACTGGTCATAGCATTTTGTGTCATCTGTCATTTTAAGAAAACAAAGGTTTTATTATTTGGTACTCATATTACATTTTCTAACTAATTAAACAGGAAAATTAGAAGATCAGTATCTACATTTCAAAGGATCCTGTGCTTTAAGGAAAAGATTCACTGTAGTATTTTTTTACACAGTTATTCCCTGGGCATTAAAATACCCATTTAGGTAGCATTAATTAATTCAAAGTGACTAAAGAGAAAAGGAACATGAATGTGAAGAGTTAGGAGCCACTATCAATTAGAGATTAGTCAGAAACAAAGATAAGCTTCTCTTTAGGCAAAATGTGAGTCAACAGGAAAACTGGGTTTGATTTACAAAACCTCTACTCAGAGACGTAGCTTATCGAGCATCCTGTGCTGGTTTTGTGTGATGCTGTTGCTGACCACCTCTCTTTGTCTTGGTGTTTTTATGTGGTTGATTCCACAAACTTTTGTTGTCAGGAATGGAAAGTCAGCTCTCAGTGGCAGTACTACAAGGATCCCCTCCTTGGTAAGAAGGCTGCCCCTAAGATAGTCATAGATCTATCATATGTTTATATAATTTTAATGCAGCATTCAACATTGACACCCTGTGGAGTAGAAAAATAATTGTGCCTTACCTACGTATAATCTATGTTTATGAAATTTCTGCATAAGATTCTCTATAAACAAGTTCAGTGCTGTGTTTGCAACTTTGTGTTTCTTATATTTAGTCATTGATAAATAATACAGAGGCTATCCATGACCGTATTTCTTTTAATTACAATTATCCCTATTTAGACCATTATAATATGTGACTGTGAATTGAGAAACAGAATTAGTCCCCACATTTTTGAACCTCCTTTTTTTTTAAGTGTCACAAGGGAAGACATGAAAAACGAAAGATAAAGGTGAAATATCCTTAACTGTTTAAAAAATAGTTGAAATAACTAAATATTAAGGCAGGCAGCCATTGATTTACCAAACATTATGTTCAAAAGGTAATCTGCCTGCTTGACTTCTCCGCTGAGACGCCTCACAAGGGTCTCAAAGTATATATCCTAAATGGAACTCTTTATTTTCTTCTCCAAATCCATCCCCCCCTCCAGTTTCCCCCATTTCTACAAATGGCGCCACATCCACCCAGCCATTCATTCCAGAACTCTATGAATTGTTCCTGATACACCTCACATATACTCTGCAAACCAGTCCTGTGGATACATACATACAAGCAAGCCCTATTGATTCTGAAATATCTTGAATCCATCCACTTTATCCACGGATGTTGCCATTTTCTTAGTCCCAAGACATTCTTACTGTTCACCTGTACTATTGCGTTAGTATCCTAACTGGCCTGCTGTCTTCCATTCGTGTCTCCTCCCACTTATTATCCATCCAGAGATAAGAATATTTCAAAAAATATTTATCAGACCATTTTATTCTCCTGGTTATAATTCATCAGTAGCTTCCCATTGTACTTGGAGCAAAATCCAAAATCCTTATAATGGGTTACAAAATCTTGCATGATATGGCTTCTGCCTCCCTCCTCAACTACTTGCTTTCTATTCTTCAGCCAACACTGATCAGTTTCTTGAACACATCTGCACTCTCTGAACACAGAGCACATCTGGGCTCTGCTGCCTCTCTGGATGCCCAGTGTTCACATGGCTCGCTGCTTTCTATCCTGTAGGTCTTGGTTCAACTCTCACCTCTTCAGAGGCCTTGCCTCCTAGGTTTCTCTTGTTATTCTCTTTCTCAGTTTCTTGCTTGTTTCATTTATAACACATAAACACATTGCTTGTTTGTCTGTTGCTTGCTTGCAACACACTGCTTGCCTCCTAGGTTTCTCTCGTTATTCTCTTTCTCAGTTTCTTGCTTGTTTCATTTATAACACGTAAACACATTGCTTGTTTGTCTGTTTGCTTATGTATTTCCCCTTTCCCAACCAGTATGTTAACTCCGTGAGAACAGAGACAATTACTGTTAAACAAGTTCCTTGCTCACTGTCTGTGCACAGTGGGTATTCAGTAAGTAAGTGTTGAGTGAATCATTTTGGAATTCATTGTCCCACAGAAATGTTAAAAATAATAGTTGATTTCCCAGACATAATAAAAAGTCTGTTTATTTCAAGGATGCAATTTATCCATGGCTCTAGGATTAGCAGCTGGAGTTATG
Source organism: Diceros bicornis minor (assembly GCF_020826845.1). Taxonomy (NCBI): domain Eukaryota; kingdom Metazoa; phylum Chordata; class Mammalia; order Perissodactyla; family Rhinocerotidae; genus Diceros; species Diceros bicornis. The sequence continues at coordinate 66,708,047 of NC_080747.1, read as the reverse complement.
GGTTCTGAGAGCAGGGGCTATGAAGTAGGATTCAAGAAAAGGAGAAGCAATAATTGGCTCTCGTTTTCTTACATACAGATTTAGCTGTAGGCAAATTATAAAACTGATAAAGTTTGTCTTCAGCATCTTTATACTTCCTTTCCTTCAGCCTTCTTTATTTTATTTCAACTGTTTTTAAGGGACAGAGTTTCACTCAGGAAAGGCTAAGAAAAAGGAGATTATATAATGGGTAACCAAAGACAGGAACTAGAGCTCACAGAAATGAGAACTGGGAAGCCATTGAGAATCTTGCTCTCTCATTCTCTCTGTCTTTCTCGCTTATGAACTGTATGATTTCTCTCCTGGGATGCCTGCTATTCTCTGTCGTATGTTCTATCCTCTGCAGTTTGGTTACTCTGCTTACTTGTAAGTTGGGTTTTTGAAAAGTCCTCATGGCCAACACTCTCTAGGACCCTTTTATATTACAACCCTTAAGCTTTAGTTCCCATCACTAACTACTTCAAACTGCCTTCCATTTCTGAATTCCTGACAGAGAGATCTTACTGACCCTGCTCATCTTTCTGAGCCAGGCCATAGGCCACTTCCCAGCCTATTTGTTGGCTTCTCATTGGGTCACTTGTCCACCTTTGGGCAAGTCATCTGTGCCTGAGGTGAGGAGTGAGGTCATGTGATGGGGACATGGTCATGGAGGCAGCAGGTGTTGTGAGTGGATCACATTCCCTTTGAAAGGAATATGTATAGGCAGGAAAGATCTACGTCTCTAGTACCATGTCTCAGTTCATAATAGCCTCTCCCCAGACTGCCAGCTCCCTCACTCTGGCCCAAGTGTTCATTCCAAGCCCCCATCTGAAGCCTGCCCAACATGATCCATGAGTACGTATCCTTTTTGTCCAGGTAAAGCCCTTTACCTTGGTGGAATGGATATAATCTCTACATGTCAGGCACCGTGCTAGTCACTTGAGATACAAAATTGAATACAATATGGTCCCCACTTTCAAGGAGTTTGCAGTCTAGTTAAGGAGATGGACCAGTATACCATCAACTATTTTTCAGTGTGCTAAATGCTATCACAAATTGGTATAACTAAAGTGTGTTTTTAGAGTCCATTGGTGAAAGTTAATAATTCTGCTTGGCTAGAAAGAGAGAGCTGGATAAGCCTTCATAGAAGACCTGACGTTGCAAGTGGGTTTTGAAAGATGAATTGGAGTTGAGAAGAGGACGAAGCCATTAGCAAAGCCATAGTGCTTTAAGTCACAGCCTATCAGACAACTGCTCTGTCTGATGCGTGAAGTACATGGGAGCAGGAATTCTGCTGAGATATGGGCTGGAAAGGTAGGGTGGTACACAATTATTGGTCACAGAGGAGCAGTAGGTGCACAGAGATTCATATAGTTATGGAGAAAAGGTGTGAGAGAGAGACATGGGAGAGATGAACTAGGCAGTGACGCATTCCATATACAGTCTTACTTAAACTTCATATTAGCATCACACAGCCATTTTTTGTTCAATGCAATTTCATAAGCATTTACTGAGCATCTAGTAAATGTCAGAAAGAGCTCAGAGAGAGCTATTTTTATGTGGCATATAATTAAACCCGTGAATGTGGATGATATTTCCCAGAAAGACCATATAGAGAAAAAATGAACTGGTAGCAGTGGGGAGGGACTGACATAAAAGATATCCCCAAATAGTGTGATTGACAAAGTATGAGGAGAACCGAAGGAGAGGAGAGGTGGAGACCAAGGGAAGAGATTCAGGAAAATACGAGTAGTTAGCAGCTCAGGAGGTACAGAATGGTCAGATAAGATAACGACTGCAATTTGGCATTTAGGAAGATTATTATGAGTGGGATATAGGGCAAAGAGGCAGTGGGGTTCTGGGGGTAGAGGGTAGCAGGTGGTCACCTCCAAATTTTGCCTAGAGCTGACTTTGCACAAAGAAGTCTCATTTAAGTCAGTTTGAATATTTGTTTGCAGATCTTGGAAAAGGTTCGTTGAGGAAGGAGATTGAAGCTGTTGGCTTAAATGAGGGTTCTGGATTATTTATGGGTTTCATTTATTCTGTGATCCATGTCCCCAGTTGACACAGGCTATCAAGAGTTAGCTGCATTCTTTTCTTCTTGAAAAAGTAGGAAGAATATTTAATCATAACTGAGTTGTGCTAATAGAGATTTTAATAAAACTGGGCTGAGCTAGGACTGGGAGGTTGCATAAGCAATCAGAGAGTGAACGTTCCTCTGGGTGCACTCTGTGCACTGGCATAATTCTTAGGAGTGAAATATAGTATTTAATCCAAAGGGCTCACAGGGTTTTCATAAATGCAGTTTAATTTAAAGTCCATGCAAACACACGCAGTACGTAAACAATTTTCTGGGAATTATTAAGCCTCCCTATGACTTAGATAAAACATAAAAAGAAAATCTTTGATGAAATGATCATTTAAATTGATTTACTTTCCATAGAAATCAAGGTAAAGACTTAATAACTGAAAACCCTCCCTTCTATTCTACATACTCAGCCTTTCTTTGAGGCTAAGTGAGGGGGCTTGAAGAATGATCACTGTCTGGAGCTTAGGGATCACCTCATATAGCTTCTCCATTTTGCAATGAGGAAACTGAGGGCCACTGAGGAAAAATGACTTGTCCAAGGTGTCTAACTGTTTTATACCAGAGCTAGGAAGATAACTGAGTTTAGGTACTTGCTATAGGGCCAAACCCACATTACTACTAAAGCTAGCAATAAAAAAGCAACATGAGTAAAATCCTACCAACTCTCCTAACTCCATCCTAGACCTCTTTAATACTGCCAGAGTTTTCTGTCCAAAAAGGAATCTGATGATGCCATTCTTTCTATGTAAAAGTCTTCAATGGCTCCCCCTTGCCTATGGGGTAAAGTCTAGGCTCCTTTGAATAAACAGAGCCCTGCTTACTTTTCTGGTTCGCTGTACCCACCTCCTGCCCCTCCTGCCTCTTAGGCTCTGCCTTTCAGACACACTGACCTGTGTGCGGTCCCGGACTCAAGTTCTCACAGCTTTTCACTATCTCTTCCTGGGATCCCCTTCTTCCTCCCAGTGCTTACCAATTCCTGTTCATCCCCAAACTCAGCCTAAGCACCACCACCTCCCAGAAGCCTTCCCAGACATTCTCCCTTTGTGCTCCCATTCTAGGAGGCTGTATTTCTCTCATAACACCTGCCACACTGACTGGCAGTCATTTGCTTATATGTTTGACCCTTCCACTCGGAGATAGATCCTTGAGTTCAGAGAGGATGGCCTACTCGTGTTTACATCCTGAGTGCACAATGCCTGGAATGTATAGGGGCTCCATAAATGTTTATGGAATTGAATTGAACAATAACAACAAATCCAGGTAGTTGTGAGCCCCTGATAGAAAATTTAGGTGAGATTGTCCATGAGCCCTTACCAGTTTGAAACTGCCCTACTTTCTCCACCTCTTCTATCTGTTCTCCATAACCTTGTGGAGAAATTGGTCAACTCGTTATTCCCCAGGGACACCATATGCATTTATTCAGCCAGCTGTTCGCTTGTCCATGGCGTTGCCCCTGCCTGGCTACTGCATCCTCATTGACTACTTATATGCCTGACATTGTGCTGTGCTCTTATCTTTACATGTCTCAACAGGACTCCACTGTTCCAGGCCCCCTCAAGTCCTACTCACACTTGCTTCTTCTTCTAAGCAGTGGTCTCAGCCCTCTTTATCACTTTAGCTCTTCCTATAGGTACTGCATATTTGATATTTCATATATGCCATCTTTTATGGTTATTTTTCTTTCTGGGCACATTACACACCTATCCAACTAAATTATAAGACTCTTGAGGGCAGGAACTGTAGCTTCAGCTCCTAACTTTAGGAAGCACCTTAATGGTATTGGCCAATGATTGAGAGGACTCAGGGAACTGTTTTCTGATGAAGCTCTATGATTTATTATTTTTTTTACTATGTAACTTTTATTTTATATTTAAATATTTTTCTTAAAGATTTCTTATACTACATAGGTTCCAGCAAAGGATAGTCTACAATCAATCAATACTAAGTTTCCCATTGAGTACCCACCACTGTCTAGGAGGTATTTTTATTTTATTTTATTTTTTATTGAGATATAATTGACATATAATATTATATTAGTTTCAGGTATACAACATAATGATTTGATATTTGTATATACTGTGAAAGGATCACCACAATAAATTAACATCCATCATCACACATAGTTACAAACTTTTTCTTTTTGTGATGAGAACTTTTAAGATCTATTCTCTTAGCAACTTTCAAATATGCAATACAGTATTATTAACTGTAGTCTCCAAGCTGTACATTACATCCCCAGGACTTATTTATTTTATAACTGGAAGTTTGTGCCTTTTAACCCCCTTCACCCATTTTGCCTACCTCCCCACCTTCTGCCTTTGGCAATCACCAAACTATATTTATGAGCTCGTGGATTTTTCTTTTTTTTTTAGATTTCACATATAAGTGAGATCATACAGTATTTGTCTTTCTCTGTCGACTTATTTCACTTGGCATAATGCCCTCAGGTTCCATCCATGCTGTTGCAAATGGCAAGATTTCCTTCTTTTTTATGGCCGAGTAATATTCCTGTGTGTGTGTGTGTGTGTGTGTGTGTGTGTCTGTGTATACCGCATTTCCTTTCTCCATTTAGGTTCTGTGATTTTGCTGGTGGAATCAGCGAAGTGTGTTTCTGATGATGCTATTCATGGAGGCATGTCAGGCTGGCCAGGTTCACATATTCTGGAATTGAAAGGGGACTTTTGGAAGCATAATTGTCCAAGTTCATTAAAAGAAAATATCTCACAGACGGGAAGACTAGATCATGTAAAGATTTCCCTAAATTGCAATGATTTATAGACTTAATACAACAGCAATTAAAATCTGATTGGGGTGGGGAGAGGAGTTTATCTAAAAGAAGGAAGAGAATTTACAGAGGAAATTCTGAAAAAGTATATTTTAAGAGGCTATCCTTATCAGATATTAAACACAAAAAGCTGTAGTAGTTAAAATATTTTAGTACTCATCCACAGATTGAAAAATATATCATTCTTTTGTACTTTTATGTATGTTTATGTTTCATATTATACTATAATGTGTATCTAAGAAGTGCCTGTAACCAGTCTTATCTTGCTCTCAGTCTTCGCTGGAGCTGCTGGTGGAAAAAGCCTTAACATGCCTTTCTCTGTCCCTTCCCGGGGACAGTAGAGAAAGAAACTGGATTATCCTGAAAGAAAAGGCAGTGGGAAGTATTTCAAAAAACTATGGCCCTTTCACATAAAAAAATTAGTTATATGATTCCAGAGATATCATAAAACAGTGGCAAAGGTCAGATTTTTCTCCTATTAATATTATTGAAATGTCTAGTTAGCAATTTTGGGGAAAAGTCAATCTAAGCCATCTAGGAAAATAAATACCAAATGGAAAATATAAAAATCAACTACAGTCCAGCATGAAGAAAATAACCTGAAGATTTATCAAACTTTAAAAGAGGAGTATACTTTACATGCTTGGGCGTTAGACTGGGCTAAATGTTGATTTCATAGCACGTAGAGATCTACAGTAATTGAACTGACTGCCCAGCACTGGGTCCCTAACAGCGTGTGGCACATAGCAGGTTCACTAACTACCTACAGGTGGGGTAGTTACAGCAGGTGATGCATGGATGTTTGAATGAACGTGGAGACCCTTCAATCTGATAAGCTGCGAGGGTTCTCTGTGCGTATGTGCATGTTTTGGCTCTTTGAGCCCTGCAGAGAGGAGAGGAAAAGACCTCACAATGCCATCAGGCAGCGCCTCTGCCACGTCAGGGCTCTGCTATTCTTTTTATTTATTTATTTATTTTCCCCCCAAAGCCCCAGTAGATAGTTGTATGTCATAGCTGCACATCCTTCTAGTTGCTGTACGTGGTACGCGACCTCAGCATGGCCGGAGAAGTGGTGCGTCGGTGCGTGCTCGGGATCCGAACCCGGGCCGCCAGCAGCGGAGCACGCGCACTTAACCGCTAAGCCACGGGGCCGGCCCCAGGGCTCTGCTATTCTTCATGGTCTGTGGGAAGAAGGTGCAGAAGAGGATGACATCTCAGAACCAAAGAGAAAAAAAATAAAGCTTTTTCAAGGATGTAGGATGGGGAGTGGGTGGGCACAGGGAGGTGAATTTCTAACTGCTCTTTATGTAATCGTAATCCTCCTCTCTTGTTGTGGCAAATAAAATGGTTGCCTCTCCTGCGTCATGTCCCTTGCTCTAGCTAAAAAGTAGCTAATAGAGAGTTGCGAATCAAAAAAGGAGTTCCTTTTCCTGGATTTTTGTTAGTTTCATAACTGCTTGATGACAGGGATCGATAGACTCATTGAACTATAGTAATAGTTTGTTTACTTGTCTGAGTTCCTTCTGGAAGACAGGCCTGTGTCTGTTTCACCATTGTATCCCCTGCATCAAGCCTGGGCCTATTTTAGAGTAGAAACTTGAAAACATTTGTCAAATGAGTAAGTGCCTACTATGTGCCTTCAGAGAGCTATAGAGAACTCTAAGACATAACCCTTGCCTTGGAGTTTATCATGTGAAAATATCTGGTCTTTATTAGTGTTTTCTTTGTGGCATTGTGTTTTCAGAGAATGCTCACTGTTAGACTTCTGCACTTTAATTAGCTTTGGAGACATACGTATCCAGAATACATTATAGTCATTTGTCTTGGCCTTGTTCGTGCGCTGAGTTCATCGTTGTTTTATTTTGAGCACAGCTCTTTCTTCCCCTCTCTACTATAGAGTTATTAATAGTAATAGGAGCTTCCCAGCTTCTGTCAGCAGCATGCCTGAGGGGGATGTTCAAAAGAGATAGGAAGGATTCGTCTCCCAAGTAATTTGTATGCCGGGGAGTACCACTCCTTAGAAACCCTGTTCTTTGTAGCTGACATGGTTCACGATAGGGCCAGGATAGAGGGGTGAACTACAGCAACCAGGGAAGTTAGGGAGAGACTGGAGCCTAGAGCTAAAGCCCTCCTCCCCCGACCCCAGGGCTAGATAGGTGCTAAGGGTGGGCCAGGTGGAGGCACCAGCTGGCTGTGGGAAGAAAGAACAAGGCAAGTAGACGGACCACAGCACCCAAGAGGTCACAGGGCAGTCAGGCAGCAAGGCATTTGGGAGATGATTCAGTGTCGTGGTTAAGAAGGGCAGCTTTTAGAAGCAACCTGAGTATCCTCAATAGATGAATGAATAAGCAAAATGTGGTATATACATATAATAAAATATTATTCAGGCTAAAAAAGGAAGGAAATCCTAACATATGCTACACCATGGATGAATCTTGAAGACATTATGCTAATTGAAACAAACCAGTCACAAAAAAAAACCCAGATACTATGCTATCCCAGTTATATGAGGTTCCTAGATAAGTCAAATTCAGAGACAGAAAGTAGAGTGGTGGTTGCCAGGGGCTGGAGGAGGTGAGGAATGAGGAATTGTTTAATGCGTACAGAGTTTAAGTTTTGCAAGGTGAAAAAGTTCTGGAGATTGGTTGCACAATAATGTGAATGCACTTAACATTACTCAACTGTATACTTAAAAATGGGTAATATGGTAAATTTTATGTTATGTGTATTTACCATAACTGAAAATTTTCAAAAAATCAGAGATGATTTAAAAGAAAAAAAGAAAGGCGGCTTTGAAGACAGGCAGTCTGCCTTCAAATCCTGGCACAGACACTGACTAGACAGGTGCCTTTGGGCAAATTGGGTAACCTCTCTGAGCTCTGGTTTTCTTTCTAATATGGGAGTGACAATAGTGGTACCTATATCATAGGATTGTTGTGAGGATTAAATGAGATACTATATGTACAGCCCGCGGCACTTAGAAGAGCACAGTGTGTTAGTTTTCACCATGATTATCAGGAGAATATGTCACACTTCAAGTATTCAGGCAGGCAGTTTGCTTGAGGAAGTCTGTGAGCATTCTAAGGACATGGAGTTCCAGATACCTGGCTCAGACTGAGGGACATGGCTTCAGTTCTTAGTGGGGCCTGTAAAGAGCAAGATGTGGCCTCCTGGCAGAGTCAACAAATATTTATACATACCAGCAGCCAGGAGCTGCTTGAAGGGCAGGAAGACAGTAACGTGATCCTGCCCGTAGTATGGTGGCTGTATTGTCAAGTTATTAAGGTGAAAATCCAGTTGTTTGAATTGGGATACAAGACAGGTCCTTATTGTTAGGTACATTGCAGAAGACCAGTCAGTTATTAGAATTATGGCGCAAGACAAGAATTAGATTAACAACGAAGGTAACTCTATGTATTAAGACTTTTCCAATTGCCAGTGACAGAAATCCCAACTCAACCTAGCTTGAGCACAAAATTTAATTTATTGCTTTCCATAGTGAAAATCTGGTAGTATACATGGCTTCAGGCATGGCTGGACCCAGGTGTTCTAATGATATAGGAAATCTGTCTCTCGGCATCTCTTGACTCTGCTTTCCCCTGTATTGGCATCATTCTTAGGCAGCTCTTCATAATGGGGGTAACTTGGCCACTAAT